>NC_140170.1:160008920-160602280 GCF_963971535.1 Notolepis coatsorum | reverse complement strand
GTGGCGTCTCACCACTAGGGGCGCTCGGTCGCCGCCCCCCCCTGGTTAACCCTGGTTAAAAGAGAGAAGAATAAGAAATATTTTTTTTTGTTTTTTGTTTTATAGCCCTATAAATAATATAAACATGTTTAAAATGAATAATATTTACTCATTTTAAGTATGTTTGTGTTTCCAATGCACAATATAACGTTAATATATCAAATATAAATAATTTTTTCCTGAACAGGAAGTGACTCACTGTCTGATAGAGAATACGTTCCGTTACCGTAGCCGCATTTCTCCTAGCCGCATTTCTCTCGGGCTAGACGCAATAGCGCTTTGAGTGCGCGTGCAACGCCGTGCACTGTTTCATCGCTGTATCCGTCGCAGCCAATCAGTGCGTAACGCGCTGTGCGTTGAAATATGATGTATTATGATGGAACACAGGCGCTTTTTGAAGCGATCTAGCAAGCAGCGTCTATAATTTCCGTAGCCGCATTTCGCGGAGACGCTCTCTCTGATTGGCCAACGCCAGTTTCTGGTTAGTTACAGTAGATAGTCTCTATGCTAGCTGTTGTGTTGTTGTGATGCAGCTATTTGTCTTAGAGCGTGACGGCAAGTTGTTCTTTCGACGGTTAAGCTTAGGCACTCTTTCAAAGTTGGTTAAGGTTAGAGTTTGTCTTAGAGCAGGGCGATAGGAACGCCAGGTAGTTTGCAGGCTGTTCGACGCGGAAATGGGCAAAGACACAGCTCTTCACTCACACAGTACTTGTTGGCTAACAATGGATGCAGTGTGGACATGCATGGACATCAACACAGTCTGGACAGTGGAGTGGATATACTTTATCAAGCCCTTCTGCCTGCTGGACCACTGTGCGTTTCAACTTAACAACAAGGTTGTGAGGATTCGCCTGTCCCTGGACCTTTTTCCTGTGTTTTCCCTGTCTACTCTCCTCTACTCTTCACCAGCCCCCACCCTTGCGATGATTTACTCTCCTCTACTCTTCACCAGCCCCCACCCTTGGACATCCTTGATCCTCTACCTTCACGCACCTGTTGGGAGTTTGCAATCACCTCGGGAGAGTACATAGGTTGCAGACTCCCCTCCAGTCCTGGTCGGGTCGTTCTGTGTTCTGGACTCTGTATCTGTGTTCATTGTTCATGGAGTTCTGGACGTTACCATTCTGTACGTCACCATCACCTGCCGCGTCTCCGGCGTGAGACGACGGCCCAGCCGCCACCACCTGTCGCCGTTTGCCTGGAGTGGGACACCGTCTTCGCTCTCTAATTCTCTACGGGAGGTTTTCCAGTGTTCCCACTCCAGACGTCAAGGCGCTCGTCATCGCTCCCGATTCCACGGGAGGACGGCGTGTGCCCATCCCATTCCCCTTGGACCCAGGCTCGTCGTCGCTCCCTAGTATTCCACGGGAGGACGGCGTGTGCCCATCCCGTTCCCCTTGGACCCAGGCTCGTCGTCGCTCCCTAGTATTCCACGGGAGGATGGCGTGTTCCCATCGCGGTCCCCTGGGACCCCCTTTGTTCTGCGCTGCCCGTCTGCAGCATCCGAAGAGGAGGAGGAGTGTCCCCGTGCCAGGCCTCCGTCGTCGGGCCCCTGTTCCCGTGCCAGGCCTCCGCCGTCGGGCCCCTGTCCCCGTGCCAGGCCTCCGCCGTCGGAACCCTGTCCTCATCCCTGTAAGCAGCTCTGGCCCTCGCCCTGTCCAAGGCCCTAACCCTGTTCTCTGTCCCTGTCTCCAGCCCGCCTCTCCGGGCCTCTGTCCCTGTCCCCCTCTCCAGTGCCCCTGGTCCTGGCCCTGACACTTAGCCCTTAGCCCTGGCCCTTAGCCTTAGTCCCTTAGCCTGTTCGCCTCTTAAAGGCACAGTGCCGCATTTTCCATATTTTCCTTGACTCTAGTGTTTTTGTGTTTTCCCTTAAAGGGACTGTGCCGCTTTTTGTTCTATAATAAATATTTGCCCTGTTTTGGCTTACTCTCATACCTGTCTTGTGTTGTGCGATTGGGGTCGGTTACAAACCATAACAAAGGTAGAGTTGCGATCTCTCTCTCTCTCTCTCTCTCTCTCTCTCTCACTCTCTCTCTGATTGTGTAGGGCATATTGGCTGCATTTGACTGACTGTGATCATATATTGATTGATGGCAATGGTGATAGTTGTACCTAATTAAATATTTGCCAATGCGTGGTACATGTTTGCAAAATGTTTGGTATAGCGCCCCCCATGGAGAAGAATGTACGGGCCGCCACTGGGCGAGAGAGTCACACGACGCCACGCTTTAAATCCCGCCAAGGCCCATTGAGACGTTATAATTCACTAACCTTGGAGCACAATGGAAAACGAACCGGCTGAATCATGGAGGTGGCCATTGTCCCCATCGTGCGTCTGTCCTGCGTTACCATGGTTAGCTATAGTGTTGTAGCTAGTACTCTGATCTGAGAAAGAGTTTTATTTCAAGACTGGTCATGTGATTTTTTCCTGTGATTGGATGTCAAACTTACCCCTTCAATTGCAAATAATAACCATCACCCCTTCAATTGCAAATAATAACCATCACCAGCCCTCCCCTCCCCCTGTCACTCGCACGCCAAGAAGGAGGAGGAAGCAAGCGATGAGGGAGTGAGCAGCGTACCACCTCCAGTGACTGAATGGAAGAGGATGAGATGTCTTCAATAATAAGTTGATATCAATTGAATATCAATTTCCTCATCTGACTCTGGTGGCTGATGTGACAATTTGGGGGAATAGAATTTCTAAATAATGCTTTCTTTCTTGTGGAATTTTACCAGAGCAATGGTGTAAATGTTGAGCTACAGGATACTACAGATTGCCCCTCATACCAACCCCCCCCCCCCCCCCCCCACACACACACACACACACACACACACACACACGCGCGCGCGCGCGCGCCTTGCATTCATCCTGCGTCCGTGCTATATATACAGTGGATGCAGTGATGTTGAAGAGGCCCATCCTTCTCCACATCAATCACCATGACAACAGTCTTTACCCTTCACTTAGATCGGTAGCTACCACGCATGTGGAGGCCATCTATTGTACTTCCACCATTTCCAACCTTTTCGAAATTCACTTCTCACTCCTTTCAGTGTAAACTCACACGCGGCAACCTGCCATCACACCCCATCTGGATGTCCGCCGCGCTGCTCGGGAAAGAAATTACCTCCTCCCGTACAAAACACACACAGCGGTTATTTTGATACAGATGTGGAGAGGCGGTCTTCAAGAGGTGAGAGAAACGTTGAAATATCCGCTCTCTCTCTCTCTCTCTCTCTCTCTCTCTCCCCCCATCTCTCTCTCTCTCTGGCAGAGAGACACCTCCTGGGCTCACTCTCTCTCTCTATCTCTCTCTCTCCCTCCCCATCCCCCTCTCTCTCTATCTCTCTCTGGCAGAGAAACACCTCCTGGGCTCTCCTCTCTCTTCCTAATCACCTCTCGGAGGAACCACAGATCAGGTCTGAGACAGGTTGGCTCCCAGGCACTGCGCCTCTGCTCACACATTCACATTTACACAATCTTGCATATGAAACATTTACACAAACTTGCATAGATGCATATATATACACATGTGCTGCACACACAGGAGACATTTTACATACACTACATAACCCAAACAAGCATCTCATTTGCACGCAAACATTTACATACATGCTCATGACATACTTACTTACTTATAGGCACACACACACAATGACATTTAAAAAATTTCACTGGAACTCATAGTCTGTGCTTCCAAAAGAACACATCATCCTATTGACAAAAGATTAACATTATCCATAATCGGGGCGGTCAGGTGGCGTAACGGAGATTGCGTTTGTCACCAACCCCGGAGCGACTGGATTCGCCTGTTCAAATCCAGCTCACAGCTCCGGGGTTGTCACCAGCTTGGCTGGCCGTTCACTCTAATACAATTGGCTGTATTAGAGGGTGGGAGAAGCTGGCGGGGTGGGTCCGGGTCGTTGTAAACAGCGACTCCTACAGTTCGGTCGGGGCGCCTGCTAAGCGCGGATAGGATCTAAGTGGGATAGTGTGATCCTTCCACACGCTACGCCCTCTCAGTGAGAATCCGCGCTGCCAGGTGAAAAGAAGCGGTTGATTGGCTGGACGTGTGTCGGAGGAAGCACATGGTAGCCTCCACTCTCCCAGACGACTGTGGGGGGTAAGTGCGCAGCGACCAGGAAGGGGATTGGGAATTGGCATAACGACTAACATTGGGATGGGAGAAAATCGGAGGAAAAAGGAGGAAAAAAAAGAAAAAAAAAAAAAAACATTATCCATAATCCTTGTGAACAGAAATGTGTCCTTAGGTAGCCTGTAAAGAAATACTGTAGCCTATACTTCTGTATTTGTGTTCCATTTGAGGAGTAAATATTTACATGTACTGTAATGTGATTACAGTAATCTGATTACAAAAATGGTAACCGTAATCCATCGCAGTGCTGTGCCCAAGCTACATTACACAGATATCATGAGAGGAGGTGATTATCGGTTGGTTTAGGCCTATACTCAAAAACACGTCTGAGGGGAAACAAGCATTTTGATTTTAAAGGCATACTAAGTAGTTTCAGCCACTATGTGTCACTAGAGCACCACCAAAACAATGTGGTGTTTACAAGAAACCTGGATCTAACGCAATTCTGATCAAACTAGGCATTGCAGATCAAATATGACTCAAGATCCAGCGATATCATATCAAACTCAAACTTACCACTAAAATGGTTGTTAAAAGCATATTTTTGGTTAAACTTTAGGGAGAAAAAGAGAGAAAGTTGACAAGCAAACAAGCCGCCATTGTATTTTTGATCCATCCAACATAACGTAATGTAGCATCCTGAATATTCTTCTATTATTCAGAAGTGCTGACTTAACCTGTTACTTCCCCTGTGTGCACAAAGACATGATAACCAGTGTTTCTCTTTGATATCTCGCACGGACTAATAATGCGAGGTTCTCTTCTTCCCTCCAGCTTCGATATGGATCATTAATGTGACATTAAATCATCTTTCTTCCTGCCTTGAGTGTCCCATTGTGGAACCAGTTTGCGGTCGCCAGCAGGGGGCGGTAGTGGCAGGAGGAGCAGAGGAGGAAGGAGCGAGCGAGTGAGAAGCTGGTTACCTGGAGGGCGGAACAGGAGGAAGCTCTCTTCGACAGTGAACTCGAACGTGAACGGACGTGTGCTCTCGAAGAGCCCCGTTGAATAGCAACGGGAGAGAACGAGTAACTCTGCTATAACACGGGTTATACAAGCGATAGAGAAGTGTGTGAACAGTGAAACGGAAAGAAGAACAAACTTCAGTAGATAACACAGGTTATCCTAGAAGTTGAAGCGGTATATTAGCTTGCTGCTAACGGCTATATGACTCTGAGTGTACCACTAGGCGAGCGTCGCTGAAGACAGGTGGTGCACATAGCCACGTTACGTTAGCTGTATAGGCGACAGCAGGAGGGTCCACCAAGACCCACAGTTTAGCTGTGTTTAAGGGGAGACACTGCAGGTGAATAGGCAAATATACTTTTTTTGTTGATTTTGAGATTGTTATATTTTGCTTCCTAAACATGTCTTCTATGAAACTAGTGACAATAAAACGTCAATAACACACATTTAGTTGTTTATTTTACTTCATTTTGCCTTATTGCATCCATAAATGTGCACATATTTAATGGGGAAGTGCCTCAGTTGCATATATAAACATACAATTCTGAAAACTTGCAATATATTTTTTCTTAGTTTATATGTACATAACCAACTGGGAAAGTTTCATAGTGATATCTATTCAAATATTTTTTGCCTATTAGGGGGTACTACACTGTACTACACTGTTTGTAGCCTGTGTGTAGTTCTGTTCAGTTCAATAACATCATTATTATTATTATTATTATTCAGTTATCAGGCATGTGTTTAGGTTGTCTATTACTAATGGTTTGATTAGGTATTGTGTTTGTAAATATCTGTTTCAAAAAAAAAGTATGGCATTTTACAATACAGAACTTTGAAGGCGTTTCCCAAAAATGAGTTTTAAGAGTTTTTCCTCATACTCTGAGCCAGAAATCTCCACTTCAGTAACACTCACATACACCAAACCTTCCAGTTCTATTCATATCTATGTTCTGAAGGTATTTACAGAAGGGTTTGTTGATATCGCATTCATACCCTGATTTATATCACATTTTATTCCTAAAAACATGGCGAAATATGGAATTTTACCATAAAAATTGACTGAAGAGTATTTTCTGATTTATGGAGTGATAAAAAGAGATATCCAAAATCCCCTCTGTAATAACCTTTGGCTCTAATATGTCAACAAAATGAAACTATAATTTTGAAAATGGCTTTATCCAATGTTCAGATTTCTGTCCTGGAATTATATGCAAATTATTGCATATTTAAGTAGATCATGCCTCATTTGCATATTTAAACATACAATTTCAGAAAACTTGTAATACAAAAAAGTCTTGTATTAATATAAGTAATCAACTGGGGAAGTTTCATTGTGATATCTATTAGTTAAATTTGTTACCCTATTCACCTGTAGTGTCTCGCCTTAAGGTAGCCCACAGATTAGTGCGCGCCAGCTCAGCCAGCAGCCCCGCAGTGGACGTCTCGTCGATGCAGCCGAGGACACCTCTTCTTCCAGCAGAGGTCGCCACAACACAGCACGCTCCTCCAGCTCTGCCACTGCCCCTGCTGTTTACCCCAGCCCGCTGGCTGTTGTCGCGGGATCGCCCGACAGCCATCTTGTCACCCGACGAGTGGTGGTGAGAGTGGACCCGCCATCTCTGTTAAGTACAGCGGTACTCCGTGTGCCAAAACAATATCTATTCGAAACGAACGCTAGCAGCAGCGTCTAGGGGTACCCCAACCATTTTAAGCCGGCTTTAGCTAGGATCTTTTATTTGGTAACGTGGGCCCACATGTAATTTCTTTTTTAGTGTAATAATTGTGTGACGTTATTGAATTTCCCATTGAACTCCTTAATATGTACCTGGGTCTTCCCCACCGCAAAGCGGGGCAGTAGAATTAATGTAATGAGTACAAGGTGCCTATTTTGGGAATAACGTTCCCCTGTATTGTGAGTGAGAGCACCCGGTGCCTAATGTGAATCTATTGCATATTAACCACATTAAGATATAACCCTGTATTTGATACTTGACCAGGCCTTATATAAAGGAGACGTAGATGGGAGCACGGTGTGTGTGTCTGTTACTGAGCCCTTGTTTTAACCTTTGTTGCCCGTGTAATAATATTACTATTATCATTACTATTTAACCCTTCTCCACCATATTTGTATTCCATGGTTAAAGGTCTCTGCAGGTCATTAAGGAAGGGTACTGCTTTGGGGAGCGCAAAATCATTAGTCAACTAACAGTCACCAGGTGTGGGAGGGCTAACGGAGGTACTGGGGGAAGTGAGAGTGTGTGGGGAGCTACTTCTGACCGCCCTGGAGGGCGAGGAGGACCAGAGTACCACCCCCCAGGTTAGTAAATCCTGGGCCCCATCCGCTCCTGCTGCCCGACCTCCAGTTCGACGCTCCGGGCCCAAAGACGGGGGTTCAGCTAGATTAAACTCTACTGCATCCCGCTACCAGGTGGCCGTGTACAACCACTCCCATAAAGCAGGGATAATCCACCCTGCTACAGTAACATAACTGCCCAAAGGTTGATGCCCAGAAAAATCCTGAGCAACAAAATAGAAGGAAAGAAAGAAAGTACAGGCAGAGGGAGGGGCCTCTGCAGATAGACACGCCTCCACAATCCTGTAGTGTGTCATAAGTGATGGTTGAGAGGATTATGTTTGTATGAGTCTATACATTGTTTCGTTTTTTGAACAATTCTACTCATTATATGAAGTACATGTACAAGCATGTACAAATGCTGTATATATATACTTATTCTCACCGCATACAATATATATATATATATATATATATATATATATATCCACACATATCTGTATTTACTAGCGCATAGTCCTTTTGCATATCTGTAGATACTATATCTATATCTGTACATATCCTACTCTTACTAGTTACGCTGCTGGCCAGTATGTGTCATAATCACGGCGAGAGCCTTCTTCACCCCTCCTCCTTTCACACCATCACGGCGAGAGCCTTCCTCACCCCTCGTCCTTCCGTACCCTTATATGGGCAGCATCCGGCCCCTGCGTTCTCACGCCGTCGGAGGGAGATCAATCAACACGGCTGTGAGGGATTCCCTCATCATCAGACCCCTACTTCAGCCCACGGATCCTGCTCTCCCTCATCGCAGTGTTAACCTAACAACCTAGGTACGACGACAAACCCTAGCCTTGCTACTCTGTCCTTGTTGAATACCTTGTCCTAATCTTGTTCTCTCTGTGCGCTCCCGAGACACCACCCACCTGGACGCTCCTGTGCTGCACGAGGAGTGCACCTGCTCACATCTATTTGCACATTTCTGTTGTCATACCTGTCTGCTTGGTGCCTACAATTAAAACCCACCTAAAACGCTCCATTCTCTCTTCTCCTGTGTTCTGCTATTGGCCTCCGCCACTGCTGCCCTAACAGTATGACTACTACCATACTGTCTGTATACCTATATCACTGTACATATTATACTACAACTCTGTATATCTGATTAACACTACACTACTCAGTTGTACTCATTTGTATGTATTGTACTCAGTTTAACCACCTGTACATTGTATAATAGCTCTTGCACTTTACTGCTACATTTGCACCCTGGTTGGATGCCAAAACTTATTTTCGTTCGTACTGTACTTGCGCTGTATAATGATGACAATACATTTTAATCTAATCTAATAAAATTGTATGCATGGTCAAAGGCCTTTCAATCAAAGATATAATTCGGTATTTGACACATTTATTTTTAATGGGAGGAAGTCTTTCTTATGAAGTACAAGAGTGTCCTATTAAAAGTCATTAAAGGTGCATCCAATCCTTGAGAGAAGCAGAATGTGTTTTTGGTCCTTTACTGCTACATTTGCACTTTGGTTGAATGCCAAACATAATTTAATACTGTACATTTTAATCTAATCTAATCTAAGATATATAATAGCCACAAAACCATACATAGTGTGACAATTTGTGACTATTGTTCTATGATTTTTCAAATTAATTTCTACATTCTAGACTTGAGAGTAACCCTGCCCTGTCTCTCTATAACTCTTGGGAGCAGAATGAAAAGCTGTTGATGATTCAGCTACATTAACCTAACAACTGGAGCCCTTTTCAAGCTGTTCAGTCAATCAGAAGGAGCAGCGCCATGTAGTCCCAGTGATTTTCACAATGGTTTTCTCTTTGTCAACCAAATCCTTTTATTCTATGGTGCAAAGCATCTCATCTTCCCACAAAGCAATGCAGCCAAAACCAATTTGCAGTTGCTTAAGGAGCCTATTGTAGTTTGATGTTTTAAAATGCTTTATAATGACTTAATGGCCACCTGCTGAATGACTCGTAGGCTGCTGCTCTCAATAGCAGTTACTGTATATCTATTATCAATGGGGATATTAAAAGTGCTATAGATAACATTCAGCCACTAGATGGCGCACTGCACCTCCCATTGCATTCACATCACAACCCATCTGTTGCTCAAAGCACAAGTCGTTGCACTTTGCACCAATCACAGTCAATAAGGTTTTTCTTATTGTAGTCCCCTGACATGCACAGTACACCTCTGTAGACATACAAGTACTCACATATAGGGGTGTAGAGTTTTTTTGAAGGGCGGGGGTTTCAGAGGGTCATTACCTCTTAACACATTCGGTTCCAGACCCGAGATATCCCGGGTTGGGCGCCAAGACCCGAGATTTCTCTGGTTTTGGTTGTTTATTCCTTTATTAGATATTTTTATTCAATATTCATCCACTGACCTCTGTGTTACATAGGGAATGAGTCTGAGGTCGCCAAACGGCAATACCGGCTGCGTCCCGCTAGACGGCGGTATCGAGCACCCTTTGTACCCTTGTATCTTCGCCTGTGGGATGGCCAAACGTCTCCGGTTTCATATTTCCTTGTCGGGCAAGGGCAGCCGTTCTGCCGGTTATATCGAAGCGCGTCAAATATCTCCGATCCATATGTTGTGGTGGATTATGCCGTGGGCCAAATGGACATTGGATGTACCAGATGGCGATCAACCAATTGGAATATTATTTTTGGAATACTCCCGATCACAGGTAAGAACGATCTGACGTAAATTTTAGCTTGATATAGCTTGCAATGCTTTTGCACCGATCGGGCTGATAAGCATTTTTAGTGTTCAATGCGAATGCCGTTACTGACAATCAAATAATCAGAAACGACCCCTCCCCCCCTTTCATGCATTCATGATGGGACATAATACCAACAATATAGATTTTATTTTGGGATAATAGCGTATACAGGTGTAGACACCTGAATATGTCTAACAATAACTCAATGTGTCTAACCTAATTCCTTTTACTCTACTGTGCCCACTGACCCCTCTTGATCCTCCATATCCTAACATTGACACTTAATAGTGGGACAGGATACAGGTACCGCCAGGGGGAGCTGGTGGCGACGTTGGGCAGGGGAGACACAGGTGAAGAAGGATGGGCTCAGGGCGCGGCGCCGGCGGCGGAACTTCCTTTTCCAGAGAAGCAAGAGGTCGCTTGGAGCTGGAGCTCCAGACATTAAGCATGCGGAATATAAACCCAGGCACGAGGCGGGTTAGTAATGGAATATGCAATAGCTTAGCTTCCAGTTAATGCTCTGTACTACATTCTGTTGTGGAAGGACAGCACATTCACTGAGAGACTTACACTGCATCAGGGTAAGACATTTTAAGTAATTTAGTAATATCTTTAAACTGAGACTTGATTGCTGACCTGACCAGCTGACTTGATTAAGGGGCGTGTTTAAAGCGGCCATTTTGTTTCCTTAAGTGCCCCATTAAAGGCTGCTTCCTGCTTAAAGACAGCACTTGTGTACTGAGTGTGCTATCAAAGGGGGTGCTATCCAGACGGGGTGGAGGCACTGGCCTCATGACATCTCCTTCATGGGCTACAAACTTAACACCACTCCCAGAACTGTCACTCTCCTCTTTCGAATATCATGCAGTATCTGTCTCTAATCCTTTCAATCTCACCATTGTTACACTCTACCACCCTCCAGGTCCGCTCGATCACTTCACAGATGAGCTGGATATGCTTCTAAGCTCCTTACCGGAAGATGGTACCCCTCTCCTTCTATTGGGCGACTTCAACCTGCCTGACTCATCTCAGTCAGTCATAGTAGTCTCCCTCCTACAATCGTTTGACCTGACTCCCACTGCCATGCCTCCCACCCACAAAGCAGGCAACTCCCTGGATCTCATATTTTCCCGTAACCCCAGCATCATTAACACCACGGTAACTCCCCTACATGTATCTGACCATTCCTTCATATCCTTCTCACTAACTCTCATGCTTAACCGAAAGGTCTTCACTCCAACTCAAACCGTCTCACTCAGACGCAACCTGGCCTCCCTATCCCCCTCCACCCTCTCCTCTGACATACTATCCGCTCTACCTTTGAGTGACACCTTCTCTGCTCTCTCCACAGAGATGGCAACCTCCACCCTCCTCTCAGCCCTTACAACCTCCTTCGACAAGCTCTGTCCCCTCGTTGAGAAACCTGCCCACCGTTCCCCACCCAGTCCATGGCTGACAGATCCAGTGAGAGAACAAAGACAGGTCCTGAGAGCGGCTGAAAGGAAGTATAGCCTCACTGCTGACATCGACACATATCACAACCTCTTGTTAACATTCTCCAAAACCATTACTAATGCCAAAGCTTCTTTCTTTCACCATAGGATCGAGGCCTCTGCCAAGAATCTTCGCAAACTGCATGCTACCATGTCCAAAAAGTGGAGAACATCCGCAGCTCCTTCTCCCAACCCCCACCCATTCCAAATGCTGAATCGAGAACCTCATCCTTCACTCTGTCATCTTTCTCTCCCATTACAGAAGCCGAGACCCTGACACTGGTAACGTCGAACCGTCCGACTACATGCCAGCTGGACCAGCTACCCTCCCCACTCCTCCAGACCATAGCACCAGACATCCTCCCATTCCTAACTGCAACCATCAACTCCTCACTCAACTCGGGGGTGGTCCCCACCTCCCTAAAACAAGCCAGAGTCACGCCCCTCATAAAAAAACCATCCGTGAACCCTACCGTCATAGGCAACTACCGTCCTGTCTCTCTTCTCTCCTTCCTTTCTAAAACACTTGAACGTGCTGTATCCAACCAACTTACTGCTTATCTCTTACAGAATGACCTCCTAGACCCTAATCAGTCAGGCTTCAGGACTAGTCACTCCACAGAGACAGCCCTCATTGCGGTCACAGAGGCACTTCACTTAGCGAAAGCGAAAGGCCTCTCCTCTGTTCTGATTCTCCTAGATCTATCTGCAGCCTTCGACACAGTCAACCACCAGATCCTCCTCGCGGCCCTTGCAGGAATGGGAGTGGCTGGCTCTGCGCTGACATGGCTGTCATCATACCTCAATGACCGCTCCTACCAAGTGTCATCGAGAGGGACCCTGTCGGCCACCCGCCCCCTGCGGACGGGTGTCCCACAGGGCTCGGTTTTAGGACCCCTTCTCTTCTCCCTCTACACTAAATCACTGGGTAACATTATCACGTCTCATGGCTTCTCCTACCATTGTTATGCCGATGATACTCAACTCTTCCTCTCCTTCCCTCCCTCAGATATCCACATCTCTGAGCGGATCTCGGCCTGTCTGTCCGACATCTCCGCCTGGATGACGACCAACCACCTCAAACTGAACCTAAGCAAAACAGAATTGCTCCACCTGCCGGCCAAATCCTCCCCCCTGACCGACCTTTCCATCACAGTCGAGAATGCAGCTGTGACCGCGTCCCCGACCGCCAAGAACCTTGGTGTTGTCCTCGACGACCAGTTGAACTTTTCTGCTCACATCGCAGCGACAACCAGAACCTGCCGATTCCTCCTGAGCAACATCAGAAGGATCCGCCCCTTCCTGACAAAAGAAGCCACCCAACTCCTCGTCCAATCAACAGTCATCTCCCGCCTCGACTACTGCAACGCACTGCTCGCTGGCCTCCCGGCCACTGCCACTAAGCCTCTTCAACTCATTCAGAACGCAGCGGCCCGCCTGATCTCAAACCTACCGAAGTCGGCCCATGTCACCCCACTTCTTAGGGACCTGCACTGGCTCCCCATTGCTGCACGAATCCGCTTCAAGGCCCTCGACCTAGCATACCGTGCGGCAAAGGGAACCGCTCCCGCCTACTTCTGGTCAATGGTCTAACTACACACCCTCAAGACCCCTACGCTCTGCATCTTCTGGCCGCCTCAGACCTACTCCTATCCAAGCTCCGGGAGGGTCATCAAAGAGAAGTCGCCTATTCTCAGTCCTTGCCCCACAACTACCCACCCCAGTTAGGACAGCCGAAACACGTCCAATCTTTCAACGTCGACTAAAGACGCACTTCTTCAACCATTATCTGAATTAAAAAATAAAAATAAAAAATCTAACCCTAACTAACCGTACTGTCATGCACTTGTCCTAATAAACTAACCTACACTGTAGCACTCAACACTTTGATGAACATTGTTGCTCAGCTGATAGAGTTGTGCCCTTCCTGATGGCTTGTCGTACAGAACTTGTAAGTTGCTTTGGATAAAAGTCAGCTAAATGACTAAATGTAAATGTAATGCTAAAGAGTGAATGAATGAATGAATGAAAACTTTATTTAACAGATTGCAGAATGGGTACAATACAGTACGGCTCAATACATACAATTGTTAAGGGGATGCAGACCTGAGAAAGACGTTTGTCTTGTTTCCATCAGGGTCCCCCATTTTCAATTCATATAGACATTTATGACATACACAACATACATGACATTTATGGCATAGGGACATATAGGTATTTAGTACTTATACATTTGTGACATAAACAGTATTCAAATATACAGTACTGTTACCCCTAGATCCTGACAGAGTATATACATATGATGGGGAGGGGACTGTACATTAGGAGGGGGTGGGTGGGTGGGAGAGAAATATACATACGGCGGGGAGGGAATATATACATGCGGTGGGGAGGAGACTGTCTATTAGGAGGTGGTGGGGGTTTTGGGCATTTACGGTGGCCAGTTTCGAATTGCAGCCTCCCGTAGGTGCTCTTTAAGAGCGGTTTTGAATGTGGGCAGGGATTCACATTCCTTTACAGCTTTGGGTAGGGCGTTCCACATTGTTGTGGCATAATTGCGAAACGTGTTTAGTCCCTTGTTTGAGCCGAATCTGGGTTTAACATGATTTGTTGACCTCTGGTGTAGTGGTTGTGGTATTCACTGACCTTTGGGAAGTATTTTGACATGTACATGGGCACCCCGGTCGTATAGTGTATCTTGTAGACCAGGCCCATTGCAAGTTGCTGTACTCTGTCGTCTACTCTAAGCCATCCTAGGTTGTCAAAGTGGGCAGGGGTGAGGTGGGTTCTGGGGTTCTGGGGTTCATTGTGACATTGTGAACAAAGAAGCAGACGTGTTACTGCCGAAGAGTGTGGTAGATATTGCACACGTTGCGTTGTAGTTAAAGTATAGGCGACAGGACAGGGGGTCCTCCCGATCCACAGTTTAGCTTCAGTTAGGCCTAGCACCACAGTTTAGCCCGCATGTCGCTCCACCTCTCCAGCCCAGCAGCGGACTCAGTCCCGGCGCCATGGGCGGGCATTGGGGGGCCGGGCCCGCCCACTGAGTCAGCTGTGCCCACCCTGGTAACATTTTTTTTTTCTTTTTTTAAGTCAACTATCCAAATCCTTAGTCGGGGACAGCCCTAGTGGGCACTGATGTCAACAACAACACTACTGAAGCTAGCACGGCACTCTGTGATAATTCGTTTTCTATACCCTCAAGAACGTCTTTACAGAACATCACCTTAGTATGCTTCATCGACGCAACTAAGGCCAATTTAATTCAGTTGGCATTTGAGAAGGACTTAACAAAAAAGTTCAGGAATGAGTGGAGGGGCAGTGTTTTAAGAAGATTTCACTCTGTCCCCAAACACTGCTTGCCTCTCTACTTATGGTGAGTAGCCTGTGGAGGAATTTTGTTTGCTTTTTTATGCACCTTATTTTTGTCAGTTCAGTTCAGTTTGTCAGTGAATTCAGAAGTGTTGAATAAATGGAGACTTTTCAAAGATATAGAATAGAATAGAATAGAATAGAAATGTATTATCCTGAGGGAAATTTGACACTGCAAATCACTCAACATTAAACATTTAGACAGAACAAGTCACAAATAAGAATAACAAAACAAATGGCCTAAGTAAATAATAAATACAGTATAAATATACTGAAGTCTACAGTAGGTGTAATATTGCACAGTGCTGTTTAAAAAGTAAGAGTCCAGGAAGATGGTAACTGTCACTCTGTGCTCAGTGATGCAGTGAGGCACAGTGATGCATTGTATAGTCTGATGGCTGTCGGAATGAAGGACTTCCTGTGCCGTTCAGTGCTGCATTTAGGTAGTGTGAGCCTATAACATGCTCCTCCTGTCAGCCAAGTATGTGTATAGTGGGTGGGAGGGGTTTTCCCTGATGGCCTGGAGCTTAGCAAGGTTCCTCCTCTCCGCCACCCTCGCTAGAGTCCCGCTCCACCCCAACCACGCTACTGGCCTTCTTGACCATCTTATCCAGCCTGTTTGTGTCCCCTGCTCTCAGTCCGCTGCCCCAGCACTGCAGGTCTGTTATATATATCCGTTCAGTCTGTTTTTGTATAAGTGAAAGTTCTTAAGATAGAGAGAAATTCGATTTTTCAATTGCCTCTCTGCTGTTTAGTTCAGCACTGTGGGCAGCGCCAAGCAAGCCACAGTGCCGCTGTCCCAGCTGAAACGTATAAAACCTGTGTTGAAAAACCATTGTGCCCCCCCGAGAACATTTTATGCCCCCCCACTAATTTGTTTCTGCAGCCTGGTCTGAGCGGACTACTCAACGGACGTCGCGGCACTGCACGCACCTCCAGCAGTCACCTGCCTAACGTCCACCCAGCCCCGCCTCCGGCTACCTCCGGCTACGACGGCCATCTCACCACACGGACGTTCGGTGATGAGAGCAGGCCAGCCCTTGGTTAAGTACCCTCCAGCCAGTTACCGTGAGCGCTCCGAGTGCTGGAACTTTATCGGTAGACATTCTCTTTGTGCGGCGCGTGCCCTTTTAGAGGCGAAGAGAATCAGTACTTTGAACCGACACTGGTAGCAGTGATTAGGGGCGCCCCGACGTTTATTATTTTGGGGAAGCCGGCTATAGATAGGACTTTTTGTTTCAACTGTGGGCCCACTGTCTTTTGGTTAAGTGTGTTGTGTGATAACGTGTGTTCCTTTATAAAATCCCATTTAGTAGCTCCAGTACCCCCCTCCCTCCTTCTTCTCCCTCTCCCCACCTACAGGTGAATGAACAGGTATTTCAACCCTTAAAGGGACAGGTGCCATTACTGTATATTGACCAGTGTGGGAAGAGCTTTGTTCCCTACCGTGGAGTGAGAACACTAGGTGCCCAGTATTTCAACCCTTAAAGGGACGGGTTCCATTACGGTATAGTGACCGGGGTGGGAAGAGCTTTACTTATTGTGCCTTGTGTTAATAACAGGATAAATCCTTCAGTAAAGAGAACTAAATGGGAGCACTGTGTGTGTGTCTGTTACTGTGTCTGTTGTCTTAACCCCTTTCTGCCCGGGTAATGCATTTTATTGTTTAACCCCTTCTTACCCACAGCCTATACATCATTGGGACAGGTCTCTGCTCATCAGCAAGGAAAGGTACTGCTTTGGGGAGAAAGTATATCATCTATCACTACTGCCACCGGGTGTGGGAGGGTGCGGGAAGTATTGGGTGAAGTGTGGGTGTGTGGGGAATTACTGCGAGTCGCCCTGGAGGGCAAAAGGGACCAGCACACCACCCCTAGGTTAGTAAATCCTAGGCCCCATCCACTCCCTCTGCTAAAGCTCCACTCTAATACTCCTGCACTACAGTCGGGGACTCAGCCGGACTCAGATCTGCTGCGTCCCCACTACCTGGTGACAGTGTACATCTACTCTCATAAAGTAGGGATAATCCACCCTGCTACACAGGCAAGAAATGGCAACGTCTATAGTGGAATTGACGTATAGGGCTTTAACTCAGCATTTCATGAATTACCCTAGACCGCTCTAAAACCATACTTATATTCACCATGGTATAACACAGGAAAGTATGGATGGAAAAATGTATTCTTTTTCACATATAGAACGATAGATAGGTGATGTCAAATGGGCCATAATATTGTATCCATAGCTATAATATAGAATATAGTTATAGCTCTACAAACAAGGTGACTCAGTCCTATCGTTTAAAGCGCGGCCTAGATACAGCGGGCCCTAACTAATAGCTGGCGCAGAATGAGTTAAGCCCTAGCCATATTTTCTTTTTTATTATTATAATATTTGTTTGTATCTTTGACTGTGAATAACACCATGCTAACATTGACCAGACATGAACATTTTAAAGCCACTGAGCTCATTCAGCACCTTCTTGAGATCACGTGTGTTAGGGTAGCGTCTAGGTTTGAACCCAAGAGCAGAACACAAGGTACAGGAGAATGAGGCGGTTTAGGCAGGGTGCGAACCATGGGTAAGCTGGGTGAGCCATCAGCTCCCCTAGGTCAGACATCAGCTCCCCTGAAAACATGATTTGTGAATTTTTGGGGGGTCTCTAAATTACTGAAAATAAATGCTACTTTTGCCATGCATTTCTCATTTTTCTGTAATTTTCTGTATCATCATCGTGTATAATAATAAACGTATGCTATTTTGATGTATGATTAATGATTTGCGCACTAATTCACACACGTAATATGGCAACATGCATGCTATTCTTGCAATTACCATTCGGAGCGCGGCGGCGCTGCAGCCTGCAGGCACGCACGGCACAAATCAAACTTGACCCACGTTGTAACCTGTGACTTGACAGTGATAGTTTGACAGGTAAATAAGGTCACTCAGGATAATGTCAAAACGAAAAATGCAACAAGTAAGCCTTTTAACCAATTTTGGTTTCACGAAGAAAGTGAAGCAGTCAATCGACTTAGCAGAGCAGCAGGAGGCGGGATCACCTACAGGCGACGCCGTTACACCTACTGCTGGCGCTGCTGCGGTGGGGACTATTATGCCTGACAATGCCCGGTAACCGTGCCGGCGCCGGCGGTCGTATCAGAACACAGGATAGGCAGAGAGAAGAAGCTGGAGATGGGGGTAATTTGGGTAACAGCTCGACAGAAGAAGAAGATGAAGATGCTGAAGATAACCACCCCACCACCACGACCTCCTCCGAGTCCTCTCAGACTCTCCCGCCAGCGGCAGGGAGGGGCAGCCCGGGCAGCGTGTAACTGTTCCGCAACAGTAAGTGACTTCCGGGGTAGGCCTGATTGGCCCCGACAAGGCACGTGACGCGCAACTTTCTCTGACGCGCGGCACGCTCCGCGGAGCCGAGCGGCAGAGCTTACGGAATTACGTAACCGTCCAAATACGCCATGACTCTCATTCGGCGCTATAGCTCACCTGGCAGAGCAGCGGTCCTGCGATCCTGCGGTCTGTTGTTGGTGAGTTCGAATCCCATCAAAACTTTTTTTTTTAACGTGATTTTTTTTTTTAACGTGTATTCTTTCGCCGGTTAAGGTTAGGCATGGTTAAGGTTAAGGTTAGGCATTGTTTCGGAGTTGGTTAAGGTTAGAACGGTTAAGTTTAGGCGCTGTTAAGGAGCTGGTTAAGGTTAGAGTTTGTCTTAGAGAATGGCAATATTCTTTCTATGGTTAAGGTTAGGCATGGTTAAGGTTAAGGTTAAGGTTAGGCATTGTTTCGGAGTTGGTTAAGGTTAGAACGGTTAAGTTTAGGCGCTGTTAAGGAGCTGGTTAAGGTTAGAGTTTGTGTTAGAGAATGGCAATAGACAGCCTATTTCCGCGCGACAGCTCTCAGCAGCCTCGTTGCGCGTCCTGAGTTTGCCGCGTCACGTGCCTGTCGGGGCCAATCAGGCCTACCCCGGAAGTCACTTACTGTTGCGGAACAGGTACACGCGCCCGGGCAGGGTTGGAGGAGGAGGAGGGGCTGGTGCTGCTGCCGGCTGGAGCAGCCAGCAATGGAGAGAGTGGAAGATCCGTTGCCCATGGCTGTTCCCTAAGGATGGAAGCTTGGGTTGCACAGTATATAGAGACGCAAAAAGTCTCATTCTTTCTGAAAAGATAATTGGCACACATTTATCAGAAGAGTGGATTAACGGGGATGTGAATGCAAATACACAGAACAACTTGCGAACCACAACAACAACAAGTGAGTCTATTACAATATGTGTTCTGTAGACTGTAGTTACTGAAACTGATTGAATATATGACAAGATTCAAGAGGTTTATTTGTCACATACATACATACACAAGGCCTACTACAGGCTACAGTATGTCTGCGATCACAGTATCCTCCGACAGTCCGACTCCTCCCTACGAGGCGCTGTCACTCAATGACTTTTCCTAAAAGTACCCGTTTTATCTGGCACGGTTTCTGAAATTTAAAAATAACTTCAGGAAAATGTAATTAGAACGTTATTCCACATATGGGCCGTTGGAACAGACGAAAGTTACAGCACTTTGCGAGCGTCTAGCGCAGTGGTGGCCAACCCGTGGCTCGCGACCCGCATGTGGCTCTTTGCCCGTCAATGTGTGACTCTTCCATCCAAAAAAAATTTAAATTATAATAATAATATATATATATATATATTTTTTATGTCACTCAAACCTACATTTCATTGTGGTAAACCTCATATTTTTATATTCAGAGGTAATTATATAGTTTACACTGTTTATTTTTCTCATATTTCTCATAAGCTGTCGGGTCATCTGACCCGTTCCTGGCGGGAATTAGTGGCATTTTCTCCATGGCTGTGCTAGTGTTAGGGGGGGTTTTGTAGATACAGTACTGAATTTTGCCATCCGGACACATATGAATATAGAATATCAGGCCTATAAATTACCTTATTATGGCCAAGTTATACATCTACTGTATGGATCGGGGTTAAATCTCCAAATATCCTCTTCCCAATGGCAGAGTTAAATCTGGATTTAGTACCACAGGCCGCCCGTTACAGGGCAGCAAAGACTGTGAATGAAATCTACTGTAAGTACAGTTACTTTTCAATAATGTCCATAGCTTCACCATTTTTCACCAGATTGCAACAAGTTTTTTTTCTAGACGTCCACAGAAAGGTAAAGAAACAATATACGTTGTATTTTATGGCAATAACGTTCAGGTTTGTTCGACCCTTGAGATATAATCTCAAAAACAACGTCAGCATTTTTTGCATAGAATATTTCCAGCAGCTTTGACAGAGGCTGGTGTGAGCTGTAGTTTTATGAAATGTCGATGTCCATCGAAAGCCCTGGCTCTCCTCTTTCTCAGGACTACAATGGTTTCATGACGTGTCATTTCCTTAAAATCATTGGTAAACAAACATAGTGCTGAAAATATACACTTTGACTGCTGTTTTGATAGGGTTAGCGTCTTTACTCTTTGCTACATTTGAAAAAGAAACGCAACATCACTTAACTCATTGACTGCCACGCTGTTTTCCCATCTTTACTCCCTGGCGCCAGCGTTATTGACCATTTTCACGATGTTTGCGGACCCATCGTATATTCTATATTATAGCTATGGAGACAATAGTATGGCTCATTTGACAGGCACTATTTATAGTGCAACATGGACAAACCAGTTTTGTTTGTGCGCTATTCCACTCTAAACATCGCCCCGTTTCAAAATAATCCAGTCTCATCTTCTAGATAGTGAGATATGACGTGTTATAGGCATATGGGCAAATCATTCGGGTTGCTCGCCTGAAACCTATATTATTTCCAAATCAAAGGTTTATACCAATATAAATGTTTCAAAATCCGGGACCCTCTAACTGAAATGTCTCAAAATCATCAAGGGGGGGGGGGGGGAGTCGTTTTACGAAGCTGCAATCGTTAAAAAAAAACATGTTTTAGGTTCGGTAAAATAGACTTAAAATAGACCTTACCTTAGTCAGAAGGTACTCCAAAATGAATAATCCCAGTAGTTCCATCGCGATTTCCATTAGTTGTGTGCTTTGGGCCTGGCTATAATACGGGAAACAATATGTTTCAGGCGAGCAGATCGGCGACAGATAGCTGTGTGTGATTCACTTTGAGGGGGAGGGGATTCCTGCAGCCGGAGGTACCTCAGTACTGAAAGACAACTGAGAGACCCAGTTCAAAAGGTAGGCGATACTGCCACCTGTCGGGATTCGATCGTCATTGCAATTATAACGTAGGCAGCAGTGCCAGGGAGACACAGGCAGGTCTGCATGAGTGTTTAGAATGGAAAAATCGAAGGCGGTTAGGTGGTCGAGCGGAGATTGCGTTCGTCACCAGCCCCGGAGCTGTGAGCTTGGTTCGCCTGTTCGAATCCAGCTCACAGCTCCGGGGTTGTCACCAGCTTGGCTGGCCGTCTGCACTGATACAATTGGCTGTATCAGTGTATGGCTGAGGGTGGGAGAAGCTGGCGGGGTGGGTCCGGGTCGTTGTAAACAGCGACTCCTACAGTTCGGTCGGGGCGCCTGCTAAGCGCGGATTGGACGTGAGGGGGATAGTGTGGTCCTCCCACACGCTACGCCCTCTCAAATGAGAATCCGCGCTGCCAGGTGAAAAGAAGCGGTGATTGGCTGGACGTGTGTCGGAGGAAGCACGTGGTAGCCTCCACTCTCCCAAATGATCTGACTGTGGGGGGTAAAGCGCAGCGACCAGGAAGGGACTGGGAATTGGCATACGACTAACATTGGGATGGGAGAAAATCGGAGGAAAATGGAGGGGGAAAAAGACCAAAAAAAAATAAAATAAAAAATGGAAAAATCGGAAAAAAGGATCTAAAAACGAGAAAACTTGTATTTGGCGCTCAACGGTTGGATTTGAAACAGGAGAATTCTCGTGTTTGGTGCAGAAAGAGTTAATACGGACTGTATTGATCTATTTGTGACGTGAAATAAATCTCGGCCCGGTACCGGCCGATCGGGCTTAACCTCTTCCGCCCGTGACATCACGTCATGACATCACTGGTCCGGATGGGAGAATTCAGTACTGTATCTACAAAACCTTCTGTTAAATCATCTTCCCTTTATTCATTTCCTTAGGTTTGTTGTACACGTGATCTTAAGAAGGTACTGAACGAGCTCAGTGGCAGTTTCATGTCTGGTAATTTTTAGCATGGTGTTATTCACTGTCAAAGATGCAAAGAAAAATCATAATTAATATTCTCCTTTGTTTCTTCACAATTTAAGCAAGCCTAGTAATAGACACTATACGTCTGACACTGGGAATAAATTCACTGAGGTCCATAGATGTCCCTAGATAACAAGAACATGCAAATGGGCCTTGTAGAAGTGGAGCAATATTCCATTTACTTAGGTATGTATTTTAGGCGGATTTTCAGAAAATAGGCTTAAGAGGTTAAGGCAATTCACCTCAAACCCTGCCCTCTTTTGTTGCTTTTCCCGGGAAGCAACAGTTATGATTGGAGGATCAAGAAAAGAGGGTGTCGGGCGGTCAGGTGGCGTAGCAGAGATTGCTTTCGTCACCAACGCCGGAGATGCTGGATTCGCGTGTTCGAATCCAGCTCCCGGCGTTGGCTGGCCGTTCACACTAATACAATTGGCAGTATTAGAGGGTGGGAAAGCTGGCCGGTGGGTCCTGGGCGTTGTGGACAGCGACCCCTACACCCTGCTCAGCAAGGGTAGGATCTGGAGAGAGGTAGTGCGGCCTCCCACACGTTACACTCTCCCAGTGAGAATCTCCGCGGCCAGGCTGGCTGCCGGCAGGCTGCACATGCGTCGGAGGAAAGCATGTGACAGTCTCCGGCCTCTCGGACCAACAGTAGGGGAAAGTGCGCAACAACCAGGAAGGGTGGGATGGGAGAAACATCGGAAAAAGAAGGAGGGGGAAAAAGATAATAAAAGAAAATAAAATAAAAAAAAGAGGGTGGGTTCATGATAGGTCAATTAATTTGTTAGATTGTCTGAAGGTGCATGCGTCGTGAATGAGGAGGGGGGGGGCAGAGACACAGCTTGTGCACAGGGCCCAGAATCTCTTGCTACACCCCTGCATACATACACACACACACACACACACACATTTTAAATATTTCTTTATCAATATGTGAAAATGTGAAAGGCTTTACAGACAAAGTCTTGGTGTCTTTATTATAATTTGTATTCCCTCTTTTTTATTCTCTCATTATTTTATTTTATTTTTCATAATTTTACTGTCTATTCTATTCTACTATTTGATTGCACTGCACTATTTTACTGTCTATTACTTTTTATTACAGGTTAAAAACTGTCAGGTATTAAACTGTGTGGGTATCAAGCAAGAAAGACTGTCAGGCTTTAAAACTGTGTAGAACCCAGGCCTAGAACTGCACCCTGAGAGAGGGAACTGCGCCCTGAGAGGGAGGTTTAAAGGGTCAAAGTGGGTATCAAACAGGAGGGAAGACTGTCAAGTTTGTGGATACCAAACAGAGACGGTGAAGACGACTTTGAACTGTTGAACAGTAATCCAGAACTATTTTATTGCACTGTAAAAAAAAAGATTTTATATGTATGCACTTTATGTGCACATTTCATGTCTATTCTATTCTACTAAAACTGAATCAAACCATAAACAAGATGGCCTGTTGGGATGTTAGTGTGAAAAACTGTGATTTTATATGTCTGCACTTTATGTGCTCATTTTATGCCTGTCTTTTTTCTGTTGTGCTATTATTTGACTTATTTTTACTTTCTACGCCCCAATATCTGCGGGGTGCATACTATGACCATTATCATGTTTTGTAACAGATTACAGAAATTCAAGAAGCCTATTGGAACGTGAGGTTCTGATTTGATTTGATATGATGTAGATGAATATATCTGCATTATTTTATCCCACGTTATGCTTTGCTATTGCTGCTTGTTTTACACTGATTGTATGTCTTATTTCTTACTGGTGTAAAGATAAGATATTCCTTTATTGATCTCCTTGGGGTAATTCAGGCATCATAGCAGCATGGGGGGGGGGGGGGTGTTACTGTTCAGGTGTAACACTTCCTCCGGTCCTGGTCCTATGGGATCAGGATCCAGACATTTATATTCACAACCTCCCATCAATAACAATAACTCTCAGTCATCATTTCCAACCGGTGGGCTGATGCCGATCAACTCATCAACTCATTATTGTTTATTGTCAGTTGTGTCTGTTATGTGTACTATCTGTGTTGTTGTTGTTATTGTTGTCTCCACTGTGTTAGTCTTGTGTTTCCCTGTCTGTGGTTTGTAATTATGTTTTAGTCTGGTTGTTTGTTATTGTTTTCCCAGTACTCTGTGCTCTATTGTTTCTGTCTACCACACCTGTGTCTTGTTTGTAAATTACCCTCTGTGTCTTGTCAATTAGTCTTGTGTATATAGTCCTGTCTGTCCTGCCCTGCTGGGCGCGGTCATTGATAAATGTTACCTGTGTGTGTGTACGTGTATGTGTTGACCGTGACGTTAACTAACGTTAGCTTGGCTAGGTAACGTCCCATCAACTAGCTAGCTAGCTAACGTTAATGTCCCATCAACTCTTTCAGAATGGAGAGAGACAGAGGATTCAACTTCAAGCTGTTGGTGCCTCCCTGGGTCAATTCAGGACCGATATCTGCTGTCAGACCCCAGGAGACTGTTAGACACTCTGGAGGTTTCATGCACACTTTGCACCAGGGCTACAGTACACTACCTTTTTCCAATGCAAGCATGATTGAGCCAACTAAACCTACCAGACCAGATGTGCCCAAGACGAGAATTGTGGCCCCTTTGGAAAAAGAGGGGATTAATTGCAGACCTGGACAACTGTATTCAAAGTTGTTTGATGAAGTTGAGAAAATAAACTCTTGGAAAGTCAAAGTGGACTGTGAGACTGTTCAAAGGGAACGGAGACTTCAAGACAACAAAAGAACAATTGAAACTCAGCGCAAAGCCATTCAGGACTTACAGTTTGGGAATGAAAGTCTCAGCATAAAACTAGAGGAAGAGATCAGTGAAAATGCAGATTTGAGGAACAAGAACAGTGCAACACGGAACTTGTGTAATATACTGAAAGATACTTTTGAACGCTCTGCAGAGAAAATGCATCTATTTGAAATGGAGCGAGAGGAAACTCATGACCTCTTCATGCAAAATAATCAGAGTATTCAGAGTATGATGGTTGCATTTGAGAGCCTTCAAATTCAAGCAGAATCTGATAGACATGAAATGCAGAAAGTGAAAGAGGCCCTGCTGCAATTTGAAGATCTAAAAGAGACATTTGAGCAAGAACATAACATGAAACAGGAAGAGGTTGTATTACTTCAAACAAACTTGAGGGACAAGGAGAATGAAGTTGAAGAAATCCTACTCAACCTTCATGAAACCCAAGATAATTGCAAACAGTTGCAAGAAGCAGCAAAGCAAAACTATCAACTCCTACAAAACTCTAGAAATGAACAGGAATCCCTTCTTCAAAAACTGCAAATTGCAGAGCAGCTCAGTAAAGAAACTGAGGAAAATAGAGACGCTATTGCCACAGCCCTGGAACAGAGTAAGGAGGAGTGTGCACAGATCATCCTCAAAAAAGACTCAAGCTTGGATGAGCTCAACAAAGTTAAAGAACAACAAGCAGGCAAGCTGGCGGAGATTCAGGCCCTGGTCCAGGAGTTACAAAATGCACTGGCACTTGAGATAAAGAGGGCTGTGGAGCTTGAGCTTAACCTCACATTGATCGACAAGGAACTGGAGAGGAAATCCACAGTTCTGGGAGAAATCACTGAGGAGAATGCTGAGAAAGATGAGCAGATCAAAATGCTTGAGAACAAACTGGACATCAAATCAAAAGCTGTTGAGTCCCTGAAAAGGAAGATTGAAGATGCAGTGACCAAAGTACAGGAACTCACAGCTGATCTTGCAAGGAAAAATGAAGAAGCCCAGCTTTTCAAGAACAAACATGAGATAGTGTCTGCTGAAAATAACCTACTGGAGAGGGCCTGTGAGGAAGCTGTAAAGGCACACGAGGATTTAAAGGAAAAGGGAAATATGACTGAGATCAAAGTACAAGAGATGAATGACCAGTTATCTATTCAGATGAAGAAAAATGAAGCAGGCACCCTAGAGATGCAGCAACTGAAGACCCATATCATGCAGCATGAAGTAAAGTATGAAGAGCTATTGTCAAGTCTTAACAAACTGCAATTTGAGAAGAAGGCGATTCAAGAGCAGGTTGAGAGTGGGTCCTCTGAAGCAAAGACTCTGGAGGCACAGCTGAAGGCAAGTGAGGCAAAGGAGATAAACATCACAAAGGAAAGGAAAAGACTTGGAGAGGAAAACCAACAATTACGAGAGGAGGTCACCTCATTGAATAACAGAATTCAGGAGCAATGTCAAGAAACTGAGAACTTCCAAAAAAGCATTGAAGCAACTAATGAGGATCTGCAGGAGGAGGTCAAAAATAAGGAGAAGAAGATCAAAGCAGTGGAAACAAAGCTGTGCAATCTCAAAGCAAAGTTTGAGGCTGAATCTAAGACCCGGGACCAATGCCAGAAAGAGAATAAAATGCTTAAGAAGCAAATATCAAAAGAGAACGATACAACCAGTCAACTTGAACATGAGATCAATAATCTCAAAGAGGACTTTGACAATCTTAAGAGAACGAATGAGGAAGAACATCAAAAATGGCTGGAAGATCTTGGGTCCAAAACAACCTTTGCATCAGAGCTTCATAAAGAGGTACAAAATCTCAAACGTGTCACTGCTGAAGCCACCAAGAATAAAGAGGATGCAGAGTTCAAGTCTCAAAACAAGATAGCAGACATGGTTGCACTGATGGAAAAGTACAAGAACCAATATGTTGGAATGATAGAGGAGAAGGATACAGAGCTTGTCGAGAAGAATAGGAAATTAATCGAGGCCGATGCCAGTAGGATTTCACTGGAGTTGGAGCTTTCACACAGTAAGATTGAAAATGATCACCTGAAAATGCAGCAGAAGGAGGAGATGACAGAAAGGGAAAACCTTCTGAGTGAGTTAGATGAACTGAAGAGAGAAATTCCATCTATGAAAGTCAGTCAGCAATCAGAGGCGACAAGCAAAGAGTTTCCAGAGTCAGACTCCAACAGAATGAGACATCTCAGAGCCCCAGTAAAGAGGCAGAGAAGTGAAACTCCAAAGATAAATGTGACTGAAGCTGAATTAATGAAAACCCCAGCTTCAAGCACCACCAACAGGGTTAGAGCAACACCAAAGGTCAAGGTGACTGAAGCTGAATTAATGAAAACCCCGTCTTCAAGCACCATCAACAGGGTTAGAGCAACACCAAAGGTCAAGGTGACTGAAGCTGAATTAATGAAAACCCCGGCTTCAAGCACCACCAACAGGGTTAGAGCAACACCAAAGGTCAAGGTGACTGAAGCTGAATTAATGAAAACCCCAGCTTCAAACACCATCTTCAACAGGGTTAGAGCAACAGAATGACCGCGCCGAACTTGGACCCGGCAGAGAGGAGAGACGGAGCCAGCTTCGCGCTCGGGATCCTGGGCGCTTCCGTCCTGCGTGCCGACCAGGAGACCGCTCTGGGTCTGGCACCATGGGACGCAGTGGCTGGGCCAGCGGCACCGATGATGTCGGGTGCTTGCGCCGCGGCCACCCAGGTGCTGGATCCCTGGGTGGGAAGTCGCCTGGTCCGCAGGGGAGCGTCGGGGACGGGGCGCGGATCCCGACGCCACAGCCCCAGGGGAAGGGGTTCCCAGGACCGCAGGTCTTCCTCGCCGGTCTGGTCGAGGTCTCCTCCGCCCTGGGAGGTTCCAGAGAACGAGCCACCACCATGGCAGACCTGGAGGACGACGTCGGATTCCGCTGCCGGAGGGACCCCGGTTGGGGGTCCTGCACCGCGTCCTGTCGCCAGGGAGCCTCCGGTTCGGGGTTCGGCGGGGGGTCTCGCCACCGTGGAGACCCCAGCCCCAGGTCGTGCTCCGGAGCCGTCGTCTCTTCCTCCCATCCTTCCCTGCTCCAGCCCTCCTCGTCAGCCCCCTCCCCCCGTTCCTGTTCCCGCAGGCCCCGTCCCTCGAACCCCCGTCCTCCCCCCTCCTCTTTTCGCTGATGCGGCTTCCGTCCCCCCCACCCTCCCCGTTCCCGGGGGGCCTGTTGGGTCGCCTGGGAGTCGACCTTCGAGGGCGGGGTACTGTAACACTTCCTCCGGTCCTGGTCCTATGGGATCAGGATCCAGACATTTATATTCACAACCTCCCATCAATAACAATAACTCTCAGTCATCATTTCCAACCGGTGGGCTGATGCCGATCTGGCATCAGCTCACACATCAACTCATTATTGTTTATTGTCAGTTGTGTCTGTTATGTGTACTATCTGTGTTGTTGTTGTTATTGTTGTCTCCACTGTGTTAGTCTTGTGTTTCCCTGTCTGTGGTTTGTAATTATGTTTTAGTCTGGTTGTTTGTTATTGTTTTCCCAGTACTCTGTGCTCTATTGTTTCTGTCTACCACACCTGTGTCTTGTTTGTAAATTACCCTCTGTGTCTTGTCAATTAGTCTTGTGTATATAGTCCTGTCTGTCCTGCCCTGCTGGGCGCGGTCATTGATAAATGTTACATGTGTGTGTGTACGTGTATGTGTTGAAGTAAACTGTTAATCGTCAAGTGCTGTCTCCGGTCTCATCTATCCATACTCTGCCATCTGGGTCCAACATGACTAAGAAGCGTACTAATCGTAACATTCAGGTGTACCCCCAAGGAACTTATATGACTAAAGAACTTTGAACTGCAATCCCCTTTATGAAAGGTGCTATGCAAATACAGTTTATTATATTAATATTGAGGTTTGAGTGAGGTTCAACATTTCTTTATTCTATTGATACAAAAAGCCTCTTCTGCACCTCACCGTCTGGCTAAACAGAGCTAGAACTACATTTTACTGTATATTTGCTGTTTGTCTTCTCCTTGACAGGCCTGCAATTCTTAGGCCACTAACGACAGACGAACTAAACTAAACTAAACTAAACTAAACAACAAACAGGTTTATGAACAAGCCATGGCCTCCAAATTACAATTATAGCCAAGGCCTCTCATTTCAGGCCAATTAGCCAGTTTGTCCAGGCAGGCTTGTTCGATATAAAGACTGAATGAACATCCTATCAAGGAAAATCACGTCCCTGTGATCTTCATTGACAAACATGATGTCTGGGGTATTTGGAATATTGTAAAAAAAAATATATATATATATATATATATCAAGTTTCAAGTTTCTTTAATAGTTGTCATACAGAAGTACAGAATACTTTCATACAAAATGCTTCTTACTGTTACGCTCCAGAGACTGTGCTAGACAAGATAGTATCAAATAACATAGTATAGCATGTAATTTAGAAGAAGAAAATGAGGTCACAGTGTTCGGTATAGACATATGTACAATGTTCTGAGTTACCATATAATATACAATACTATGCAGTGTACTAATGTACAGTACTATATAGTGCAAAGCAGAAATGGGATGAGGTACAATTTACAGTAAGGTGTACGAGTTGTAGTGCAATCCTTCATCAATAAATATAAAGTGTGGGGAGTGGGTGCTACAGTGTGTTTGTTTAAAGTGGGTGTGTGCTATAAAGTGTGTGGAGTGGGTGCTACAGTGTGTTTGTTTAAAGTGAGTGTGTGCGTGTGGATGTGTGTGCTATGTGCGTTTGGTGGTTGTTGTTGTGTAGTGTTCATTGTTCGTTTAGCAGCCTGATGGCCTGGGGATAGAAGCTTCTTCTGAGTCTTTCTGTGCTCGCCTTGAGACTCCGGTATCGCTTGCCTGACCGCAGCAGTTCAAAGAGGCAGTTGTTCGGGTGACTGGAGTCTTTAATGATTCTCTTAGCCTTGCCCTTGCAATGCTTGTTGTAAATGTTCTGGAGGGTGGGGAGCCCCCCTCCAATTGTGCGTTCGGCTGAACGTGTCACTCTTTGTAGTCTGCTTCGGTCTTGTGCAGTGCTATTCCCAAACCAGGAGGTGATGTTGCCGGTCAAGATGCTCTCTATTGTACATGAGTAGAAGTTCTTAAGGATCTTCTGACTGACTTGGAACTTCCTTAGGCGCCTGAGGAAGTAGAGGCGTTGTCGTGCCTTCTTCACAACACTGTCAATGTGTGTGGTCCATGTCAAGTCCTCGGATATGTAGGCTCCGAGGTACTTAAAGCTGTTGACTCTCTCAACCGGTGCCCCGTCGATGCTGAGGGGGCTGTAGTCCTTGACCCCCGACCTCCTGAAGTCCACAATCATCTCCTTTGTTTTGCTGACGTTCAGGGAGAGGCTGTTTTCCTGGCACCATCCCGCCAGGACCTTGACCTCTTCCAGGTAGGCCCTCTCGTCGTTGGCAGAGATCAGGCCCACCACCACTGTGTCGTCAGCAAATTTGATGATTGTATTGCTACTCCGCTGAGCCACACAGTTGTGTGTGTACAGGGAGTAGAGGAGGGGACTCAGAACACAGCCCTGGGGGGCCCCTATGTTGAGGGTGATGGATGAGGAGGTGCAGTTGCCTGCTCTCACCACCTGGGGTCTGCCAGTCAGGAAGTCCAAGACCCACTGGCAGAGGTCATAGTTCAAGCCCAGGTCCCTGAGCTTGGCTATGAGTATGGAGGGGACTATGGTATTGAATGCCGAGCTGTAGTCGATGAATAGCATTCTCACATAGTTCCCCTGCCTCTTGTCCAGGTGTGATGCTGCTGTGTGCAGCACATGGGCTATGGCGTCCTCCGTGGACCTGTTGGGGCGGTATGCAAATTGCAGGGGGTCCATGTTGATGGGGAGGGAGGAGCAGATGTAGCCCTTTACTAGCTTCTCAAAGCACTTCATGGCTATGGAGGTGAGAGCTACAGGGCGGTAGTCGTTGAGGCAAGCAGGCTTGGATTTTTTGGGTACAGGGATAATAGTGGACTTCTTCAGGCAGGTGGGGATGACAGCCTGTTCTAAGGACAGGTTAAATATGTCAGTGAATACTGGGGCCAGTTGGTCGGCACAGACTTTTAGGACGCGGCCGGGGATGCCGTCCGGACCTGCTGCCTTCCTGATATTCACTTTTTTAAAGGTCCGCCTCACCTCATGCTCTGTTACCCTGAACACTGCGCCTCCATCAGCAGCCGACCCCCCCCCCCCCCCCCATTGCCGTGGCTTGTGAGCTGGTGTTGTTATTACCAGCATCAAACCTCGCATAGAAGGTATTGAGGTCATTTGCTAAGGAGATGTCACTGTTCAGTTTGAGGGAGGCGCCTTTGTAGTCTGTCATCGTTTTGAGCCCCTGCCACATAGCTCTAGAGTCAGCTTGTTCAAACTGGAGTTCAATTTTATCCCTGTAGCGCCGTTTGGCCTCTGACACTGTCCTCCTTACGTTGTATCGCGCCACCTTGTGGTCATTCATGTTGCCTGCCACTAGGCCGTCGTTGTATGCTTTGGTGCGCTCTCTCAGAGCTTCGCGGACGGATTTGTCTACCCAGGGTTTTTGATTTGGGTAAACTCTCATTTTGGTAGTGGGGATTGTTTCTTCCACCAAAGTACAAACATAGTCCAGCACTGTCTCCGTGTAGACATTAATGTTATCTGTGTCGCGGAACACATTCCAGTCTGTGCAGTCAAACGCAGACTGGAGCGTCTCCTCTGACGTCAAATCCCATTTCTGCACCTCTCGCGAGACTACAGGAGTACTTTTGATTCTCTGTTTGTACATTGGTGAAAGAAAAATGGACGCGTGATCTGATTTACCAAAGCCACTATCAGAATGAGCTTTGTAGCCACCTTTAAATTGCGTGTAACAGTGATCTAGGATGTTACCGCCTCTGGTGTTGCAAGTCACATGCTGATAGAAGTCAGGTAATATATATATATATATAATAATAATAAAGTAGTAACATTAAGCCATTCAGGCATCACTTCAGAACCGTAAAGAGTTACTGTATACATGCACCTCTCACACAGCTGTAGCACCCAAATCCATAATACAACCATGTCTAGCAGTATACAGGCCTTTACATGCAGTATAGCCATTCACAACATCAGGTTATATTATATTATATTATATTCAAATCAAATTTATTTATAGGGCCCGACAACACACGTTAATGTCCCCATGGGCCGTACAGGTCTTCTTTAAACAAGTCAAGAAGACAACATAACAATAAGTCAAGAACAGAACAAGAACACCATAGGGTCCAAACATTTTTTAGATGAATGCAAATAAATGAAAGAATGCAAGCACTCCCAGACATACCCCACGCGAAGGTAAGGAAAAACTCACTAAAACCTAACAATAGGGAAAAAAAGCTCCACAGGCAATGTGGAGGAGAGAAACCTTAGAAGGGCCGTTCAAGGGGGGATCTCCCTTCTTAGATGTCGGTGATAGTAGTGTTGCAGACGGACAGTTGGTAAGCATGCACTCATGTGTGTGGTGAAACACAGATGAGTGCATGCAATAGCAACTGTACATTTTGAAAAATTAAAGATAGAGCTAATAGCGATAGCAACTGAACATTTTGAAAGATTAAAGATAGAGTTGATAGCGGATCTATTTGAGGCACAGGGGCGGCGCAAGAGGGTCACGTCCTCCCCGTCTTAGTCACGGGACATTCAACACTCCGGTCGTTGCTCAGGGACAGCCGGAGACAGGGGGAAGGGGGGTGGCGCAGAGAGGGTCGCGAACTCCCCGACATCATCGCGGGACATCCGGCACTCCGGTCACCACTACGAGACCTCCGAAGACAGGGGGGCACGCAGAGGGGGTCGCAATCTCCCGGCCTTCGTCACGGGACGTCCAACACTCCGGTCAACACTCCAGGACAGCAAGTCATAGGAAGACAGGGAGACGGGACAGGCGTTAGACAGCTCATGAGATTGTAGTAGGCGGACATAGCAATAGATACAAGTGGTAGGCATATATGTGAATGGAGTAGATATATGAAGTAAGCGTATTATGTGAATAGAATAGAAGTACTTAACCCAGCAATGAAACCGCGTTGACTGTTAATCAGTTGACAGGACCACGGACAGACGGCGGTGAATAACTGATCCAATGCCTCGGAGGTGCATGTAGAGCAGTCACTACAAGCTTGGCCAAGACCCCGAGGCATCCATCACCTTGGTCAGCGCCAGGAGACGGGTACTCAGAGAGAAGGGGGAGGGAGGGGGGGGGGGGGGGGGGAGAGGGGGGGGGGGAAGAGTTAGAGAGTTCCCATGTTTGTGGTGCTGCAAAGGAGCAGACATGTAGTACCCTGTAGTGCCATGTAGTACCCCGTAGTGCCATGTAGTACCCTATAGTACCCCATAGTGCCATGTAGTACCCCGTAGTATCCTGTAGTACCCTGTAGTGCCATGTAGTACCCTGTGGTGCCATGTAGAGCTATGTAAGCCATGTAGTACCCTGTAATGCCATGCAGTACCAAGTAGTACTCTGTGGTACCATATAAATATTATATTATATTATATTATATTATATTATATATTGCCTGTGCTATACGTGCTCATAAAGAAATCAGTGGTATTCGTATTGGTAGTTGTGAGTATAAGGCCAGCCTGTTTGCTGATGACATATTATTAACACTAACAAATCCTAGCCATTCCATCTCTCAAGTGCTAAAGCTTATAGATACATTTGGTAAATGTTCGGGCTATAAAGTGAATTATAGTAAAAGTGAAGCTATTCCACTTAACAACCTAACTTTTCAATCACATCTGGGTTCTGCTCCTTTCAATTGGAAGCCAAAAGGAATTAAATACCTGGGAATTAAAATCCGATCTCCCATTGAAAAAATGGTTGAGTTAAATACATCTGACCTTTTAAAGAATATAAAGGAGGACATCAAAAGATGGACAGTCTTGCCTTTATCCCTTTGGGGCAGATCTGATATTATAAAAATTAATTTGTTACCAAGGCTAGCTTTTTTGATGTCCTCTATACCTTTAAAGTTCCCTCCTAGTTGGTTCAAAGAAATAAACAAATTATTTTCTGGCTTCCTATGGAACAACAGAAAACCTAGAATCAGCCATAAAAAACTTATAAAACCAAGAAATAGTGGAGGAATAGGACTACCAGATATCCACCAATATTACATAGCATATAACTCAAGATACCCCTTGCAGTGGGCTTACAATAGTGTGAGACAGATTGGCAGCTGGGAATGGCTTGAAGAACAAATTATAGAAGAACATAACAATGATCTATCTCTTTCAATGTTGTGGTATAACCCAAAAATCACTCCCAGACTGGACAATCCGCTTTTAGAATTTTCATGTGAAATAGTGAAAATCTTACATAAACGCCTGACCTTTAGTGGATATTCCTTACCATCATGTCCATTATGGAAAAACCCTTTGCTCTCTGCAGGAGGTAAAATCCTTAAAAATAATGTATGGCAACAACATAATATAACACAGGTGGGCCAAGTGATCGAAAGGGGAAATATGATACCTTTTAATGAACTTAAAACACAGTTTGGGCTGAAAGACACAGAATTTTTATCTTATTTACAAATACAATCAGTTATTAAATCATTGTTGTCTAAAGGCATAGCTATAGGAACAAACGGAGTCATGGAAAAGACATTAAGGGGAATTACAGGCAGGAAAGGCATTGTTTCTGCAATGTATAAACTATCATGTTCAACCACCCCTGATACCAATACCCAAACTAAAGTCCAATGGGAGCGAGACATGGGTATATCCATATCTGAAACACAATGGGAAGCAGCACTTAGGAATAGTACAAAAATATCAAAATGTGTTAGATATAAAATTATACAATTAAAGATACTACACAGGGCCTATATAACACCCTGTACATTGAATAAAATGAATCACACCCTACCCAAATTGTGCTGGCATGGGTGTGGAGTAGAGGGTACGCTCATGCACTTGCTGTGGCACTGCCCGCTTGTTAGGAAATTTTGGTTGGACATTGCTGAGGACCTGTCAGTTACTCTCCAAATTGACATTAATCCTTGCCCTATAATGTGTATATTGGGTGTAAAAATGGACACTGCTCAAGCAAAGATTGTAAATAATACTGTAGCACTGGCTTTTCTAGCATGCAAACGGATTATTTTAATGAACTGGAAAGAACGCAAACCGAACTGCTTCAGTATGGAGAACTGGCGCAAGGACTTCATGGACTTGCTATCGATGGAACAGGCTGCTCTGTCTCTTCAAGAGAGTGATAGGCCCGATGGCCTTCAAGGTCCCCTGAACTTTATTAGATCACTATCTGGAATAAGTTTGTCTACTGAACCTTTGTAACGCTCTGCAACCCCCCCCCCCCCCCCCCCCTCGCCCCTTGTTATTGTTATTATTATCATTTCTTGTCTTGTTTTGTCGTGTATGTATTGTCTTGTTTGAGAAAAATAAAAAAAAACTTTAAATATCAAAAAAAAATATATATATATATTAGATTAGATTAGATTAGATTAGATTAAAATGTATTGTCATCATACAGCACAAGTACAGTACAACAAAACTAAGTTTGGGGTCCAACCAGAGTGCAAATTTAGCAGTAAAGTGCAACAGCAATATACAATGTACAGGTGATTAAACTGGGTACAAAATGTACAAATTAACATGTGCAACAGATTCTAGATATAGATGCTGATATTCTGTGGTAATTCTGTAGTATCTGTGAAAAGAAACGTCAGGAATGCTATAAATCACTAGTGTGTACAAGAGAACCACAGGAATACTAGGTTTTACTATCGTTAATATGTGCTTTAGGAGTAAAATCAGATTCTGCTTGACTCTCCGCTCTCCGCTCCCCGCTCTGCCATTAGAGACCCAGGTACAAGTTGAGTAGGTCATTTCTCATGATAAATATAATCATTTTCCTGACGTGGTCTGTGGTTTACACAGCTCACGGCTCCCTATTTTTGTAGGGATGTTGTGAGCCACACAGTTTCTTCAAAGAAAAAACATCAGCTAGATCTCACACAAACAAAAAATATGTAACATACAGTCAAACACACACACACACACACACACACACACACACACACACACACACACACACACACACACACACACACACACACACACACACACACACACACACACACACACACACACACACACACACACACACACACACACACACACACACACACACACACACACACACACACACACACACACACACACACACACACACACACACACACACACACACACACACACACACACACACACACACACACACACACACACACACACAGGCTCATCAGCCTAGTTTAGAAGGGCGCTATCTGCCTCTGTTTGCTGGATCGTTAGAGCGAGAGGAGCCGGAGCTGTCTCTGCAGGTGGGAAGACTCTTCTAGGAGAGTGAGTGATGGAGTCTCTGGGGCCTGGCTTTGATTCGGATGAATCGGGTCCTGTGATGGAGGGAAAACAGGGCTAAAGATGTAAGTTTACTGCTGCATAGGGAGGCATGTGAGCCCACACGCGTGACTCACAACACCCCTAAAGACCTAGAGTTTACGCTTCTGTGACTATCGATTGTGCCGTATGGTTCCTTGTTTTATACATATCCGACGTTTTCTGTTGATGTGTTTTGATGTACTGTACAGTGTAGTGAAGTATTAACAATTTATTATAATATGTATTCATAATTATTCACAATTATGAATTAATTCATCTTAATTATCCATTAATTAATGGTGTTGTATTAATTGCCAATTAATTAATGGTGTGTTATTAATTGACAAGTAATTAATGATGTTGTATTAATTGCCAATTCATTAATTATGATATTGTCTGTTAATGTACCAAATTACCAATGCCTTCAAATCGAGGCTCAAAACCCACTTCTACATACTAGCCTTTCCCGTTCACTGACCTGAACCCATGGGGGCCCTGTTTTCCTGTGTTTCATGTGTTTGCCTGTGTGCCCTCCCATAAAACGGAGTGTGATTGTTGTCAATATGTATCTATGTGTATCTACCCTCTGTACAGCACTTTGGTTGACACGCGTCATGTGAAATGTGCTATATAAATAAATCTGATTGATTGATTGACCAAGACAATTTACTTGTATGTGCAAGCTAAAAAGAAAAGTACTGTGTACAGCCAGAAGTCAGATCTGAGAGAAAGAGTTTCAAAGAAAACAAACTCACTAAAAAAAGCTGGCAATGTTGGGAGTTTTTTTCTTTTCTTTTACACTGCCCAAAATCATAGGATGTGACACCGGAGTAAATTAATTCACCATACAGTGTTTTTATTAGACATCATCCACTGGCTGCTTGTCACTTCTCAAACAAGAGGTGGACGCGGGCAAATACTGCGGCATGGTCATGCTGGACCTACAAAAGGCCTTCGACACTGTCAATCACTCCATTCTGATTGACAAGCTAAAAGCAATTGGTTTTGATAGTTTATCAGTGAGCTGGATGCAATCCTACCTGGAGGGGAGAGAACAGATGGTGGAGGTAAATTGTACTCTATACCCTCCCCTCACAGTGAGCTGTGGTGTTCCACAAGGAAACATACTAGGACCGCTACTGTTCCTAATTTATGCAAATTACATGTCGTCAGCTTGTGACTGCAACTTGTTCTTGTTCGCGGACGACTCAGCCCTGCTGGTCTCTGACAAGAACAAGTTACAGGTTGAAAAAAACCTCAACTCTGAACTCGGCAGAATCTGCACCTGGCTCGCTGATAACAAACTATCATTACACCTGGGTAAAACAGAGTCCATTCTCTTCGGATCAAATAACAAACTCAGCAAGACCGACGGCTTCTCAGTTACAGTGGGTGACAATATTGTCACAAGGAAAGATGAAATTACATACCTAGGTTCCATCCTAGAGGCAAATCTTTCCTGTGACAAAATGGCATCCAAGGTAATAAAAAAAGTCAACCAACAAACTAGATTCCTGTACCGGATCTCCTCTCTGGTAAACAAGAATACCCTGAAGACTCTGGCAGGAGCACTCATTCAAGGGTACTACGACTATGCTTGCACCTCATGGTACCAAAGCACCTCAAAGGTTGGCTGGCCGTTCACACTAATACAATTGGCTGTATTAGAGGGTGGGAGAAGCTGGTGGGGTGGGTCCGGGTCGTTGTAAACAACGACTCCTACAGTTCGGTTGGGGCGCCTGCTAAGCGCGGATAGGACCCGAGTGGGATAGTGTGATCCTTCCACACGCTACGCCCTCTCAGGGAGGATCCGTGCTGCCAGGTGAAAAGAAGCGGTTGATTGGCTGGACGTGTGTCGGAGGAAGCACGTGATAGCCTCCACTCTCCCAGATGATCTGAGCGAGCGAGAGCGTATGTGTATAGGGTATTAGATAGCAAGTATTAGGTGTATATCTTGTATAATACATTTATTTAAATGGTGATTGCATTGGATGTGCACTGTTAATTAATGCTTGTATATCTAATTTTATGTTGTTATGTTTATGTTTATGTGTTTGTTTAAAAAATGGGGGACCCTGATGTAAACAAGACAAACGTCTTTCTCTGGTCTGCATCCCCTTAACAATTGTGTGTATTACACTCCACTCTGAAAAATCTCCCTTTCCCTCCCACTCTGCTATTTCTCTACTTCCTCCCTGCCACTCTTGACACCACAATGTGTCTCATATCCACAATCTGCTCCCCCAGAACAGACTCAACCCACCCACGGCAGTTTGCTAGCAACCCGGCTAATCTATCCTACCCTCCTACAGCCACTAATACACCTGTCACAGTACAGGGAGGCCTATGGAATTGTCAATCAGCAGTCAAGAAAGCTGACTTCATTACTGCCTACGCCCATAGTCAAAATCTGCAGCTCCTGGCTCTAACTGAGACCTGGATAACCCCCAATAACTCATCAACACCTGCAGCATTATCTACAAACTATAACTTCACTCACACACCTCGACCTTCCAGGCGGGGTGGAGGCACTGGCCTCATGACATCTCCTTCATGGACTACAAACGTAACACCCCTCCCAGCACTGTCACTCTCCTCTTTTGAATATCATGCAGTATCTGTCTCTAATCCTTTTAATCTCACCATTGTTACACTCTACCGCCCTCCAGGTCCGCTCGATCACTTCACAGATGAGCTGGACATGCTTCTAAGCTCCTTACCGGAAGATGGTACCCCTCTCCTTCTATTGGGCGACTTCAACCTGCCTGACTCATCTCAGTCAGTCATAGTAGTCTCCCTCCTACAATCATTTGACCTGACTCCCACTGCCATGCCTCCCACCCACAAAGCAGGCAACTCCTTGGATCTCATATTTTCACGTAACTCCAGCATCATTAACACTACGGTAACTCCCCTACATGTATCTGACCATTCCTTCATATCCTTCTCACTAACTCTCATGCTTAACCGAAAGGTCTTCACCCCAACTCAAACCGTCTCACTCAGACGCAACCTGCCCTCCCTATCCCCCTCCACCCTCTCCTCTGACATACTATCCACTCTACCTTTGAGTGACACCTTCTCTGCTCTCTCCACAGAGATGGCAACCTCCACCCTCCTCTCAGCCCTTGCAACCTCCTTCGACAAGCTCTGTCCCCTCGTTGAGAAACCTGCCCGCCGTTCCCCACCCAGTCCATGGCTGACAGATCCAGTGAGAGAACAAAGACAGGTCCTGAGAGCAGCTGAAAGGAAGTATAGAAAGTCACGCCTCACTGCTGACATCGACACATATCACAACCTCTTGTTAACATTCTCCAAAACCATTACTAATGCCAAAGCTTCTTTCTTTCACCATAGGATCGAGGCCTCTGCCAAGAATCTTCGCAAACTGCATGCTACCATGTCCTCCCTCCTCACTCCCCCCCCACCCCCCCCTCCCTCATCTTTCTCTGCCGAAGACTTTGCGATCTTCTTTGAGGAAAAAGTGGAGAACATCCGCAGCTCCTTCTCCCAACCCCCACCCATTCCAAATGCTGAATCGAGAACCTCATCCTTCACTCTGTCATCTTTCTCTCCCATTACAGAAGCCGAGACCCTGACACTGGTAACGTCGAACCGTCCGACTACATGCCAGCTGGACCGGCTACCTTCCCCACTCCTCCAGTCCATAGCACCAGACATCCTCCCATTCCTAACTGCAACCATCAACTCCTCACTCAACTCGGGGGTGGTCCCCACCTCCCTAAAACAAGCCAGAGTCACGCCCCTCATAAAAAAACCATCCCTGAACCCTACCGTCATAGGCAACTACCGTCCTGTCTCTCTTCTCTCCTTCCTTTCTAAAACAGTTGAACGTGCTGTATCCAACCAACTTACTGCTTATCTCTTACAGAATGACCTCCTAGACCCTAATCAGTCAGGCTTCAGGACTGGTCACTCCACAGAGACAGCCCTCATTGCGGTCACAGAGGCACTTCACTTAGCAAAAGCGAAAGGCCTCTCCTCTGTCCTGATTCTCCTAGATCTATCTGCAGCCTTCGACACAGTCAACCACCAGATCCTCCTCGCGGCCCTCGCAGGAATGGGAGTGGCTGGCTCTGCGCTGACATGGTTGTCATCATACCTCAATGACCGCTCCTACCAAGTGTCATGGAGAGGGACCCTGTCGGCCACCCGCCCCCTGCAGACGGGTGTCCCCCAGGGCTCGGTTTTAGGACCCCTTCTCTTCTCCCTCTACACTAAATCACTGGGTAACATTATCACGTCTCATGGCTTCTCCTACCACTGTTATGCCGATGATACTCAACTCTTCCTCTCCTTCCCTCCCTCAGATATCCACGTCTCTGAGCGGATCTCGGCCTGTCTGTCCGACATCTCCGCCTGGATGACGACCAACCACCTCAAACTGAACCTAAGCAAAACAGAATTGCTCCACCTGCCGGCCAAATCCTCCCCCCTGACCGACCTTTCCATCACAGTCGAGAATGCAGCTGTGACCGCGTCCCCGACCGCCAAGAACCTTGGTGTTGTCCTCGACGACCAGTTGAACTTCTCTGCTCACATCGCAGCGACAACCAGAACCTGCCGATTCCTCCTGAGCAACGTCAGAAGGATACGCCCCTTCCTGACAAAAGAAGCCACCCAACTCCTCGTCCAATCAACAGTCATCTCCCGCCTCGACTACTGCAACGCACTGCTCGCTGGCCTCCCGGCCACTGCCACTAAGCCTCTTCAACTCATTCAGAACGCAGCGGCCCGCCTGATCTCAAACCTACCGAAGTCGGCCCATGTCACCCCACTTCTTAGGGACCTGCACTGGCTCCCCATTGCTGCACGAATCCGCTTCAAGGCCCTTGACCTAGCATACCGTGCGGCAAAGGGAACTGCTCCCGCCTACCTCCGGTCAATGGTCTCTAACTACACACCCTCAAGACCCCTACGCTCTGCATCTTCTGGCCGCCTCAGACCTACTCCTATCCAAGCTCCGGGAGGGTCATCAAAGAGAAGTCGCCTATTCTCAGTCCTTGCCCCACAATGGTGGAATGAACTACCCACCCCAGTTAGGACAGCCGAAACACGTCCAATCTTTCGCCGTCGACTAAAGACTCACTTCTTCAACCATTATCTGAATAAAAAAAAAAATAAATAAATAAATAAATCTAACCCTAACTAACCATACTGTCATGCACTTGTCCTAATAAACTAACCTACACTGTAGCACTCAACACTTTGATGAACATTGTTACTCAGCTGATAGAGTTGTGCTCTTCCTGATGGCTTGTCGTACAGAACTTGTAAGTCGCTTTGGATAAAAGCGTCAGCTAAATGACTAAATGTAAATGTAAATGTATTGAGCCGTACTGTATTGTACCCATTCTGCAATCTGTTAAATAAAGTTTCCATTCATTCATTCATTCATTCATTCATTCATTCATTCATTTATTCATTCATTCATTCATTCATTCATTCTCTGTACCTGTTTGATATTATCACACGGAGCAGCCGGGACCCTTTTTACAAGTGACAAAACACTGACTACAAAACACTGACTTCCCAGATAACAATTTCAATGTAAACAATGTTCATGTACACTATGAACCATATTAAACAATAATAAAATGATAATAAAATATGTAATGTGCTAGTATTTCAAAAGTATTTCACTCCGAAATGAGATATCCCACCTTCTCTTACAAAGTGACTGCAAGGATAAATCTTGTCATATTTAGTTATATTAGTCGTACTGGCGAATCGCGTCCTGCTCTTCGCCATCGAGATATACCTCATCTCCAGTACCTAGTGTACTCCATCAACGAATAAAAAACAATACACCCAGCACCTGCCAGGCCCCGCCCTAGTGCTACGTACTATATAGCACTAGGCGTGGTCACCACTCGCTCTTCCTCTATTTTCGTTTCCATCATAGCGGATGCGTGCACCCTATGCAACTAGTTGTCATGAAAGGTTTAGAGAAATTAGGTTGAGTGCTTACCGAAGATTTGCCTACCCCTGGAATCTTCGCGGCATGTTCTGACGGCGCTCGTATGGGTTCTGCGACTCTGCAGCGGGATGCATTTCGATGCATCTAAGCGTCGAGTCTGTAGTCTCCTCGTCTTGTTGACAGCAGACAGAGGGATGGCGTGTGAGGTGTAGCTATCGAGCTACCTCACACAAGGTAGGACTTGCGCCACTAGGCATTATCGCTGGTGTTAGTAAATGCTGCTTGTTGTTTTGTAGACAACCGAGTGGTATATCGGCGCCAGGGGCAGGATGTTTGGGTAAACGTCCCTCTGAGGTCGACGTTTCCCAGGCTGTCCTGGAGCACGCTGCTAATACTAAATCCTATAATGCTGGGTCACTGTTCTACTGTTCCCCGCTGTGGGATGTCACTAGGCATGACAATGCTGGCGTTTGTGATGTGCTCGAGTTGTCCCGGGAGACAACCGAGTTGTGTATTGGCGCAAGCGGCGGGATATCTGGGTAAACGTTGTTGTTTTCCCCGTTATCCTGGAGCGAGCGGCTAACGCTATGCTATGTTGGGCTACTGTTTCTGTTTTGTCTCCCTGCTGCGGGAATGTCTGTCTACACCACAGTCTTCCCTCCTCTCAACCATTCATGCTGACGGTCAATCGGTGTCTACTGGGGGAGTATTGCGGGGGGGCTTTGTTTACCTTTTCATGGGTAAATGGGCTGAGGTCTAGGGCTGGTGTGCTGTTGTGAATATTATGAATGAATGCGGGACTGGTTCTCTCTGGTCCGCATCCCCTTAACGTTGTGTGCATGGGCTAGCCCATTCTACAGTATATTCGTGGGTTTAGTTCATTTATTCATTAACCCCTTCATGGTGCACACCACAGTGGAGGTTGCTGGTTGCAACCGCGTCTCTACTTTTCGTAGCTCCATTTCTGCAGACCCCTCTCTGATTGGTTGAGCTCCATTTCTGCAGACCCCTCTCTGATTGGTTGAGCGAAGCCCCTCTCTGATTGGTTTAGCTCGTCACGTGGTAAAAGGCGGATGTAATGTTATCATATCAAGAAGATAAAAAGAAATGTACTACCAGATTCGCGTATAACGTTATTTCGCGTGACTTCGCGGTTTATTCATAACGTTATGCACATTTCACAACACAGCCAGCTGTCAGAAACTGTACATTGTAACGTTATATTACATAACGTTATGTTATTTCGCGGTTTATTCACATAACGTTATTTCACGTGACAAGTTCAACACAGCCCAGCTGTCAGAAACTGTACATTGAGGGGGTTTGAATCACTATTATATTCAGAGTTAATTATATTGTTTACACTGTCTTTCTTCTATTATAACCCTGCCCATTTGATGTTCCCAAATCATATTCAGAAAGTATCACAGAGACTTCTATTGACCAAGGAATTACTTATTATTAGTAAGACACAATATTTCCGTAGCAATTGACCACCAGACTCTTTCTCTTAAGGCATTAACTGGGTTAATTAATATAAATGTTATATTGTAACTGTCTAGTTACACATTGGTTCCGAAACATGTATGTTCCAGGCTGCAATTAAAACTTTGAATCTGAGAGAGCTCTGGTCAGCGAAGCCGGCGATGCGAGCGATTATTATTGGTTTTTAATGACAAACCAATTACATAATCCAACATATGTGTAAAGGCACACACAACATATTCCAGTTAACAGTATATTTTTTTAATGATTCGTTATGGCGTAATCAATACTTCCATGCATATAAATTGCGTTCGCGACCTCCATGTTTTGGGGCTATTCATCAGAAAACTCGGATCCGGGATTCGGCTCCCATCCGTCAGGGCAAGAACTGTGGGTTTTCAGCCTCTCTCTCTGGAGCTTAACGGAGTTTCGACTCCTGGCTAGAGGAGCTTGTCGCGGCTCATGCGCATGCGTGCGCTCGGCCAATCAAAGAGGGGTCTGCAGAAATGGAGCTCAAACAATCAGAGAGGGGTCTGCAGAAATGGAGCTACGAAAAGTAGAGACGCGTTGCAACCACCACTGGTGCTCAGTGTTAGCATCAGTCCTTTGCTTTTGACATGTTGAAACAGTGCCCGGGCGGTATTTGTCCTAGGCCCCACACCGCCTCACACCGTGCAGCAGTGGTGAGAGCATGGCCTCGTCAGCAGCTATGGCGAGGCCCTCGACAGGCGGCCATGTTTTCCCCCGCCAGAGGTATCCTGGGCATTGAATCGACAGGTGTCCACAAGGCCGACAGCCTTGGCGGCCGAGGGATCGGCCATGTTGGATGAGCTCGGCTTGGAATATACAAGCCGTCGCCGTCCTGCCGCGAGCAGCCCGCTCTCCGATCACTCCCTCCCCCAACATCAGCGGAAAAGGGGCTCTGATTTGTTTCCTTTGGCTGCGGGCCGCAAGCCTTCGTTGAAGCGCATGCGGCCCCACGTTTCGCTTCTCATGGGGACAGGGGCTGACACCCAGTTGATAGCTGAGCCTGGGTCTGTCCGTGAGAATGTTGTGCTGTCAAGCGGCTCCCACACCATAAGCTGTGTTTGGTTGAGCCTGGTGTTATGTCTGTCAACTACAAGTGTTGCTCGAAACCTTTTTGAGGCACACAGTGCGGGCTTCCCCGACCTCGCCTTCGCCAGGCCGGGTATCATGTTGGTGCCTCCCACTCCTGAAAGATTGGCAGTGGTCTTGCAGGCGCGCATGATTTGGGTGGTAGTAATATCACTGCAGGGCTACGGTGTGTAGGAACCCATGGGGGCCTCACACCTTGCATGTCCGGCTGCAGAACAACTCCTCAGCATGTTCTGGAGGGGTGTTCAGTGGGGGAGCTTTTGTCACTTAGACTGATGTCAGCTTTCCCCGTATCAAACCGGCCCTTTCTGTCGGGGTCCCCCCTTGGGTGCGATTGCCTCGTGGGTAGTGTCAGGGTCAGATGTCCCGACACGGAACGCTCTGCTCGCACAGGTCCAGGGTTGGCTACGCACAGCGGGTGGGACCGGGCCGCCTATCTACAGTTCCTAGCGGACCTGCGCCACATGGCGGCGGGTGCGTTGGGAGTGTCATCACATATGGCTACAGCAGTACCATATGTCGAGGTGGATGGAGAGAACGCTGAGGCGGGGACTTGTATTTACACAACCCCACCCGTTTTGGGGTTTGGTACAGACCCTATTGTCAGGGTCACCAGCAGTCACGGCTCTGGTCAACGAGATCCAATCTCTGTGGACGAAGCAAGCCATCGTCGTGGCGTTTTCCTCCCGGTGTTCTCTGGTGCCTGAGAAATCAGGAGGGGGGGTGTCAGACCCATGCTGGACCTGTCCCATGGGAAGGTTCAGCATTTTTTGGATCGTCTCCTACCTGTTGAACAGTCAGGTGGGGGTCTGGTTCTCCTCCATAGACCTGTAGGATGCGTGTTCGCATCCCCGATCTTCCATCCTAGGGCTTATCTACGCTTCCTTTGCAGGGTTAGCGTATGAGTACCAGGGGCTGCCATTCGGCTTTTCTCTGGCTCCCCGCATCTTCACCAAGTGCGTGGAGGCCGCACTGGGGCCTCTGCGTCGTCAGGGGTTACGAAGTGTATTCTGCCCTGTCGACGTTCTGGTCCTTGGCGGTCAAGGTGGATCGTCAGGTCTCATACCAGGCAGGTTTCCTACCAGCCTGGGGTTGCTGTAGACTGGAAGTAGAGTACTCCTCTTCCCAGTCAACGGGTGGAGTGCTATGGGCATCCCTCTCAGAGCGTGTTGCGACACGCTCGGGAGGTTCCGTCCTAGGACGGTTACGGCGCTGTCCGTGATACGCCTGCTCGGTATGAGGGCATCTGCTCATTCCGTGGTCCCTCTTGGCCTCCTCTTCACCCCAGGAGGAGGTTACGGAGATGGTTCTTTTCCAGTATGTAAATAGACCCAGTGAGAGGCAAGTGGAAGCGGCTAAGGTTCCCGTGTCAGTACTGGGGGACCTCGCCCCTGGGGAGGGCCTGGGGTCCTCACCAGGGGAGTCCCCATGGGCAGTAGGCTGTCACACGTCACGTTTTTCACCGATGCCTCCCTCGTTGGAGACGCGTCGGGCCAACGCAGTAGGGGGCTGCAAGCCATGCTGCCCGGTCTGCGCTACGTTCAATGTGTTGGTATTGAAAGCGGTCCTTCTGGTCCTCAAACGGTGTTTGATCAGGACGGACAATACGACGTCAGCGTCGTATATCGACAGACAGGGAGGAGTACGCTCCCCCCGTCTGCACCGGGCGGCGGGCGGCTGGCTATGGGCGTTCTCCATCTGCGCGGCCTGAGGGCTCTCCACATCCCCGGCAGGGTGAATGTGGGTACAGGTGTAATGTCGTGGGGCGGTCCTCACCCTCACGGGTGGGGATTACGTCCGGACATAGTCAGGCAGGTCTGGGACCGATGCCGTGCCGCCTGGGATTCTTTCCCCATACATCTGTTAGGTCAGTTGTTGGGGCGGGTACGTTGAGGAGCGCAGGTCCTTGATCCTGATTGCGCCGGACCGGGGCACAGCTGTGTGGTTCCCGGTCCTGATCCAGCTCTTGGTATCCCGTCATGGCCTGTTCCTTGGTCATCGCGGGCCCTCTCTCAAGCGCACGGGTGTCTGTGTTAGTTCCCTGTGCTGGGCCAGCTGCTGATGGTTTGGCTGGTGTGAGGGTGAGTCTGGAGAGGATGGATCCTTCTGTGGTTGGTATGTATATAACCTAGTTATATGAGTACTGGCTGAGCGTCCTGCTCTTAGCTTGCCCTGAGGTCCCTTGGGGAAACTTTTCTTGGGAAACGTTTTTTTCCGAGAAAGAGCGAGTGGTGACCACGCCTAGTGCTATATAGTACGTAGCACTAGGGCGGGGCCTGGCAGGTGCTGGGTGTATTATTTTTTATTCGTTGATGGAGTACACTAGGTACTGGAGATGAGGTATATCTCGATGGCGAAGAGCAGGACGCTCAGCCAGTACTCATATAACTAGGTTATATACATAACCTATCGTTAATGATATACGCTGTCCCAAAAGGTTTTGGATGGAACTGTCTGTTTTAAACATTGGGTATTGAATTCAGGTAACAATTATTTTTATAACTAGATTTATAATGTTTTGGAATGAAACCATAATTTCCCGTAGTTATATAAATGGCTAATTGACCTATCTCAAACCCTACCCTCTTTTCCTGAGGGAAGTAACAGTTGTGATTTGAGGATCGAGAAAAGAAGGCGGGGCTTGAGATAGGTCAATTGTCTAGATCAGCGGTTCTCAAACTATGGGTCGCGACCCAAAGAGGGGTCGTGGGTAGGTGACAGTACATTGACAAGTAAAAAAAAAAAAAAAACTTGAACTTGAGGACTGCATAGTTTTTCACAAAAAAAATCACTTTTAGTGCTAAAGTAATAGAGTTACATAGGTCTGAACTTGAGTTGTAAAAAAAACTTGTTACTCAAGTTTTGCTGTAGTATAATAATAATAATAATGCAGGACCTGCTCAGAGGTATTTAATTGGCATGCAATTATCCTCAACACACACACACCGGAACACACACGCATGCATCGTCTCTGTAGGATCGCCGATGCGATTCGTCTCTGCGATTAACCACACTCACTGGTTACAACGATCCACAATAATTTTCGAGATCGGATCTAGATTGACGGAACTACTGCAGCCTGAGTCGGGAGTGGTATTTTGCGCAATACCGTATACTTTGCATAAGCCTCAAATACCGCATGTAACTTGAGAACCGCTGAACGGATTCGACAGGCAACAAATAAGCCTTCAATTCGATATTTATATTGTATTACAAAATATGCACACCGAGCCACTAGGGGTCGCCAAAGTGCCGGTTGCAAAAAATCCGAAAAACATCCCTTATGAGGGACGTTGCAGCTGACACACTGTTTTTCCATCTTTACTCCCTGGCGCCAGCGTTATTGACCATTTTCACAATGTTTGCGGACCCATCGTATATTCTATATTATAGCTATGGAGACAATAGTATGGCTCATTTGACAGGCACTATTTATACTCCAACAGGGACAAAACAGTTTATTTCTACATATCTTCGTTTGTGCGCTATATCACGCAAAAAATCGCGTTCACAATAATCCAGGCTGGTTTTCTAGATTGTGAGATATAGCGTGTTTTGTGCACATATGCGCAAATCTCGCGGCTGCTCGCCTGAAACCTATATTATTGCCAGGTCAAGGGTAAACACGACCATATGTTTCTTCATAAAGCCATACATATAACGTTAGGTGGCCCTCATCCGTTGTCTTCTTCTTCATCATCTCCAATAGTTTGCTCGCCATTGCATTGCAGACTACTATTGTGTGCTCGGGCCAGACTATACCACGGAGCCAAATTTCCGCATCGGCCGGTTTGACTATAGTATTTTTATGATTGACCAGAAGTGCTGAGTCCAACATAGTCTGGTGAAAACACACCTTATCATCCATAATCATCATCCATATCATCCGTTTTGTCTTCTTCTTCATAATATCCAATAGTTCGCTCTAGGCGTTAGTTGGCTGTAGTTGGCTCACTGCTGCTCGCTCCCTAGTGCTTTGGGTGCTGTGGGGCGGCTAAACTCGCCACTGCAGTTCAAAAGGTAGGCGATACTGCCACCTGTCGGGATTCGATCGTCATTGCAATTATAACGTAGCCAGAGGTCCCAGGCACACTCACAAAGGCCCATGCGAGTGTTTAGAATAATAATTATTTAAAAAAAGGAAAAGGGAACGAAAAACGAGATATCTCGTTATTGGCGCTCAAGTGTTGGCTGTCAGAAACGAGATATCTCATTTTTGGCACTCAATGAGTTAAGAGGATAAGGAGTTTATTACATGAGCTAGGGGGCATCATAGAAAAATGCAGATTTACCCTGTTCTGATCAAACTCAGGGACCTTAAGGACCAGCCAGTCACGGGTTCCATAGGTTCCAAAAGTCCATTCCAATAATATAAGGTATAAGGAGGTAACCAATAAGGGCCTTAAAAATGAAAAAATACCAGTGTTTATTGCGCCTCTCCATCAGAGAGGGACAACAACCTCATTATAAATGGCACAGTGATGGGTGTCATATCTATCATTAGTGATGAATCTGAGGGCAGAGTGATTGATAGAGTGTGCTTTGTCAAATATCAACAGTTGACATGAAATTAAATTAAACCATTTAGAAGATTTTATGTTGTCAAGTTCAAACCGGCTATACTCTATATACCACCCTACAGAACCCCCCACCCACCCTCCCCCAAATCTCATACTGTACGACTCTGACCTCTGTTGCCTATACTACACTGTAATCATAGTAATCATAACTATATTACATATTTGTCTGAATATACCTGCATATAACCCCTCTATATACTTAATTATACACCTGCATATAACCCATAGCTCTGTATAGTAGCATGTACAAATGCTGTATACTGTATAATTACCATATATATATTTATTCTCTCCATATGTCTATCCACACCTGAACATTCTTACTATCATGCACTCTTCCTACTATACTAGTATGTCTTTACAACTATGCACTCAACACTGCACCACCCAAGTTTCAGCACTGTTTGATGAACATTGTTACTCAGCTGAAAGACTTGTAGGCCTACCCTTCCTGTTGAGTTGTACCCTTCCTGTTGACTTGTCGTACAGAACTTGTAAGTCGTTTTGGATAAAAGTGTCAGCTAAATGACAACATGTAAATATAATGTAAGCATAGTCCTTTTGCATATATATCTATCCACACCTGTCTGTATTTACCTGCACATAGTCCTTTTACATATCTGTAGATCATACTATATCTATATCTGCACATAGCCTTTTACATATCTGTAGATACTATATCTATATCTGTACATATCCTACTCTTACTAGTTACGCTGCTGGCATGACTACTACCATACTGTCTTTAAACCTGTACCATTGTACATAATAATACTACAACTCTGTCCATACATCTGAGTACTATACTGAGTAGTACTAATTTGTAGATTTTGCACCCAGTTTAATCATCTGTACATTGTATATTGCTGTTGCACTTAACTGCTACATTTGCACTCTGGTTGGATGCCAAACTTATTTTGTATGACAATACATTTTAATCTAATCCAATCATGAATATTTAGGAGAATACCAAGCAGACTGAGGACACTCATCACAATGTTGTGTAGATTCAGAAGATCTCCCATCCCCACCTAGCAGCCCTCAGCCATGTGTATGCACTGTGTTACTGTATTACTGTATGCACCAAAAGCTCAAAATGTGTCTTTGGTCTGCGCTATCGATCTGTGTCCCGTTCCTCGACTGACTGGCAACCAATATGCCGCGTTTGAACCAAAGCGGATGAGAAATGATCACGTTAATGGGCAGACACACGCACTCACACAGAGACATGAGCGATTAGGCCACGCCCGACGTGCTTCATGCTCAGGAGGAATGATGAAAACGGAGTGAACGTCTGAGTAAGATTGACAATGCTTTGCCTAATGAGCGTGTTTGTGTGTGTGCGCACGAATGCGTGTGTGTGTAATCATTTGTTCTCTAGTTAATCTACTCAATGGTAAAATCAATTCTGCAGATGCACTCCTTTATCACGTCCTGCATGTAGGAGTTAGGCTGAGGTGACTGATAACCAACGCTGCTTTGCATTAGGCTCGCAAACCCGCCCCCCCCCCCCCCCCCCATCCAACTTCCACTGCCAAACTCATTTACTCTTGGCGCGAGCAACGCTTCATAATTTGCGTTGGTTAAACAATTTTGAAAAATAATAATAAAAAAAACCCTTCTTAGCTTTTATTTTTTTTGAAAGTGAAGTAAGTGATGCATTATATGCTAATCAGGAATAACAGCGTGGGAATGATGATGTGGATGTTCACCCTGTTGGCATAGCAAGCAGATGCAGATGAGGGCTGAGCCGTCTGTTCCCTGGGCAGACCTTTGATGATGAATGCCAAGCGCTTCGCCGCTGATGGAAATGTCTGCTTCCTGCTCAGCGGACCGGCAAGGAAGCAGTCAATGGAATATTAAAATCATTATATCTGAGAGTGCATAAAAGCGATGTGACGGAGACTAGCGGGCGGCGCTGTGATAAATCTGAGAGACGGTTCAAAAGGAACTGTTTTCCAATCTGGAACTTCGGGGCTTCTCTCCCGAAGCAACCGCGGTCAGACGTTGTCAGTTTTCCCCCCGTCCTTCTATATTCCGGTCGACAGGTGTGCGTTACGGCAACGGACGGTTCGGTTGTGAAACATAATGGAAACTGAAACATAGCAATGCGCTGGTAAATCTGTGTCACAGTAAAAACGCGCCGCTTTTATGTCACTGTGAGGACAGCGGCTTAAACGAGCGTAAAATAGCGCTGTGACATCAAAAGTCTTCTTCCCCTCCTTGTTGTTCTTCTTATTCCCAAAGTGCCGTTGCTAATGAGCATGGCTCTGTGTAGAAGAAGAAGAAGAAGAGGCAAAAGAAAAAGAGGCAGAAGAAGAAGCAGAAGAAGAAGAAACGATAGCATTGCTACGTGGCACAGTGGCAGCGACTCTGAATCCTGACAGTTGACAGAGAAAGGGAGATAAATGGAACAGTACAGAAGTGTGGTACGCTGAATAATTTAGCACGAGGGGCCAGGCGAAGGTCTGTCTGCCGGCTCGTTTAGGAAGATTAACAGAGCCGACAAATCACTCTGGTGTCAATCTTTTTACACTTCTCTCTGAACTAAAAAACTATGAATAATTCGCCCTTCATATCTCCAACTGAAGCTATTCTTTATACACGGCTCCCTCTCCGCTCGCCTCTCTGGTGGCGTTTTCTAAAAATAAAAAAATTATTTAAAAAAGGGTGGGAGATGCATTTGTTATCCGTGGGACTGAGGGCCCCTTGTGTTGCATCTCTCCGCCGCCCCTTATCTTGCTTGTTCAAATTCTGCCGCGGCAGCGACTTTGCAATGCTCTTCCGTAGAGAAATATAATTTGCACGAAACCCATACACGGTGGCCCACGTAATGAGAAAAACATGGGACGACGGGTGTGACCTGTATGTTTGGAGATGAACGGTGAGCCGTCGTCGTCGTCGTCGCTCCGCAGCTGCGGGAGAATGGGAGGGTACTGTACGTACGCGTGTGTCAGATTACACCGAGGTAAATGTGGATAATATGCACCGCTGACTCTTTTCCTGGGCCTCGGTGCAGGGAACGCTATGAACGAGAGAGAGAAAGAGAGGGGGAGAGAGAGAGAGAGAGAGAGAGAGAGAGAGAGAGAGAGAGAGAGAGAGAGAGAGAGAGAGAGAGAGAGAGAGAGAGAGAGAGAGAGAGAGGGGGGGGAAGAGAGAGGGGGAGAGAGAGAGAGAGAGAGGGGGAGAGAGAGAGAAGGGGGGGAGACAGAGAGAGAGAGACAGAGAGAGTCCCATGCACACAGATTCGGTCGGTCTGTCTGTCCATAACCGCGATAACTGGTGCATTTCTGATCTGATTCGGCTCACTATTCGTTCATTCTTTCTCAAATTGGTCAGCGATTGATAGCACTGCAGATTAAAGGTGCGATACAAGTTACAGCCCTTGACATAATTCTAGGCTCTAAGGACCAAGATTGTGAACAACAAGATTTTCGACCGCCGGACGTTGATGCCGGGTCTACTCGGAGCGGACCACACCACGCGACGCCGACACCATAACGAGTCCGTCTGCTTAGTATCCTACTGAATATTCACCACCGGAGGGCGGGTTTAGAGGTCGACATGTGCCGTAGTAATTTCGCATTACCATAACTTAACAATACCAACCCGTGGAAGCGTCTCAATCCCCAAGGCCCCCTGTCTTTGAACCGGCACCCGGCGACCCGTCCTCCAACCGCTCAGACTCAATGAAAGCAACGTTTAAACACAGACATCAATCTCTCTCGGGCGGCAGCCTCGTTTCCACCGCCACGGTATCATCCAAGGCCAGAATGCTCTCTCAAGTTTCTCTCAAGAACTCAGTTTCTGCCCACACCGCCCACCTTCCTCTCCTCTCCTCTCCCCCTCTCCACCTACACTTTTACCTGCTGCTTTGATGCCCCTGTGTGCTCAGAGAAGCCGGCTAATTGTGGAGTGGGCACCACTTGAGGGAGAGAGGGATAAACAACCAGGCCCGGTGAAGTCCACCTCCTCCCCGCCTCTCGCGCAAGAGGCTGCCACGTTGAGAACGATTCGCCTCGAAGCCTCGTTCTTATCCCGGATCATCAACAGCGGTGTCACGCCCCGTGCAGCTTTGCTGTTTAGCTCAAAGCTCAAATGGCCCATTATTTGAAAAATTATGTAAATTCCGGAAAACATTCACATGTGCAATCGGCAAATGAACACCTTTGGCTGGGATCGGAACGGCTCATGAATCTAATGTGTTGTTTTGCATAAGGCTGCGAGGAGAGGCAATGAGGGACCCCCAACGAATGTCAAACACTTAGAGCAGTCAGATAGTAAAAATAACAACTTTGAAGGCTCATTCCTATTGAGGTGGCAGTGAGCAACTGTTGTACAAACACCACGCTGGGATCAAAATGCTGTTTGCATTGCTAACGCAATTGTCGGTTTGCGATTCCTGTTATTGCATTTCCTTTTCAAAACACTGCGGGTAACTTGATTAAGGGGTAATTCAAGCTCTCATTTAAGAGCCTAATTGAAACGGCGTAATTAACCGACCAGGGTGATCTCTCTAAGCACACGGCGCTGAGGAAATGTTGCGTCTGATTGGAGGAGACGTCTGGACGGTGAAAACAGCCTCTTCTCACTGCTCGACATATGCACCAAATTGGCTGGAAATTAAAACTAATGAGCAATTACCCCACCCGTGAACTTCTATTAATGTCTGTTTTCCCAAAGCACTCCAACTGAATCCTAATTTTTCCCTGTCTAATCAATCCAAATAAGTATGACACTTGCTTTTAGTATTTACATTTCTCTTTGTCGTCCGTCTTTAAAGAACTTTGGGGGGGGGGGGTAGAGTGGTTCTGTTTCATTCTAATCAGACAACAGCACCTCTTAAAACCACTGCAGTAATAAGACAACAACACATCTTAAAACCACAGCAGTAGTAAGACAACAACACATCTTAAAACCACAGCAGTAGTAAGACAACAACACCTCTTAAAACCTCAAATATCTCTGATAAACTGGATCTTTAGAAATTCATTCTAATCAGAAGATCCTATAATCCGGCTGAAGAACTGAGTATGTGCAAATAACATACTGTACACAGATGGACGTGTATTTTCATGAACAAATCGGACAACTATTATTAGTTCAACTTGTTTGTACGCTCATGATCGGCATGCGGTTTCTCCTTTAGCGCATATGGGTACGACCCCGCAATATTAAAACCCTGCAAAACTCCCAACACCTCAGAAAGAACCAAGCTGCACTTTATCTGAACCAGCATTTCTCCCCCCGTTCTGCGCTGAACGCTATCCTTGAACCGCTCGACGTACGCTAAAGAGTCTTAAATATGGGGCGAACATCAGAGGAGCGACTTGACTGAATGGGGCCCCTGTGAGACTGCAGAGGGAAATCTAACAAAAACAATTAATTATTCACCTTCCCTCTCAGGCCTTCAGACGCCACGCAGGCGGAGGTGCGAGGCGATTCGCGGCGTGGCACATTGATGCTGACATGCTGTTATCGCAGAGCGCTGTATGTATGCAGAGCCGTTCTCAAATTGGAACAAAAAGGGTTGTTTTGAATGATATCATCTTGTTGGGTGGCGTGCTGTGATAATTCTGTTTTTCTTTTAAAGAAATGGGCATAGTGGTTGCATAACACATGAGTTACTGTATGAATGAGGAATAAATAGGGTAGCAACATCCCACACATTCAAGCCCCTTTTAAACAGAGATCCCGCAATATTACTGAAGAGAAGACCCCTTGTTGTGTCTGCTTTGCTTTTTTAAAGGGCACATGCATTATAAATGGCTTTTTTCAGTATTTAGCATTGTTTTATAGTAATAGGGGTTAGTATCAATGGGTCTGTGTCTCTAATTACCATATTGTTTTATAGTAATAGGGGTTAGTATCAATGGGTCTGTGTCTCTAATTACCATATTGACTCATCAGTCTAGTCTTGAGTTCACGAGATCTTCCCTCACTCAACTAAGCTGTTCTGATTTGACAGTTTTGCTGATGTGAATATAGCACTGATTTGCATAACTAACGCCCCCTCTATGGTTGACAGCAGAGCGAGTGGAAATATCTTCACTTCCTCAAACAGAGCGAGGCAGAGAGAGAACGAGCGAGCGAGAGAGAGGGAGAGAGAGAGATAGAGGGAGAGAGAGGAGCTTCTGTCTGGGAAACAAACACACGCATATTACACACAACCTGACGCGCTGGGCTTCTCTCTGGTAGAGAGAGGGACTGCGGTGCCGGAGTGTGTACACACACACATTTACACACACAACCTGGACTGCGCGGGGGAAGCAGTGGAGAGATAACTTTATGCTCTGTGTCCCTCTCTCTCTCCCTCCCTCCCTCCCTCCCCCCCCCCCCTCTCTCTCTCTCTCTCTCTCTCTCGCTATCTCTCTCTCTCTGTCTGCCAGTCGCAGACTGTGTGTGACTCTCACTCAAGCGCTTATGGGCGGAGCCCATCCAATAACAGCCTGAAATCCTGAGGCTGGAAAATGAGGCTTTTGAGTACTTCATTAGAAATATAAATGATAGATAGAATGACAGATATGTTCAATAGACTCACAGGAATTGTGTAAAGGTGCCCAAATAGTGCTAGGAATAGCAATGCATGTCCCATTTAACACTGAACCAAACAAAGCCAGCAAAATGCAAAAGCTGTGCAAAAGGTTTTGATACAGTGTAGAGCGGCTAGCATTTATTTTGTCAACGTTGATAGCGACATGCTTGCAGTGCTGTAACGTCTTCAATAAGCCCTGCTGTAACGTCTTCACAATAAGCCCTGCTGTAATGTCTTCAATAAGCCCTGCTGTAACGTCTTTAATAAGCCCTGCTGTAACGTCTTCAATAAGCCCTGCTGTAACGTCTTCAATAAGCCCTGCTGTAACGTCTTCAATAAGCCCCTCTAACCAATGTCTCCATTCCTCCAGTGCCAACTTGATCGCCAACCACTCCCGATTACCCACGTCAGTTACGCTCGGCCGAAGACAGCCGGTGTGAAAAAAGGCGCAAGAATACACCTTACCGTCCTTTAAACATCTCTGAGAGATCACCCCTCCGACCGCGATGTCAGAGGCATCCACGTCCACAATGAAAGGAGTCTCTGCATAGTGGCGTTTCAGTAGAGGTGCAGAGGTAAATCGACGTTTGAGGTTGCAGAAGGCCGACTCCGCCCTAGGCTACCATTCAAAGCCAGGGAGAGAGGACTTAGTGAGAGCTGTTAAAGGATTGGCTAAGGCGCTAAAATTGCGAATAAAATGCCTGTAAAAATTTGCAAAGCCCAAAAAACATTGTAACGACGAAGGCCGTGGCCAATCCAAGACTGCACTCACCTTGGCTGGATCCATGCAAAGATCCTTCATCAACACAAAGCCCAGGAAGGAAATGGTGTCAGTGTGAAACACACACGCCTCTGCCTTAACAAATAGCTGATGCTTAAGGAGACGTTGAAGCACCTCACGAACGTGCAGTTGGTGTTGCACCATATTGCGAGAAAAAATTAGGATGTCATCTAAGTACACAAAAACTGACACCCCAATTAAATCCAGCAGCACGTCGTTAACCAGGGCTTGGAAAACTGCCGGAGCATTAGCTAAACCAAAAGGCATGACTAAATACTCATAATGCCCGTTAGACGTGTTAAATGCAGTTTTCCACTCGTCCCCCTCCCTAATCCTGACCAGATTGTATGCATTACGTAAATCAAGTTTAGAGAAGACCTGTGCCCCCTGTAAGCACTCAAAGGCGGTATCCATGAGAGGCAAAGGGTATCGGTTCTTGATGGAAACGTCGTTCAATCCCCTATAATCTATGCACGGCCGCTGACTCCCATCCTTCTTAGCAACAAAAAAGAAGCCAGCGCCTGCAGGGGATGTGGACGGTCGAATATGCCCCGCGGACAGTGCCTCTCGAATATAAGTGTTCATGGACACTGTCTCAGGGCGAGAGAGAGAAAACATCCGCCCACGGGGCGTGGAGGTGCCAGGTAGAAGATTAATGGGGTAGTCGTAAGGTCTATGAGGCGGTAGTTTTACTAAAAACGTCCGCCAGGTCAAAATAGACAGCAGGTACTCCTGCTAAATCGGGGTTGGGAGATAAGATGGAGTCTGCAACGCTCACCGTCATCCTGGAGAGAGACAAAAGAGGGGAGGGGGGAGGGGCGGGTGAACTCCTGCCAGCATCAGCCTTGACGCCGCTTCCCATGGAGAGAAAGGTCCCTGTCCCAGGGCGCAGTTCTGGGCAAGGTGTCTCTTCTGGTCTGCCTCAGTGTCTTGGGGCTGTCTTCTCCGCCTCGCCCCAGCTGGCACCCCGTCTCTTCAGCTCTGCCTCAGTGTCTCTCCCACTGCTGTCTTTTCCCTCTCGTCGTAGATTATCAGTGTACCAGGCTGCGGTGCTTGGCCTCGCTGGGCGGAGGAGATATGGGGCGGCGTTCTGGCCCCTGCGGCTTAGCTGCCTCCTCCTCCAGCCCGTCTCTCTTCATCTCCGGCCTGTCCTCCGTCTCCTCCAGCCTGTCTCTTGGTCAAGGGTCGTCTGGTGGTCTGGGTCTCGGACGTCTAAGGGGCTGCTGACCTCCCTCTCTGCCACAGCTGAAAACATCCGCCCACGGGGCGTGGAGGTGCCAGGTAGAAGATTAATGGGGTAGTCGTAAGGTCTATGAGGCGGTAGTTTTACTAAAAACATCCGCCAGGTCAAAATAGACAGCAGGTACTCCTGCTAAATCGGGGTTGGGAGATAAGATGGAGTCTGCAACGCTCACCGTCATCCTGGAGAGAGACAAAAGAGGGGAGGGGGGAGGGGCGGGTGAACTCCTGCCAGCATCAGCCTTGACGCCGCTTCCCATGGAGAGAAAGGTCCCTGTCCCAGGGCGCAGTTCTGGGCAAGGTGTCTCTTCTGGTCTGCCTCAGTGTCTTGGGGCTGTCTTCTCCGCCTCGCCCCAGCTGGCACCCCGTCTCTTCAGCTCTGCCTCAGTGTCTCTCCCACTGCTGTCTTTTCCCTCTCGTCGTAGATTATCAGTGTACCAGGCTGCGGTGCTTGGCCTCGCTGGGCGGAGGAGATATGGGGCGGCTTAGCTGCCTCCTCCTCCAGCCTGTCTCTCTTCATCTCCGGCCTGTCCTCCGTCTCCTCCAGCCTGTCTCTTGGTCAAGGGTCGTCTGGTGGTCTGGGTCTCGGACGTCTGAGGGGCTGCTGACCTTCCTCTCTGCCACAGCTGAAGACGCGCCGCAGACAGCTGTTAGTGAATGTCTGGATCTTCTGCAACATCTCTTTTCTTCATTCTCCATGTCTCCTTTTGATGTCAGGAGTTCTCGTTCTGTCATTGAAAAAAAAACACCGGCGGTCCTTCTTGGTGTTTGGTGTCTGTCAGCTGGCCCAAAAACTATCTCAGCAGCGCCTCCATCGTATCAAAAAGCCCAAGTCCTTTGGATTGATATGTATGAGCCAAGGATGTTAGTGATGTTGTACTGACTGAATGTCATGTTAGTGTGGTCATGTCAGTGATGTCAGTTTTTATAAGTTTTTATGAATGAACGTTGTATGGTCCGTTTTGTGTTTGTTTTATGTTAGGACTACGGGTGGAAATTAGCCCTGTGCTATTCCCGGCATATTTACGTCCTTATCATGCTGTGATGTTATGCATACACATGTAAATGATGTTCATTAATTTGCATTGTCCTTAATAAACCAATCTTAATCTTAATCTTAAAGCCAGCTGAACAGAGATTCAAAAGACAAAGGTGAATTCAATCTGTGTTTTTTATTGTCTGGAACACACGGAGAAGAAGAACAGTCCGGAGCCCAGCCCTCCACGGGGCTGAGAGTCTCTCGAATGATACATGACAGCGATTTATATACTCTTGTGGCAGCTCCACATATAGTGAGGTGGTTAATAACGGATGCATTGCCATACATCTGGTCTGGTTTGGAGATGAATCTGATATTACCTCATGTATGTTCATGTCTGCCCCTCCCCACTGGCCTATGGTGTGTGTGTGTGTGTGTCTTTGTGTGTGACAGGTAACACTTCTCTGAGACCCGTCAAGCCATTGCGGGTCTAAAGAACAATAAAAGCCCTGGACCCGATGGCATCCCAGCAGAGGTTTTCAAACACGGAGGGTACCTCCTCACGCGCCGTCTGCACCTCCTGATCTGCAACATCTGGGAACATGAGACCCTCCCACAGGACTGGAAGGATGCAAACATTGTGGTCATCTACAAGCAGAAAGGGGACAGAGCAGTCTACGGAAACAGCCGTGGAATCTCTCTCCTCTCCATCGCAGGGAAAATGCTAGCGAAGATCATGCTGAACAGGCTGGTGGAAAACATCTCTGAAGCTGCGCTTCCGGAAACTCAATGTGGCTTTCGGAAGACCAGATCCACCACCGACATGGTCTTTGTCCTGAGGCAACTGCTAGAGAAGAGAGCATCGCAAGGATCTTTACATAGCCTTCATAGACCTAAGCAAAGCCTTCGACACCATCAGCCGTGAGCTGCTCTGGAAACACCTCAACAAACTTGGGGTACCACCCAAGTTTCTCTCCATCCTTCAGCAGCTGCATGACGGGATGCAAGCCAGAGTCCAGACGGGTGAACTCCAGTCAGAATCCTTTAAGGTTAATGTTGGGGTGAAGCAGGGCTGTGTCTTGGCTCCGGTGCTCTTTAATCTCCTCCTCTCTGCCGTCACCTGCCTCTTCCGCCGAGCCCTGGGACATGAAGACGGTGTCCATGTGGAATACCGCCTTGATGGTAGTCTCTTCAACATCCGCTGGCTCCAGGCACACACAAAGACAAAATCCTGCCAAGTATGTGAGCTACAGTACGCTGATGACTGTGCCATCTTAGCTCACAGTCCAGAGTCTATGCAGCATGCTCTTGACACCATATCCAGCCTGTACCAATCCTTCGGTCTCCAGGTCAACAAAAAAAAGTTATGTCCCAACTCACTTCCCGAACCTCTACACCTCCCAGTTTTCACATAAACGGTGTTCCACTCAAAACAGTGGATCATTTCACCTACCTCGGCTCCACTCTGCTGCTCCCTTGATGCGGAGATACACACACGTATCAATAAAGCGGCATCATCCTTTGGACGCCTACGCAGCAGGGTTTTTGAAAACCGAAACCTGAAGATCAGCACCAAGGTTGCCGTTTACAACGCAGTATGTCTCTCCACTCTGCTCTATGGAGCAGAATCCTGCACCCCATACCGCCGGCACATCACCAACCTGGACGCTTTCCACATCCGTTGCCTCCAAAGGATCCTCGGCCTGACCTGGGAAGATCGAGTCCCCCACACAGACATCCTCAACAACACCAACTCAATCTGTATGGCCGCAGCTGTGGCCAAAAAACATCTTCGTTGGATAGGGCACACCATACGTATGCCTGACCACCGCCTGCCCCGCCAAGTCCTCTATGGCCAACTGAGAGGAGCAAAGCGGGCTGCTGGAGGCCAAAAGAGACGCTTTAAGGACTACACCAGGGACCTCCTAAAGTGTGCAAACATCACGCAGCTTGAAACTCTGGCACTCGACAGATCAGCCTGGCAAGTCACTTGTGCCACTACAGTTTCCGAAATACACCAAACGAACCAAGACCGAAGATCTGAGAGGTGCACGCAACGACACCAGCAGGCGGCTGGCATCCCCCAGGTATCTGGCTTCCCTTGCACCATCTATGGACGGGTGTGCGGCTCAAGGATCGGACTCAACGCCCACGAGAAGTGGCACCAGCGGCAGCGTCGCTAACCCCCCCCCCCCCTCACCCCATCCCTGGAGCAAGCGTCATCATCGAACACGATGGACAGCTAAGAGAGAGAGTATGTGTGTGTGTGTGTGTGTGTGTGTGTGTGTGTGTGTGTGTGTGTGTGTGTGTGTGTGTGTGTGTGTGTGTGTGTGTGTGTGTGTGTGTGTGTGTGTGTGAAAGAGGGGGGTGGGGAGGCATCCAGATGTAGAGAGAGCCTCAGCCCCAACAAATCAAAAGGGATGTAGCAAACGGGGGGCGCAGGGGGGGGGCTGTTCATGCACTGGTCATCAGGTCACACAAGAGGCATGGGGGGGGGCTGAGCGAGGGATGAAAGAGAGAGAGATGGACGATAAAACATTCACACCCCGACAAGGGTGGCGTCACTGGACTCTACAGCCTGCACATTCCAGAGTGGGTGAGATAATACCAGAGGAGCTTAGATATAAGATACTAGATATTAATGAAGGATCTACAATCCAGTACTGATGGTCACAAGTGTTACCCCTGCCTTATGTCTGTAGGCTACTAATCACAGGCAGGCTCCATCTTAACAGTCAATTAAATGTTCACATAGCCTACAGTGGCGGCTGGTCCCCCCCCCCCCCCCCCCTGGTGGAAAGAAGAAGAAATAAATGGTTTTGGATTTTTCTATAATAGTCCATTTCGACCGCTAAAAATATAATAATTTTTTTTTAAATAAATAATAATTAGGACTTCCGGTTTAGCACCAGCATGTAACGGTCGCATTGGTTACAGCTCCTCATCCGTTTTTTATTATTTTTGCTTCAAATACCACTTTTTACAACACCAATGTGTTTAAACCTCGACTTATATATAAACTGAGATCTTCAACTAACTATATCGACTGAAAGAATCAAGATGGGACCAAAGAAAGAGATGGGACCAAAGAAGGATACACGCGCAGCAACCAAACTAGCTACAGAGGATCCTCCTGTGGATACGGGCTCCGTTCGGGAATTGGCCGAAGAGATCAAAAGAAAAACAGCTGAAATTGCTACTTCTTCCATCGTCCCCGCCACCTCATCCGATAGAGTTTCTTGTTAAACTAATAAAGATCTTAACCGATAAGGTTGATAAGGCTGATACTAAGGCTGACGCTATCAAAGAATCTATCGAATCCAAAATCGAGGATTTAAAAGCAGCGGCTGCAGTACAAACCGAACGCATTAATGTAGCTGAAGCCACCTTGGTTGAACATACACTGAGATTCATTAGGGGCGAAGGGGCTTTAAATGACGGCATCGTGGAACTAACGGTGAAGATGGATGAGGCCAACGGGAAACTAACGGATACGATAGTTGACAACAACAAGAAGCTAACAGCTAAGATATTCGAAATGGAACGTCATTCCCGTAGATTTAATATCCGTATAGTGGGACTGGATGAATCAGTTGACTGCACAAACGACTCGTTCGCGACAGTGTTAGCTCAAATCCTAGGATCAGATATCCTCTCTACAACACCAATAGTGGATCAGCGCTACAGAATTGGCATCCGAGACGTCAACAACAATAAAGCGCGAGTGATTATTGCTAGTCTACGTCAAACTGGAATAAGAGATACGATTATCCGGGCATCACGAAAGAGGAGGGGAAATCTGCAATACAACGAGAAACCAGTGTATTTCTACAAAGATTTTTGCCGCAAGGTTGTAGCCCTACGAGCCAGTTACAAGTCAGTGATGACTCGTCTTTTTGAGAAGAGGTTCCCACCTACACTACTGTAAGATCAAACTGGCCAGTATCACGTCTTCGTCTGTTTGGCTCTCCATCCAATTCCTCTGCGTTGTGTCATTTTAATGGTCCTGACGTCTCCGATACTGGCAGATAAGATCCTTATCTCCCCCGTTAGTGCAATCCATAAACCATACTAATTCTCCACCTCCGTAAGAATTCGACACTTCGACACCGTGAAATACCTTATGAGGAGAAGCGGTTTTATTGCTATAAACAGAACCTCATAATCAGATGTTATCAGATGTTATCAAATTGTATCGTCCTTGAAGAGTCTATTCTAATGATCTTTCGGTGTGTTCGTCTATCGTCCTTTTGTGATTCAGTCCAATAGTGTTCAGGCCTGTTCGTTAGCCTAACCCTCCTCGCGTTAGCCGAAGCTACTGTAATGATGAGGTGGCATTCTCCCTTCCCCCCCCCCTCCGTGGTGGAGGAGGAAGAGAGTCTCTCCTGGTTTCTTCCCTCTTAGTCTCAGCCAGATTTTTAGTCTGCCCTACCCGGAACCACTGTCAGCTTTATAGGATCTTCGTCATAGAAATGATAGCCCCGCCCCTCTTCCGGTTGTCAGGCGACGCGCTGTCATGACAACCGCGTTTAACCTTTACACACACTTCAAAACGTTTCTCTACTGTGAACCGCTCTCCCTCGCTCTGGGAGACACTCCGTCTTATCTCAGATGTTCTTCCAAGGAATGTCAACAAACACCCTCGCTGGCAGTGTATTCAATCCACTGGTCACCGTTCTGAACCAACCTCTGCTAAGCCAAACACATTTCTGCCCTCTCTGACCTGGCACCGTTAGATGCTACCATCTTTCCCCAATCTATACATCACATACATTGAAAAAGCACCCCAAATCCCTCATTCCCCCCTTTGATTCTTAATCAACCTTCAGAATCATAAATCATTATTTGGGTTTTTTAATTAATTATGCCAAAATAGCCTGTGGTTGAAGCAAACCAACCCCATCTCTCGTGCACAAGAAACGAAGACGGCCCACGGTCAACCCAGTGATCTTGCTGCCTGATGTCTGTTTGCGCCCCCCTTCGTGCACAAAGGGAACCGAAACCGACCACCAAAACCAACAACATCCAACGACTCATCACAATTGGAGCTCCTCTGTCTGCTCCCAATAATTCTATCCTGTTGTTTTACTGTTTTCCCTCTTATCAACCTTCTATATATATATATCCTTCTGTACATATATCTTCTATATGAATCCTCCATTTATATCTCATACTCCTAATCAATGAACACCGGACTTCTCGCTGTTGTCTCGTCTCTCGATCTCCTGATTGACTCTGAAAGGAAGTCCCTGTTTGTCCATGATTCACCGCCCGTGCTCTGTTGTTTCAAAACGCTCTCTAAACAGCATCTCCGCGGGGAAACCCCCTCCGATGTCCGCCTCGTTCTCCCCTGGGCAAACACCGCCTGCGACCGCTGGACTCCGCCTCGTCGGCCGTCTCCGCCCTGTTGGCCGTCTCCGCCCCGTCAGTCATCTCCGCCCTGTCGGTCATCTTGGTTGAGGCTCATCTCCACCGCCGTCGGCCCTCTCCAGACTCTGAAAGCAGAAACACCACGCCGGCAGTTTTTCTGTACACTCGACCCTGTGTTTTCTATTAGTCTACCATGGCTTTGGGCCTGCAGCTCGTGCTCTATATATTTTTTTCCTCTGCAAGCCCCTGCCATGGCCACGCCCTTTCAGACTGTTGGACGGTGTGAGTGTCCTACAGCCCATGGCGCTATTTGTTCTCTATTAGTCCCCCACCTTCTCAACACCCATATCTAATCCTACAGGGCTGTTCCCTGTTTTGTTGTCTTCCGGCGTGACACCAGCAGCTAAACGATACCCACTCGGCGCTCTACGTTTGTCCCACGGGTGACCCCCAGCGCGCGCCAGTTCTTTCTGGTGACGTGTCCCCTCAAGACTCTGCCTATTTATTAGGTGTGAGAAGGCCCCACTGGAGATCGAACCCCCTCTTATTTCATAATTAAACTTATTTAATTAAACCGCATCTCATCTCTCTGTGCAATTCTTATTTAACCCATTCAATAATTAAACTATTTAATTAACCTGTATATCGATCTTATTATTATGATAATAACATACAACCGAGCATCGCTCTAACATACAACAGAGCAGGTTGGTTCCCTGCTCCTAACTCACATACGTACTCGTACTATCATCTAACATACAACAGAGCTGTCCGTCGCTCTATACCCTACGGGGCTGTCTACCGTCGCCCTGGAGCTGTCACGTCGCTCTATACCCTACGGGGCTGTCTACCGTCGCCCTGGAGCTGTCCCGTCGCTCTATACCCTACGGGGCTGTCTACCGTCGCCCTGGAGCTGTCACGTCGCTCTATATACCCTACGGGGCTGTCTACCGTCGCCCTGGAGCTGTCCAGTCGCTCTATACCCTACGGGGCTGTCTACCGTCGCCCTGGAGCTGTCACGTCGCTCTATATACCCTACAGGGCTGTCTACCGTCGCCCTGGAGCTGTCACGTCGCTCTATACCACACTTTGAGTTCCTTTACAAAGTTCTCACATACACCACCGTGTATACACACAAGCAGTTGGTAATCTTGAAAAAATTAAACTCCTTAATTAACTTAAAATCTAAATATTCCCCTATGGGTAATGGAAACTCCCCAGCACTACCCCCCCCCCTCCGCAATTAAACTCCTTAATTGAATTAAACTCTAAATATTCCCCTATGGGTAATGGAAACTCCCCAGCACTACCCCCCCCCCCCTCCGCCACTAGGTGGCGACCTACTCCTCCTCCATTTGCCTGTATTATCCCACTGCCCCCCTAGATGGTGGCCAAAACTCAGTCTAGAGGATTGTAGGTGACGTGTCACTTCCTGATTCTAAACCCCTCGTGGCTGCGGCCATTTTTGTCTGCTCAATTGTTTCTTCTTTTTTTTTTCACCGTTCCTTTAATGTCTCAAACATTCTCTCCCTACCGAGCACACCCGTAACGTTTGTTCACTGCTCCCTTCACGTCACAGTCCCGCTTCCCGCTTTCTGCGTTTTGAACAGTAATCAAACTAAATACGATGTTGCCCCTTTAACTGAATGAACATCTCCCCTTTGCCGCCCTTCCCATCTCCTATACAGTGGCTTCTGTGCTCTGTAGATAAGACTCTCGATTTTCAAAACAAAAACCGGTGCCGCTCTGCTGTTATTCAAACACACTATTACAGCTGGCATTCTCTGTGTCAAACTAATTACGTTTACGGATACACTATTGTTCGTTTTCTTATTGGCTTGTGAAGTTGTTGAGACTCACTTTATCTTTTCACCGTCAGTTGTTCTGGTCCATGGCTGGGTCCATGGCGCTGTTTATCTCTCCGGCCTTGCTCGGCTCGCTCGCTGGGTTGGCTCGCGTCCATGGCTACCCCTTCACGCCTCGGCACTGCACACAGTCTCTTCCTTTCAAGCAACTTCAAAGCAAGCAATAATCCGGGTCCCAACGGCATCAACCTGGCCAGTATCACGTCTTCGTCTGTTTGGCTCTCCATCCAATTCCTCTGCGTTGTGTCATTTTAATGGTCCTGACGTCTCCGATACTGGCAGATAAGATCCTTATCTCCCCCGTTAGTGCAATCCATAAACCATACTAATTCTCCACCTCCGTAAGAATTCGACACTTCGACACCGTGAAATACCTTATGAGGAGAAGCGGTTTTATTGCTATAAACAGAACCTCATAATCAGATGTTATCAGATGTTATCAAATTGTATCGTCCTTGAAGAGTCTATTCTAATGATCTTTCGGTGTGTTCGTCTATCGTCCTTTTGTGATTCAGTCCAATAGTGTTCAGGCCTGTTCGTTAGCCTAACCCTCCTCGCGTTAACCGAAGCTACTGTAATGATGAGGTGGCATTCTCCCTTCCCCCCCCCCTCCGTGGTGGAGGAGGAAGAGAGTCTCTCCTGGTTTCTTCCCTCTTAGTCTCAGCCAGATTTTTAGTCTGCCCTACCCGGAACCACTGTCAGCTTTATAGGATCTTCGTCATAGAAACGATAGCCCCGCCCCTCTTCCGGTTGTCAGGCGACGCGCTGTCATGACAACCGCGTTTAACCTTTACACACACTTCAAAACGTTTCTCTACTGTGAACCGCTCTCCCTCGCTCTGGGAGACACTCCGTCTTATCTCAGATGTTCTTCCAAGGAATGTCAACAAACACCCTCGCTGGCAGTGTATTCAATCCACTGGTCACCGTTCTGAACCAACCTCTGCTAAGCCAAACACATTTCTGCCCTCTCTGACCTGGCACCGTTAGATGCTACCATCTTTCCCCAATCTATACATCACATACATTGAAAAAGCACCCCAAATCCCTCACTACGCTACCCTGCGAATCTTTCCATCATGGATAGAAATGGAATAAGGGTAAAGCTTTCCTCGCCTGAAGAAGCCGAGGATTACATGAGTGACCCACTACTCGGAGGAGGCTAAGTCTTATTCTCTTTTTTATTTTTTTATTACTTCGTTATAACTTGGACACCAAAAGTGGCATCAAACAAGCTTTGATGACATTGATGTAGAGATAGGTTAATATGTGACGCCAGATACTATATTATTGTAAAGGTTCGCTGTTTGGGCCCGCTAGATTAATGGGTTTTATGCAAGTCATGCTATGTAGTTGACATTTTGGAATACTCTGGACTATTTCAACGCTCTGTGTCATATCGGAATATTCTGGAATAATATCACCCTATGGCATGCAGAAAGCCCTGGAACATAAACAACAATTTGTGACTATACACAAGAATCATATTTGGAAGAACAACAACCTTTACAACGGAATACTGCCCACCCCTGTTTGGGGGACAAACTGCATACACGTATTTATAACCTTCCTTTTCATCTAGGTGTTTAAGTTTGGCAAAGTTAGATTAAGATTTAAACAAATGTTCTCTATTTTTTGAGGTGTCTATAATTTGGTTCTATACACCTTTCTTACTCTTCGGTGTGTTTTAACTTATACATGTTAGTATAAGGTTTAAGTGAATATACTATGATATTTGAGGCATATTTTTTATTTTTATTTTATTATTTTAACGAGAGAGTGGCTAAGCCACGGGTGACATTCTATTAAGGTAGAATTAAGAGTTTAAGATCCTATGGCAATTTGCTTAGGAAAGTTAAGGATAAATGGCTCATTCTGGGCTAACTGGTCGTGTAAGGGAGGGAGGGGTGGGGGGATAGGGGATTATATGTATATATTAGAGGTGGGCATAGATTATTTTTTTTAATCTAGATTAATCTATCTGCAATCCTGGATTTAATCTAGATTAATCTAGATTAAAATGACTCAAAAAAAAAAAAAAAAAACCTGCCGAAGGCATTCAAAATATGTGTGTTCTACCCAAATAATGACCAGAAGTAAGTCCTTACTTTTTCTTTCCTCCTTATGTTTCTCAGGCCAGGTGGCCCATTACACCATGAGCCCATCTCCCGTTTCCAAAATGCATTACAGACTGTTTGAAAAAGCTGTTTTGCTATGATAATTGGTAATGAAATATCAAAATAATGTTCAATAAGATGTACTTGTTAAGATAAGTTGTTTTATTCAGAAGTTAACACAAATAAATAATATTACCAGTACAGTACAGTATCTAGCACTCTCAGGAGCAAAACAGAAAGAATCATTTCAAACTTGAACTATGTGACATGGCTTGAATCAACTGCTCCAGTGGAGTTGCTCAGTGGCCAATGGTGTCAACTGTGGTTGTACTGGGCAGCTCCCAGGTGTGAATGGAACTGTGTGAATGTGAAGCAGGGCGTTCCTGAAAAAGAGCATCTGTGCTCAGCGAACCTACCCTGGGTAAATAAAGGTAACATTTTTTTTTTTTTTTTTTTTTTTGATTAATGTGTTAATTATATTATTGCGCGATACTAGTATAGCGTTAACGCAGCACGTTAACGCCGTTAACGGCCCAGCTCTAGTATATATGTATGTTTTTATGCTCAGCTCTCAACAGGACCTCAATAATTGGATATATATCTATTGTGAACTGGTACTCCATACGAATTATACACAAGAATACAACAACATGTTTAGATTATGGCTAGTTTGAATATAATGATTTGGAATACTGGGGGACTAAACAAACAACATAAACGCAAAAGCGTGCTTACACTGATGAAAAACAAACAGGTTGATGTGGCTTTTTTAAGCAAAACGCACTTATTAGTGGAAGACAATGTAATGCTAACGGACAAAATATATCATAACATTAGCTATTCATCTTTTGGAACGAGATCCCGTGGGGTTGCTATAGTCGTGAAACGGAAGTTGAATATTGAATTGCTGGATGTATGGTCTGATGTGGATGGTCGAGTAACCATAGCTAAAATAAAATACAGCAACAGGAAAATCGCGTTGGTAGCGGCATATGCCCCAAATCTTTACGAGACCAACTTTTTTACGCTATACTCACTAGAGCAATGTTGAACCTTCCTGAGTATTCATTTATAATTGGCGCGGATTTTAATGCTATTTGGGATCTCGTGTTGGATAAATCTAGTCCCACCATTTCCAATGATCAGAAACATGCATCTAATGCACTAAAGGATTGGGCCAAGAATACAGGTGTAAATGAGCTATGGCGATTACTCAACTCAACGGCCCGATAGTACTCTTTTTGCTCTGCAAGACACAAGACATTTTCCAGAATAGATTATGTTTTTGCATCCCCAAGACTATTTGATAATTATGACGTGGAAATCAGATCACAGCTACTTACTCCTGAAAGGTTCATTTGGTATACTATCATCCCGAGCCCCAAAATGGCGATTTAACTCGACACTGCTGAAAAACAATGAATACATTATACAATTCAAAGTTGAACTTATTAAATTCCTGCGGAGTAATGCGGATTCGGTACAGGACCCCAGAATATTATGGATATCGGTAAAGAGTTTTATCAAGAATTACACAACAGGCTTTTCCTCCAACCTACGCAAGAATCGTTGTTCAAAATTGGCAGAGCTGGAAACGCTTTACTCGTCGTTATTCTCCTCTTTACAATACAACTACTCGGTTCAATTGGAGACTCAAATTAATGTGTTAAAAAAAGAGATGAACTCCATTTTAAGACAACAATCTGAATTTCAAATACGTAGCACAAGACAACATTATTACTTTCATGGTTCTAAACCAAGTCACCTACTAGCTATGAAGATACGATCCAACGCAAAATTTGCAGATATCCCTACTATTAAGGACCAACAAGGACTTGTTACAGACCCCAAAAAAATTAACGAAACTTTCAAAAAGTTTTACTCCAACTTGTACAAATCAGAAATGGTTTTCGATCAAAATAAACTGGATACATTCCTTAATCAAATTAACCTACCTAAACTCTCAATGGAAGACGCTAAACAGTTAGATACACCTATTACATTAAAGGAACTTAGGGAGGCTATATCTGAAATGCAAATTGGTAAGGCTCCTGGTTGGGATGGTATACCACCAGAACTGTACCTCTCATGTTGGGATGTAATTGGACCCCTATTACTTGATATGATTTTATACTCAATCAAAGAGGGGAACTTCCCCAGGGACGTCAATATGGCACTCATAACTGTCCTCCTTAAAAAGGACAAAGAACCCACCGAATGTGGTAGTTATAGACCCTTAAGTCTCCTCGGAACCGATCTCAAGCTGTATGCTAAGGTACTAGCCATCAGACTTCAAAAGCATATGACATCTTTAGTTCATCCTGATCAGACTGGCTTTATAAAAGGCTGCCTGATCACGGATAATATAAGACGGTTACTGTATTAGACGCCAGTAAGGATGCTGTAGTAAATTCCTACAGAATCCTACAATAATCTAAGGTTATTGTAGTACAGTACAATGAGATTGCTTATCTGGAAGGAGGAGAAAGGGATCATATTGATAGAATTGTTGGTCTCTTCATCTGACTTAAAGCAGATGAAGAATTAAACGTGTAGCCAGACAAACCATGAACTATAGTCCAATTCAACATTTATTTGAGCCAGAGGCCAAGGTGAATAAGACAAAAGATTATCAGAAAACATTAACAGGGCTGTCGTGTACAGAAATCACCATAAGGTTTGCATTCTCAAACCCCAATATGTACAGAAACAGTTACTCGTTAACATAATTTGAACATACATTGACAATACTGTACACATTATACATGAGTAAATCTGGTTTACAGATCCGGGATCTGTACATTACTCTAATCTATAAACAACCATTGGTGTTTCCCATGATTTACTCACGTAAAATGCAATCAGCTCACAGTAGTCTCTGGGTGGGGCGCGGGGAGCACGCAGATCTCGGGTTGGGATCTGGGCTCCAGTCTAACATTTTGTCGCCCCTTATATCTTATAATTTCTAGCCAATAATAGCACATTTTACTAATATGGTCCTCCAATCCGGCTGGTGCTTCTGGAAGGGCGGTCCGCCCTTCCCCCTGGTTTCCTCTGGGGGGGGGGCTGGTTGCCCCCCCCTCCTCGATTCCCTGTGTGGGTCTTGTCCCACGGGTGGGGGCTGGTGTGATGTCATCTGGTGGGGTGGTGTGAATAGCCCCCTCCTTTGGGCCATATTACCATACAGTACTAACCAGAATTCTATAACAAGAGTGTAATCACCCTTCAAACCTTTTACCAACTGTATCTCCAGTATATATGAATTTACCCATTTCTAATATTATGGTTTACTCTTTTGATACTAAACAGTTGATTAATAGATAACTTTGTTTGTGACTTAGTGTCCATGACTAATCATTTCTTCAGCATGTCTAAACTGGCCTGCCCTGTGGGCAGCGCAGCTGTCTTTGATCAGCATTTACATACAGTCAGTTTGAAAAGGTGTAGTGGGGGGTTGAGAATGGCTCTCCACTGGCAGTTGAGCCTGATTTAGCCACTGAGTCTCTCTCTGCTATAGAAAGATACATCTGGCTTTTGATGTGGTCTTCTAATTTATTCACACATATTAATTATGAAATTCAACGTCAATACTACCACATTTCCCCACTTTGACGATTCTTATCGTCACATACGATATATTGACTTGATTTTCTATACATACTAACCATACATTTTAATAATAAAAATCATTTTTTCAAAATTAAAAACCATTTTTTCCAAATTTCTCCATTTTTTCTTTTTCCATTTTTCTTTGGTACATATCATCAATTAGCTTTTGCTCCTCAAGGCTCATAGCCAAAGGCCTACTTTTTAAACAACAACTTTTGGGCTTGTTGAAAACAATAAAACAATTTAATCTAATCATTATACCTTTAAATAAAACACAATTTTTAAAAACCCATTTTTCTTAAGTTACAGCACTTTTGATTCCACATTCTTTCATAAGATCTGGGGAAGACCCAAAAATTAGTATTCATTTTTACATACATTTAGCTTTTTTCGCCTGTTAATTCCTTTTCTAAGACAGCACAATCACATTTGCATAATCCTTCAGTTGGTCTTCTCACCTATCCTCCCCCCTTTATGAACATATCATGGACATAATACCTACCACCTCGTCGCCGCATCAGTCGGGCAGGGAAGGCGGAGCATCACTCAAGGAAAAAGATTTTTCACCACCTCATTTTGGCCATAATCTACGCCTAATATTCTACCTATGTGAATGCGTCTAGTACCCCTGCGTTGTGTCATAACCTATATCAGTTGCTACCGTTCAGTTACCTCCCGTTCAACATACCAATCAAACACCACATTCCACAGAGGCCCTCGCTCAACTTCTTGCACAGTCTCTGACCGTTTTCGCCTCCCCCTTCACCCCGTTTGTAGGCCTGTGATCTCGTCACATTCTGACCCCTGACTGTATGTCCTTGGATCTACAGACGACTCTGCCAGTCTGGCGGTTTTTCCCAAACCTTTGGCCGCTGCTCTCGGGGCTATGTTGAAGGAGGGGCCAGCGTCCACAAGCGACCTCTTTCCACAATCCACCAATCTCCCACAGGAAATGACTGAACGGGTTCACACCATTGTGTCGTAATTTAATGAAATGTATTCCTACACCCCCTCCATGATTCCTCTACCTGTGATGGTCCGTCTTCCCCCCTCCACTGAAATCTGCGAGGGAATACACAAAACAAACTTCTTTTCACATAACATGTCAAATATTTTCAAGAGAAACCAAATGAGTAATCATATGCAAACGCGACGGGGCCACTTAGCTCTTGTCGACACTCTGTTGACGTTTTGACGCCACTTCCTTCAGCCTCCAGCTTTCTCCACTCACCCAGACCATAACAGATGAGAAATAAGAAACAAAAGGCAAATAATAAAAAAAAACATTCCAACAGACCTCACATGTGAAATTAAATTACCATTCATACCCAAAAATAGCAAATCAATGAAATCAACAAGCTCCAAACTTAGACCACCTCAATGGTTATTTAGAAAGAAAAGAAAAGACTCCCAAAAATCTTACATCCAAACCTCATCACACCTGTCACTGTGATTTTGACACCTCTCAAGCCAGCACAGTCACCCCGACAGGTTCCATTCAAACCCCTTCAGGCCACACACTGGTTCCATTCAAACCCCTTCAGGCCACACACTGGTTCCATTCAAACCCCTTCAGGCCACACACTGGTTCCATTCAAACCCCTTCAGGCCACACACTCAAAAATTTTAATAAACACACGTATTGAGTGACTACCCATTCTAAAAGAAACAATACCAAATGAAAGCAATAAAACAAAATAAAATCACTTTAACTCTTAACTCTTATCGCTCTGCAAATGACTATGTGTCTCTAATTCTAACCTGTCTTCCTATGTGTCCCTCGCTCACATCACAGTTTCAATCACCCCCTGAAATTAACACATCCTGACACACACTCACACGCCACTCAATTCATTCACAGTTACACTTATCATTTGAACCTAAACAAATACTTTCAAACTCTCTCTCATACAACTCGTTAATCAACCACAGACCGACAAACAATGTTAGTTTTTCTGCTCTCAACTTTTCTGCTCTCAACTTCAGGCTACTACAGTCTATCCTCACATCTGCTCCTCTTCTCTCACTTCAAAGACGGACTGGAATCCATCTTTAATTCAGACCTATCCATGCCTTCCAGTGCACAGACAGACCCAAATATTCCCTTACCAAAACAGTTAACATTCATAAGTCATAACCCCAAATGAATGCCTACTTTGATTTCCCACACTCACACTCCAACTGTTTCCTGACAAACCTTCCCCTGTCTCATCTTCCTGTCACTTCCTGGCCCCCTGGCCCATTACCACCACTTCCTGTCCTCTGCTCTAAAAATAACTCCATCTGTTATCTCACTTTGACTGTTCTCTCCTATCTCCACCTGTGACCTCTCCCCCGTTGCATCTTGCCTCGTCATCCTGTCATAAAAAAACAAACAGCCATTGTAAACAACAGCTGTCCCCCTTGCCCCCGCCTGGGCATACAACGTTATCACTTCCTACTGTGAAGATATTCTTGGTCTTTCCCGTGAGCGTAACAGTGATCATAAACCACAGGTTTACCATCCCCCCTGGTCTAAAACCTATTCTCCTCTCTGCTTCCCTGCAACGTCATAAACCGCATCTGTTAACCATCCCCCCTTGTGACCTATCATACAGCTTTCAACTGAGGCCTTGTTGGCCCTCGGGCATACAAAACCCCATTATTTCCTGTAATCAACAAAGGGTTCATCATTGCACACAAATCATCTATAAAACACACATTTTATCTCAACTACTGTAAACACAATCATATCATTAAAGAAACTAGTCCCCCGCCACTAAGTTATCCTATTGTGACCCCCGGACTCGCAATAGATCTTAATATAAACATCAGCCTATTTAAATCAATGGCCTCAAAGCTATAACAAGTATCAATATCTGACATTTTAACATCAATGCATTCTATACAAGTATCTTAATTCAAGCTACATAAAACACAACATCATTATTCCAAGCTTACAATTGTACATGTTACACAAATTTTAAAAACTGGAAATCTCCATCAACTCTAATTATTATACATGTAAGCATGTTTCATTTCAACATAACATTATAGTGGTTAGTCCTAAATGTGCACCAAGCCTCAATTGTTGTAAACCGGTTTAGGAATGTTCCTATATACAAACGTGACAAATGATTATTTAGCTGTACTATTTTTAATCAATCAACTACTCCTCCCCCCTTGGATAAAAATATTCCTGTGTCAAACGTGCGTATGTAAACCAACCACTAACAATGTTACATTTCAGAAATCAAACATTATCATTAGTTAAGTTCCATTCATGCCAAGTCTCATAACTGTAAACAGAATATTCTGGGAACGCCTAGCCCTGTATACAGGTGACATGTGAAAGAAATGTAGATGTATTAATCAAAATATGACGCAAGCGATATGCCTTCCCCCTTGGACAAGACTCCCCCTGAGTAACATATTTATTGCCCATTTATTACAAGTACAATGTGTAAGTTAAGGGCATGTATCATAAATCATCTAATCCTACTTTAACCGCCTGTCTCATCACATGCTACCCCTACACAATTTGCAGTAATACCACCAAACCCACTCCCAGAACATCGTCTACAACCCACAGAATGCACAATGCACAATACACAAACACAACCACTTTACAAAATGCAGAATATTCACTAGAATGCACAATATACAAACACAACCATTTTACATAATGCAGAGTATACCCTTACCCGTTATTCCTGTCCCCTGAGCGAATTACCACGAATGCATTAGACCCAATCCACGTTGTACCGCGCATGCGCAGTAGCCAACGGTGCACACCGGACGATGTATTACGGCAAAGCACAATTAATATCATAAACGCCTTGTTCCAACACAACACACTGCCACGACATCCACCGCGTTCTCTAACTCTTCCCAAACATCATTCTCAAAACTCGAAACGTAACATATGCCGCTCGCCAACTCCACAAAACAAACGCACGCAAGCTAACTAGCCTAGCCAGCCCCAGCGCGAGGTTCCATGCGTCCCCGGAAGCCCCAAGTTATGCCACGTCCGAGATCCGTACATTCATATACTCCGCTCAGTACCAATCCAACCATAAACAATTCACACATGCTCAAAATAACAAACTACTTTAAAAGAAAATAATTTTTAAAACATCCACACCTTCCAACACCGCACACACAGTCCAACACGAATCATCTCTCCTACCCTTCTCTCCGCCTGGCTCCGTAGTACCGTGAACGTTACACACTCTCCATTCAACACCATGACGTCATCAAGCAGCGACTTCTTAATATCATACACAATCGTTACCGCATCAATAATAACCCTCAAAACGGCCACAATCTCTCCAACCTACGCCTCGATTCGCTTCCTACCTGCAATCGCCGCCACAGTGTTTAATCAATTCTCTCATAACGCCATCGTAACGTCCCCAGTTTCACCGCGGACTTTTCCACAGAGCTAAGCTAGCTAGCCCCGATCACCAATATGACTCGCCCCAGACCCATGTTCGTTGGTCATTAAAATATCATAACAATACAACAATAAGCTCCTACGTTTCCTCAATCATTCCTAACCATAGCCATAGTACCCACATTCAATCATTACTGAATGTTTAAGCTTACCATAGCTTTGTAATCGAATTCCCACTAAGTACTTTATCAGTCATCTTAACCAAATGTTTTTAAGCACATCGTCCTCCTTGTATCACAGCGCACGCAATTCAATCAACACGCCGGTTTGCTCAAGATTAAAAAGGACCTCCGGGTCTGCTTGATATTATGCCTAAAGACGAACATATATCTTCATTTAATTCGGCCGATAGTTTCCCGCAGACACATGTTCCGACTATCCATGCTCAGTCAGCAAACCATTCTATTGAGCCTCTTGAACACGCCGGCCCCGTATATATCAATTATTACGTGATATTCCTGTAATCGCACAAACCACGTTCCCCGATTACGCAGGTCCTAAATCATCTTATACCAAGCCGATTTACATGTTCTAAATAGCAACAGAGCCCATCTTATACACGGCTCTCTCCCCATTCAGGACAAGCAAATTACCAATTATTACAGCGCCCTCTTCCTGAGAATAATTTTAGGGATCTCATCCACCTACAGCTGTATTATCCTTGGATGCGATGAAAGCTTTTGATAGGTTGGAATGGTCTTATTTATGGGCAGTACTCGGAAAGATGGGGTTAGGAAACGGATTCATTAATATGATAAAAGTATTATACCCATCGGCCATGATTATAACAGGTAAAATCACCTCCTCACTCTTTCCTGTGTCGCGCTCATCCAGACAGGGTTGCCCTCTTAGTCCCGGACTATTTGCTCTATCCTTAAAGCCTTTAGCACAGTATATAAGACAATCCCAATCCATAGAGCCAATCTCAATTAAGGGCACACAGCATCATATTAGTTTATATGCGGACGACGTAATATTGTTCATGGAAAACCCTACCACCTCACTGCCTCATCTTCTCAAGCTGATTGATGATTTTGGCAATATATCGGGATTTAGGATAAACTGGCCAAAATCGGCCTTCCTCCCACTTAATGTCTCTGCGAAGACTACAATCCTTCCAGGAAGTATACCAATGGTAGAACACTTTAGATGTCTTGGAGTTGAAATATTCCCTACTGTTGTGAAGGGCCAGATTAAACTGAATATATATATGTATCGTTTGATATACCTTGTATATTATTTATATATATACACGGAATATCCCTTTACCTGCGTACAGACCAGAGTAATATTCGCTCTCCTATTGGACAGCGGCCCCAGGCGCCAACGACCAAGCCCCCAACGGCAAGTTCAAAGGCAACTCCGGGCATGTCAGAACATGCCCAGAGTCTGCGTAGTAATACGAGACAAGAACTGAGGTTGGGACTAGATATTCACTTAAGTATAAATACGGCGCAGGTGTAAACAGCAGTAGTTCATTCAGTACCTTACCTAAACCTTACTTACCCTTCACCACGAGTCAACGTGCAGTGAAGTGAGCAACCTTGCATCTAAATAGAGCATTGAGAACCGCGTGCGAATAGAATGTTAAAGTGTCAAGAGTTTAATGCAGTAACGTTGAGTTCGACTTAATCTAATGTGAAGTAATAGTCGATAATTTATTGTATATCGTGCGGCCACAGTTCTTCCGTATGTAGCATTACCCATCGGTTCGTCGTGTCTTTAGCTAGTGCACTTATCCAGGCTGTGTGGCCTAAATACGTGCCCACACCCGAGGAGTCCTAGGCGAGAACCATTGGACATGTACACAGGAGAATCGGCACCGGCGATTGCAGAACCATTTCTGGTTGGATTATATTGCTTTGGGACCGTGACCACCGGAGAAGAGCACCGTTGATTTCCACTGTCGTTTGGGATTTAACCTCATGAGGATTACCACTTGGGCCTGCCTCTTGGAAGGGGCTGGCTAGCTGTCGTCAATGCTGTCGAGCATCTTGGATTACAACTATTGCTTTTGTCTGCTGATCAAGGGAGTACAAGCACCGACTCCTGTACCTGGAGCCTCTTTATTCCTTGTTGACCCAGACGGAGTACCCGAACTTTCCTCTACCCATTGTCTCCAGTTGGTACCGGTGTTGCCCTATATAATTGCTACTGTACCACAGGTGGCGTCAGCTTAGACCCATCATAGTATTCCTACTATTCTGACTTATGCTCTTGACTGACTTTACGTATATTCTTCGCCATACAAGCGCGACCCTAATTCTAGTACTAATTCACGACCACACGTACAGGGAGACTCGCCCAGGAGGCCTCTTCCCCTACGCTCACCAATGTGCCAGCCATCCATGGCATCGTACCTTGGCACACGACATTCCCAGACTTTACGCGCGAGGACAGAGCACAGTACACGGAATTACGCATGTGTTTGGAGACTATGATGTCCGACGTCCCCGACGAGTTGTACAAATATGCCATCCTCCTCAAGCATCTCAAGGTGCCCAGAGCGCATAACATAGCGCTGGCATATTCCAACTCAAGCACCCCATACTCCGCGGCTCTAGTGGCCCTCGACCAGCGTTATGGACGCATATGGGATTATGTGATCCAAGAAATACGGGATATCGACCGCCTCCCCCCAGCCAAAGACAATAGAGCACTGGATGACCTCTCTATCAAGGTACAATCCCTCGTGGGGATGCTGGGGTCCCAAAAGGAGAAGGGGAGACATGAACTGTATGCAAATTCTAATGTGGAGCGAATACTGGAGAAGCTCCCTCCAGCCCGCCAAGAGCGTTTTCGGAGGCAGAGAGACCACCGCGACCCCAACGGCCCAGAAGCATCCCTCCTAGACCTAGCTGATTTCCTCGCCAGGGAGGTCAGCAGTCTACGACTGGACACATTTGTGTGGAGTGACTCTAGCCCTAGAGATGGACCGCGGAGGTTCAATGACAACCGCCGGTCCGTGACAGTTATGCACCAAGCCGAGGTTGAGCCACGGCAGACGAGCCACAACACCCACGTCAAGGAGAAGTGGAAGGCTGTCTGTCAGTACTGTGAAAAGGAACATTGGCTGTCTCAATGTGACACTTTCAATGAGCTGACCGCTGACGAGGTGAGTCAGTGGATCAAAGCCAACCGCCGCTGCTTCCGCTGCGCGCGCAGCCATATGGCAGCTGAGTGCCGTTTAAAGAAGAAATACAGCAAGTGCGACGGCGCCCACTTGGAGGTCCTGCACGACAGCAACAAGCGTCCGCCAGGAAACCAAAGTGGGCCCGTCACGGTGATGTATCAGGCCGAGGCGGTGTCACCACTACAGAAGATCCATAGGCCCGCCCCCTGGTGTACTTACTGCCGCAGCGGACACTCCATGTCACGGTGTGAAGCCTACCAGAAACTGACCCCCGCCGAAATGGATCAGTGGAGTAGGACGAACACACAGGACCACGCTCGCAGCAATACACTGCGCGAGGCCCACAAGAAAGGACTAGCCCGACAAGGCAACCCACCAACAGGAGTGCTCCACATAGACCAGCATAGCGGGAGCCCCCGAGTGCTCATCAAAGTGGTCAGAGTGCTCCTGAGTTACGAGGACAAGGTCCTGGACACTTACGCCGTCCTAGACGATGGGTCTGAAAAGACTCTCCTCCTCGCATCCGCCGCACCCCAGTTGGGCCTGCGGGGTGCCAAAGAAACAATGACAATCCGTACCATTAGAAGAGACCGGAAGACCATAAAGGGTGAAAATGTCTCCTTCACGATAGCAGCGGTCGAGCAGCCCGAGAAGCAGTATAGCATCACTACCGCCTTCACCAGCCACGACATAGGCCTGACAAGCTACAACTACCCCATCCCACAGCTGATGGCGAAGTACGTGCACCTACGTCAACTACCTATACCGCTCATCGACGGCGCCACACCGACCCTGCTCATAGGCTCCGACCACGCGGACCTCATTCTCCCAATTGAGGCGGCCCACATCGGACCCAAAGGATGCCCTGTCGCGGTTCAGACCCGACTGGGGTGGACGCTCCAGGGCCCCCTCTACGGACTTGACAGTCAACCCACGTCTACACGCTGCCTGCACACAAAGGTGAGCGACACCGGCCACTCTCTCGTACAGCCCGTTGAGAGGCTATTGACATTAGACGAGAGGCCTGTGAGAGAACCGTGGGCCCAAGAAGAGGGAGTTCCGAACTCCACCCCCCTCAGCTGCGCTCCAAGTGACGTAGCTGACCTCGAACCCAGCACCCCAAGCGACTTCTTGATGGGGCGGCCGGAACCGGCCCCTCCTCAGATGGGGTACAGACCGAACAAGAGGAACAGACGGAGGATGTGGAGACACAGCCAAGCACAGATCAACCAGTCTCAGGCCCGCTTCCTCCTAAGCTCCCTACCATCCCTTCCAGCCCGTCAGAAGCGGGTCAAGGACAGGGACAACTTAAAAGTGGACACAGTCGTTATGATCATAGACCAGTCACTACCCCGAGCTGCGTGGCCGGCCGGCCGCGTAAGCAAAGTGATCACTGGTGCCGACGGAAAGGTCAGAGCGGCAGAAGTTATTGTCCAGGGGCGGACCTACACCCGACCCGTGGCGAGGCTGATAGAGTTGCCGAGGCTCCCTGACTCCCCTGATGACGACCATGACCCACTGACTTTGTAGATTGACCTACTCCTCACAACAGACATTGAGCAGTTGACTAGACTATTAATCTGTCTCCCTTAACTAATTAGGTGCGGACTAATTAGGAGGCGGCTGTTGTGAAGGGCCAGATTAAACTGAATATATATATGTATCGTTTGATATACCTTGTATATTATTTATATATATACACGGAATATCCCTTTACCTGCGTACAGACCAGAGTAATATTCGCTCTCCTATTGGACAGCGGCCCCAGGCGCCAACGACCAAGCCCCCAACGGCAAGTTCAAAGGCAACTCCGGGCATGTCAGAACATGCCCAGAGTCTGCGTAGTAATACGAGACAAGAACTGAGGTTGGGACTAGATATTCACTTAAGTATAAATACGGCGCAGGTGTAAACAGCAGTAGTTCATTCAGTACCTTACCTAAACCTTACTTACCCTTCACCACGAGTCAACGTGCAGTGAAGTGAGCAACCTTGCATCTAAATAGAGCATTGAGAACCGCGTGCGAATAGAATGTTAAAGTGTCAAGAGTTTAATGCAGTAACGTTGAGTTCGACTTAATCTAATGTGAAGTAATAGTCGATAATTTATTGTATATCGTGCGGCCACAGTTCTTCCGTATGTAGCATTACCCATCGGTTCGTCGTGTCTTTAGCTAGTGCACTTATCCAGGCTGTGTGGCCTAAATACGTGCCCACACCCGAGGAGTCCTAGGCGAGAACCGTTGGACATGTACACAGGAGAATCGGCACTGGCGATTGCAGAACCATTTCTGGTTGGATTATATTGCTTTGGGACCGTGACCACCGGAGAAGAGCACCGTTGATTTCCACTGTCGTTTGGGATTTAACCTCGTGAGGATTACCACTTGGGCCTGCCTCTTGGAAGGGGCTGGCTAGCTGTCGTCAATGCTGTCGAGCATCTTGGATTACAACTATTGCTTTTGTCTGCTGATCAAGGGAGTACAAGCACCGACTCCTGTACCTGGAGCCTCTTTATTCCTCGTTGACCCAGACGGAGTACCCGAACTTTCCTCTACCCATTGTCTCCAGTTGGTACCGGTGTTGCCCTATATAATTGCTACTGTACCACAGGTGGCGTCAGCTTAGACCCATCATAGTATTCCTACTATTCTGACTTATGCTCTTGACTGACTTTACGTATATTCTTCGCCATACAAGCGCGACCCTAATTCTCAATCTGTAACCTAACGTTGCCTAATAATAATAAATAACCCTCCAATAGAATTTCTGTGTCAATGCCGTGTTCTTGTGAGTGTTCACCATCAATATTTGATGTACTGTTTGGCCAGTAATTAAAGTACATAACTAGCAGTGGTTTAATATATCACAATCTTTAATACAGTCAGGGTTTTGTAACCCCTCAGTTACACCTACTATAGGCCAAACGGTGAAGTATAATTATACAAGACTCCAAGATAGGATCACAAATGACTTTGACAGATGGTCAAAACTTAAAAACTCAGTACAGGCCCGAGTATCAATAGTTAAGATGGATGTTTGAATCAACTTCTTTAGTTCAATGTTACCGTTACCTCCCCCTGATGGTTACTGGAAAAAATTACACTCCACCACATATACATTTATTTGGAACAACAAACCTCCACGAATAAAAAGATCCACCGCACAGAGAAACAAAGCCGACGGAGGTTTAGCATTTCCAGACTTCTACCACTATTTTAAAGCATTTGATTCTCAAGCATCTGTATCCTGGAGAACATTAGAAGAAAACAGTGGCACCACATAGACTGCAGGATATAGTATACACCAAATTATCAATTAAGCAATGCGACTTGAAATTTGGTCCTCTTATTACACATGTAATTCGGATATGGCGTGACACACAGAAAAAATGCACTAACTCACATAAATGGCATAGCCATACTCCCCTATTCAATAACAATGCACTCCTTATTGCACATCGACCTATCAGATATCCCAAATGGGAAAAGCAAGGCATACATACTGTAGCTGAGGGGTACAATTCCCTGACTGTATTGTTAGATATGATATTTAATACCACTACCTCATGTACTTTAACTTCTGGCCACCCAGTACAAGATATAAGTATGATGAACACTTTCCCACCTGATGAAACGAACCAACACAAATGTACCAAATCGAATATTTAATACAGCAAAAGGTGTATACAACATTCACTTAATTACATTTATGATTTGAAATATTGAATATGCACTTTTATGGCAAATGAGTATTCGTAGGTAAATCAACATTGAATGTCCAATCTCTGGTTGCGCAGGGAGTAAGTATACAACCTGGAATATTTAGGAAACGATAGCGATGGTACTTAAATGATTATAGCTGGATACACTAAGGGGGGGGGGGGTCCCGCTGGTTGTAAGACAGTAGGAGGGGGGGGTTAGAGAAGCCGCTGGCGGTATCCCATCTGGCCGACGGTGTCTTGGGAGAATCCAAAGTCTTGGACACAGTGCCCACAGAACCTCGGGCCGCAGACGAATACAGCTGGACCCTCTGTGGAACGGTATCTGCCGGTCCACAACGGAGAGACGTGGTGCGACCTCACGTGTAGAGCGCCGCCTCACCTGGAGTCCTCTCCGGGGGGTAATTCCAACACTCGACAGTGTTGGCCTTTATCCATGGAATAATCAAAGCACACAAAGCATAATCCAAGAGCCGTGGAAGGCTCGCCGTCGTCGGGTAGAGTAATCCAATATACAGGTCCAGTCGCTCTTGACCCGGAGCTCCTCGGATGCAATCACCACTAGGGGTCTGACCAGCCTGGATAAGCGTCCAGATAACGTCAGGAACGATGGGGGTACTGATAACTGTAGGACTCGAACCGAACGATGCACCATACATAAATAGACTATTATTAGCTTAATAGAATACGTCCAACTCGACGGTATGGTGCCAAACTATGACCATTCAACTATTAATCTACACGATATCTCAATGCCTATTCTGGGCCAAGTAGGCCCTACTACACCGCACGTGCGTCGTGGGGAGGCTTTTGCGTCTGTCACTCTGTTGGAGGGTAAAGAACTGGACTAAAAGAAAGTTCTACTTTACGAGCGCCATATATATATGCGCTATGAACAAATAGTACCATTCGTATTTCGCCCGGCATATTACTGCGCGGAACCGGGGGTTGCCTCGACATGTTAGGCGGCACGATTGAACTTGGACCTAGGGGTATGGCAACCTGGCGCCAGGTTCTCGTCCAATGGTAGAATGAAACTATTATGGGCTGTTTAGTAGAAACGGGGATATTCAATGCATATTGTACAAGGAATATACAGGGGATATCAAACGATATACAAATACAATTAAATATATATATATATATATAAATAAATATACATATTCGGTTTAATCTGATCCTTCACAACACATACATTGGGAGATATCTTCAACGAACAGGGTTTCTGTAGCTATCATGAAATTTATAACAAATTTAACCTCACCAACTCCACTTATTATTTCTATATACAGTTATTAGCAACTTTGAAGGCTCATGGAGTCCGATTAAAGATACCACTTGAGCACCACAGATATCACAAATTCTTCTATGAAAGGGAGACATCGAGAGGCTTCGTATCAGACTTTTATCATCACTTACTTACTTCTTCGTATGGAGTCCTCCCCCTAGACTCAGTCTGGAGGAGGGATATACCAGACTTGGAAGTGGATTTTGATTGGCAAGAAGTCTGGGCAAACGTTCGACTAGCGTCACGCAACCCGGATCATCAACAGATTAATCTTAATTATATTCATAGGACTTACCTGACTCCTATAAGATTGAACCGAATGGGGCTTAAACAAGATTCTCTATGCTCCTTGTGTTCAAGGGGCGATATCGGTACTGTTCTGAAGGGCCAGATTAACACTGAGAATCTACGTTTTATTGTTTTATATAACTTGTATATTATTTATATATATAAGCTATATCCCTTTAAGCCTCCGTTTGAATCATAGCATTATTCGCTTTCATCATTGGATAACGCCCTTGACACTGGCGGCGCCAAGAATCGCGCCCCTCAGACAAGTTCAAAGACGAGTCTGGACAAGTTGAGACATGCCCTTGGCCAGCGCATTGATTCCGGACAAGAGATTCGGTTGCGCCCTAGAAAGCACTCTAAGTATATATTGTGGAAGGCGCAAACAGCAGCAGTTCGACCTAACCTAACGTGAAGTGAAGAGTTCGTCATTTAGTGTGCATCTAACGTTAACGCAGTTCGTTCGGTGTGCAGCAGTAACAAGCAGTTCATTCGTTTAGTAACTAGTGTGAACCTTAGCAAGTGTGTGTGGACTTAACGTAATTAGTATCAGAACACAAGGTGAACCTAGCAGCAGAACTATTGGACATGTGAGCATTGGAACCTACCGCGGCGTATCGTTACGGATAACTAGTAGCTCCTTAGATACTACCTTGATATTGTGGAACCATTGTTGGTGGATTATAGTGACTTGTGGAAACGTAGTACCGTGGAGAAGAGCATCGTTAATACCATTGTCGTTTGGATTTAACTACCCTGAAGATCTGCATCGGGCTAGCTTCGAGGACGAAGCTGGCTGGCTATCATCACTGCCATCGGGCTTTGGATTAAAGCTATTACCCTGCTACCGAGCACTTGGATTACAAGGACCGGATCCGTATGAGACCCCCTTTCTTCAAGTGACCAGCCTGAGTATCCGTCTATTCTTCCATCCTCTGGAGCTTACTACTCTGTGGGAGGAAATCACCAGTCTCCAGCTATACCCTCGTTTGCCCCCCTATATCGCCATCTCACGCCATGCAGCGTCCCGGTCTAGTATCCTTAGCCTAGGAATTATTCATTCCCACTGACTTTGATACTCTGACATTCTAATATCATTCGCCATAAAATAGCGACCAAGTAATTCTCAGTTGTATATCTGCTATTAATAATAAAATACTGTAAACGATATCTCTTTGTCACCGTGCCGTCTATTGAGTGTCTGCCATAATTAACTGTACTGTCTGGCAAGTAATAATAATATGTAGTAGTGGTTTAATCTATCACAATCTTTAATACAGTCAGGGTTTTGTAACCCCTCAGTTACAATTGGTCCTTCGAGCCGGAGGGTATCAGTAATACTAATCATATTAATAGTAATATGGCCAGTGGCGGACACTCTCCAAACGGCTCTCCCAAACTAGAGCGCCCTAGGCGCCAGCGTCAGCCCCCTCTACACTTGGACTACGCTGTAGTTCTACCTCCTAGCTTATCTAAAAAGACGTTAAGCACGGATAAAACTAATAGCTTAAGTATGCCCAACCTTATCGACTTGTCGGCCCCACTAGTAGAGACCCAAGCTGGTTTAAACAAAACTGACTTAGCTCACGGGGGGGGACAAGCGGGACATGACTTGACTATGCCCAACGACCACTGCGCCACCGAGATGGACCTCGGCGCGCACCAAAGAAAAGAGTGCCGCGTCTCCGAGATGGACCTCGGAGTGCGGGAGAAGATAAGAAACAGCGCCCTCGAGATGGACCTCGGAGCGCGTAAAGAGAACAGGTCAACGCCAAGCCCTGTCAACTCCAGATCACCATCATCAGCGTCATCCCCAAGCGAGGCCGACCAGAGGCTAGCGCAAGTATTGATCGCCACGCTGACAGCTTCAACCGAAAGAGACCGCATCCAGGGTGAGCGTGACCGTCTCCAAGCGCAACAACAGAGTGAGCACGAACATTCTGCAACGGAAAGAGAACGTCTCCAAGCACAACGACAGAGTGAGCGCGAACATTCTTCAACGGAAAAATAATGTCTCCAAGCGCAACGAGAGAGCGAGCACGCACAGATCCCACTGGCAGAGAGGCGCCTCCAGGCTGAAGAAACGATGGAGCGAGACCGCGCCAATGCACAGCGCGAGGCGGAACGAGACCGTCTGCAGGCGCAGATGATGGAGCAAGTGCTCCAGAGGGCGACTCCCCACTCCTCCACCCGGAGCTCCCGGAGATCATCACGACAAGGGTCGAGGGCACCTTCCCCTCTCCGACCAATCTATACGGGACCCAGCCAACGGGAAGAACCTGCCTACGTCGCCGAGAAACTAACCAAGCGACTACAAAGCCTAGCGGAGGACGAGGGAGGACATAAAGCCCACACGCACGAACCCATCTCGGACCAGGAGGAACAGTACAGCCCCGACCTCAGCCCCGAGACGCTGCGTTACGAACCCCCAACCCGTCCCAGGGGTGAGTTTAATCAACAGTCAGCACCGAGGAGCAGTACCTGGGGGCCCGGCCTCTGGTTCCCACCCAGCACGAACCCACGACCCCACGTACGGGGAGACTCGCCAAGGAGGCCTCTCCCCCTACGCGCATCAGTGTCACAGCCATCCATGGCATCTTACATTGGGACACCCACATTCCACGTAGACTTTACGCGTGAAGACAGAACGCAGTATACCGAACTGCGCATGTGTTTAGAGACCATTATGTCCGGAGTACAGGACGAGTCCTACAAATATGCCATCCTCCTCAAGCACCTTAAAGTACCCAGAGCGCACAACATAGCGCTGGCATATTCTAACTCAAGGACCCCCTACTCTGATGCCCTGGTGGCACTCGATGCGCGTTATGGACGTACATGGGACTATGTAATTCAAGAGATATGGGAGATTGAACGCCTCACCCCAGCTAAAGACAATAGAGCCCTGGATGACCTATCCATTAAAGTACAATCCCTGGTAGGGATGCTCGGGTCACAAAAGGAGAAGGGGATGTACGAGTTATACGCCAACTCCAACGTGGAGCGGATATTAGAGAAGCTCCCCCCAGCCCGCCAAGAACGTTTTCGGCGGCAAAGAGATCACCGTGACCCCCACGGCCCAGAACAATCCCTCCTAGACCTTGCTGACTTCTTAGCCAGAGAAGTCAGCAGCCTACGAATAGACACCTTCGCGTGGGGTGGCTCTAACACTAAAGATGGACCGAGAAGGTTTAAAGACAACAGCAGGCCCGTCACCGTGATGCACCAGGCCGAGTCGGTGCCGCGACAAAAGAGCCATAACACCCCCCCTGCTAAGGGAAAATGGAAGATCGCATGCCAATCAATGTGACGCATTTAAGAAATTGACCGCCGAAGAAGTGAGTCAGTGGATTAAAGCGAACCGCCGCTGCTTCCGCTGCGCGCGCAGCCACATGGCAGCTGAGTGCCGCCTCAAGAAAAGGTGCGGCAAGTGTGACGGCACCCACCTAGAAGTCCTACACGAGAGCAACAAACGGAGACCCGCCCCACAAAGCAGCTCGAGAGCAGAAGTACTATACATAGACCCTGCGAAGAGCGGGAGCTCCCGAGTGCTCCTCAAGGTGGTCCGAGTGCTCCTGAGCTACGGGGACAAGGTACTCGACACCTACGCCGTCCTCGACGACGGGTCAGAGAAGACTCTCCTCCTCGCTTCCGCCGCGACCCAGTTGGGCCTGCGGGGTCCAGAGGAAACAATGACAATCCGTACTGTAACTGAGGGGTACAATTCCCTGACTGTATTGATAAGTATGGTATCATTAAACCACTACCGCTTTATGTACTTTAATTACTGGCCATACAGTACACGATATATGAATATGATGAACACTTCCCACAATGAAATCGGTTCCAGTCAAAGGTATTAATCAAGTATTTAATGGAGCAAAAGGTACATAGGATACTTTACATTATTCTTTGAATGCACTTGTAAGGCAAAGGAGTATGCGTAGGCAAATCAATAACGAATGTCCATTCTCTGGTTACGCAGGAGGTAATTATACAACCTGAATCTTAGGGAATTATATCTATGGTGCACTAGTGATAGCGGGAGATACTGGAAGGGGTTCCCACTGGTTGTAAGCCAGCAAGGGGGTAGAAGATCTGTCGGTAGTAGGACGTCTGGTCAACGATGACTAGGGAGACTTCAGGTACAGAAGCCGGTGCAGTAGTCTCTTGATCCACAGACGAATACAGCTTGGTTCTCTTGTAGACTGTAGCTCTACAGTGAAGAAAGCTAGGCGGCCTCAGGCTCTCTGAGCGCCGACTCGACTTGACTCCTCTCGGGGTAAATCCAACACATGCAGGCGTCGGCGATTATCCGCTCCATAAATCATAGGACCAAAGCAAATATATTCCAGCCGCAAAGGCTATGTAGTCGTCGGGTAGATTAATCCAGTGTACATGTCCATACGGTTCTCGCCTAGGTCTCCTCGGGTGAAAGAGCCATGCGGTCGGCCCAGCCTGGATAAGAACTCTAGCTAATACGAGAAAGCGTTGGAGATGCTGGTCACTATAGAATTCTAACCGCACGATACACTATACACAAATAGACTATTAAAGACTCAATAGAAATATGTTGCACTCGACGGTATAGCGCCAAACTCTGACAATTCAGTTACTAATTCGCACGCGGTCTCGATGCTCTATTCTGAGGCCAAACAGGCCATACTTCACCGCACGTTGTATCGTGGGTGAGGCTTCAACTTATCGGTAACGTACTAAAAGGACGAAGGGTACAGAGGTAAGGGGCTAAGGGGCTTCTACATTCACCTGCGCCGTATTTATACGCACGGTGCACAAATAGTGCCACTCTCATTTCTGTTGCCGTATCCCTGGGCAGGGCCGGGGCAAGTACAGACATGTCGTGTCGGTGACTTTGAACTTGGCTCCGGGGGCCGGTCCCTGGCGCCGGTGGACCACTGTCCAATAGGAGAATGAAATATTATGGGCTGGACTAAAGGGATATTCCGTGTATATGTACAAGGAATATACAAGGGATATCAAACGATATACAAATACTATGCAATATATATCAATAAATAAATATATATATTCGGTTTAATCTGATCCTTTGTAACAGCCGCCCCCTAATTAGTCCCACCTAATTAGCTAAGCAGAGACAGATTAACCGCACTGTCCACTACTCAATGTCTGCTGTGAGGGTCAGTCAGTTCACAAAGTCATGGGGTCATGGTCGTCATCGATAGTATCGGGGAGCCTTGGCAGTTCTATTAGCCTCGCCACGGGTCGGGTGTAGGTCCGCCCTTGGACGAGCACTTCAGCTGCTCGGACCTTTCCGTCGGCACCGGTGATCACTTTGCTTACGCGGCCAGCCGGCCACATAGCTCGGGGTAGTGACTGGTCGATAATCATGACGACTGTTCCTTCTGTCAAATTGTCTCTCTCTTTCACCCATTTCTGGCGGGTCTGTAGAGACGGTAGGTAGTGGAGTAGGAAGCTGTTCCAAAACTTGTCAGCCAATACTTGACTGTACCTCCACATTCTTCGGCCGTTCGCTTCTTCAGGCCTGTACATTGTCTGGGGTAGCGCGGGGTCCAGCCGCCCCATCAAGAGTGTGTTGGGGGTGACTGGGTCGACATCTGCTACATCACTTGAGACGTAACCGAGGGGCTTTGAGTTCAATACTCCCTCGATCTCCGTGAGGACTGTCATTAGTACTTCTTCCGCCACGGTCTGGGCTCCAAGCACGGCGTACAGGGCTGTCTTTATTGAACGTACTTCTCGTTCCCAAGTTCCACCGAAGTGAGGTGCGTTCGGGGGATTAAACTGGAAGTCAATCTGGGATGGAGCGAGGTGGGTCTTAAGTTCTGGGCCCATAGCTTGGAAGCTCTCTCTCAGCTCTCTTTCTCCGCCTTTGAAGTTTGTCCCGTGATCAGACAACAATATAGACGGTTTGCCTTTCCGCGATGTGAATCTTCGGAAGGCCATAAGGAATGAGTCTGTGCTCATGGTTGGAAGGAGTTCTATATGTATCGCTCGGGTGGTCATGCATTTGAATACAATACCCCACCGCTTCTCGGTTCCTCTTCCTTTCTTTATATACAGCGGGCCGAAACAGTCCATACCGGTGGAGTGAAAAGGCTTGTCGCCGAGTCGGAGGCGACAGGGAGGTAGGTCAGCCATCCGGGGTATACTGGGCTGCGCTCGCCACTTACGACAGTCTAGACAGGTTCGCTGGAAGCGCCGCACTGCTTCTCTCCCTTGCAGTATCCAATAACGACGTCTGATCTCCGCGAAGACTCTCTGCCCCTGCGTGGTGCACATCCTCGTCGTATTTCTTTATGATCAGCTCTGTGACCTTGTGTTGGCTGTTCAAGACTATCGGGTACTTGACGTCATCCGGTAAGTCTGGGGCTCTCCGCAGACGACCACCCACTCTGATGAGGCTATGGGCGTCGCTCTCGGGTGCTAGGTGGAGCAGTCTGCTGTCTGATGGGACGGGCTTTGCTCCCTGTAGACAGTCTAGCTCATCGGGGAACGAGTCTCTCTGGGCTCGTTGTAGTAGAAGAAGTTCTGCTTCTTCGTAGTCAGCTGCTGAAATGTCAGTAGTGGGCTGAACCTCTGGGTGGTGCCACAGAAATGTCTTTAGCTGCGCACTCTCTAGGGTGAGGCAGTCGTCTATGTCGGGGTCTGTGGAGACGAGTGTGTTCAATCCACAGAACACAGATTTCTTGTTTTCGGCCTCCTCTTTACTCGCCTCCCGTGGGGTGGGTGTAGGCCACTCTTCTTCCGGGAGCTTGAGAAACTCTGGTCCGTCACTGTATGGGTTGTGACGGGTGAGGTCATCCAGGGACATTCCCCGGGTGATGACGTCAGCTGGGTTGTGTTTTGTGTCCACATACCTCCAGCTTGCTACTTCTGTTAAATCTTGAATCTCTGTGACTCTGACTCCCACGAAGACCTTGTATCTGCACGAATCAGACCGGATCCATGTGAGTACTGTCGTGGAGTCTGACCACAAGATTGTTCTTTGCACCGGAATGGTGAGTTCACGTTGGATTAACGTGGCGAGTTGCGCTCCTGCTAGGGCTGCGCAGAGCTCTAGACGCAGGATAGATTGTTGCTTTCGTGGGGCTATTCTTGAGCGGGCCAGGATGAAGGCAGTATGTATTTCTCCTCCCTCCTCTTGGGCACGCAAGTAGGCCACCGAACCGTAGGCTACTTCGGAGGCGTCGCTGAAGACGTGCAGGTCCATCTGGCACGTCTCCGGCCTCACTGTGGGTGGGAAGTAGCTGCGGCGTATGTTAACACCTGGGAGTGAGCTGAGTTCCGTCTCCCACTCTCTCCATGTGGATGCAAGGTGTTCGGGTATGGGGTCGTCCCAGCCCTGGTCCTTGTCCCATAACGCTCTTACAATCATCTTTGCCCTGGTGGTGTAAGGTAGAATACATCCCAACGGGTCATATTGTCTGGCGAGTGTTCTGTATACACTCCGTCTGGTGGTCGGTAGTGCAGTCGACCTTCCCTGCTCCTTGGTCAGGGGTGTGTGTTTATAATGGAGCGAGTCTGTTTTGAAGCGCCAGACTAGTCCTAATGTCATTTCTTGGGCTTCTCCTGGGATGGTCGCCATCCAGGTCTCGCTGCTTGCTGCCTTGTCCTCTGGGGAGAGGCTGCGCAATACTTGCGGGTCGCTGCTGGCCCACTGCCTGAGATCAAAGCCGCCTTTGATCAGGGAGGCGCGGAGCTTGAGTAGAAGGGCCTCGGCTTCTTCTGGCGTCGAGACGCTTTGCAGACAGTTGTCCACGTAGAAACTATTTTCTACACTTTTTCGGACCTCTTCATCAGCTGCTGGGTCCTCTGCGACGTGTTTTTGCAGTGCAAACGTAGCACAGCATGGGCTGCATGTGGTTCCGAAAGGGAGGACTTCCCATTGATAGATGGCTGGTTGCTCATCCCCGATCCTCTCTCTCCATAGGAACCGCAGCAGGGGCTTGTCCTCCTCCACTAGTCTCACCTGCAGGAACATCCCTTTGATGTCGCCGCTGATGGCCACCTTGTCCTGGCGGAAACGTAGTAACACGCCTAGTAGGGAGGGGCCGAGTGTTGGGCCGGGCAAGAGCTCTTTATTCAGATTTTGTGATCCGATCTGGTAGCTGCAGTTGAACACAATACGATCCTTGCCGTTGTGGTGGACTTTGTGATGCGGCACGTACCATGATTCGGTCGTCTGATCGGCCTCTTTAATGTCAATTTTCTTTATGTGTCCCGCTGTGATTAGCTTGTTAATCTCAGCGCGGTACACAGTCTCTTGAGCGGGGTCTCTGGCTAGGCGCCGCTCTGTGTTCAATAGATACCGCTCCGTCGCTTCTTTTGGGGCGTGGAAGGTGGGCATACCCTCTCGCCTCAAGAGTGGAGTTGCATATCTCATCACTCCGTTGACTTTGACTCTCTTTGTCCCTTGCTCGAGGAGTGCTATGGCGTAAATGTCTTCCTTGGAACGAATGTCTTTCTTTTCGTTCTTAAAGGGCATTGTCTCTAGTGTCCATAGCCTCTCGACATGCTGTAGGAGGGTGGTGTCTTCTTCTGTCACTCTGGAGTGGAGGCAGCTAGTGGCTGCTGTTCGGTTAAGAGACTTAGCGAGGGGGCCTTGTAATGTCCATCCTAGGCGGGTCTCGACTGCTGCAGGACAGCCTCTGGGCCCTGTGTGGACCCGGTCTATCGGGACTATGAGGTCTGCATGGTCGGAGCCTATCAGCAGGGTCGGGGTGGCACCGTCTATGAGCGGGATAGGTAGTTGACGCAGGTGCACATATTTATCCATCAGCTTGGCGATGGGGTAGGTGTACTGCGACAGGCCTATTTCTTGGCTGGTGAAAGCATTAGTAATCCTATACCGTCTCTCTGGCTGCCCGCTTGCTGCGATAGTGAAGGAGACATTCTCGCCCTTTATCGTCTTTAGATCTCTTCTTTTCGCTCCCCCCGCAGCCCCAGCTGGGCCGCAGCGGATGCGAGGAGAAGGGTCTTCTCTGACCCGTCGTCAAGGACGGCGTAAGTGTCCATGACCTTGTCTTGGTAACTCAGTGTTACGCGGACCACCTTTAAGAGCACTCGGGCGCCCCCGCTGCTGGCGGGGTCAATGTACATAACACTTGCCTTTGTGCTGCTTGAGGGTGCAGGCTTTCTTCTGTTACTGTCGTGTAGGACATCTAGGTGGGCTCCGTCACACCGACTACACCTCTTCTTTAAGCGGCACTCGGCTGCCATGTGACTGCGCGCACATCGGTAACAGCGTCGGTTGGACTTTATCCATTGACCCACTTCGTCGGCGGTCATCTTCTTGAATGTGTCACATTGTGACAACCAGTGTTCTTTCTCGCAGTACGGGCACACCATCTTCCACTTCTCTTTCATCGAGGGGGTACTGTGGTTCTTGCTGCTCGGTACTGGTTCTGATTGGTGCATGACAGTCACCAATCTTCGGCCATCGTTTGCTCTCCTAGGTCCCTCTCTGGAGCTTGGTGTGCTCCGCACGAACGTATCCAATCGCAGGCTGCTGACTTCTCTCGCCAGGAAGTCGGCTAGGTCTAGGAGGGATGGCTCGGGACCGTTAGGATCACGGTGGTCTCTTTGCCGCCTGAAGCGCTCTTGTCGGGCGGGCGGAAGCTTCTCTAAAATCCTCTCGACATTAGAGTTTGCGTATAGTTCGTGCATACCCTTTTCTCGTTGCGCCCCCAGCATCCCTACCAGGGATTGTACCTTGATAGACAGGTCGTCTAGTGAGCGATTGTCTGTTGCTGGGGGTAGGCGGTCAATATGCCTTATCTCTTGTATTACGTAGTCCCATATGCGTCCATATCTTTGGTCGAGTGCTGCTAGAGCCGCTGTGTATGGGGTAGTAGAGGTGGCATAGGCCAGCGCTATATTGTGCGTGCGGGGCACCTTGAGGTGCTTCAATAGGATAGCATACTTGTGGCGTTCATCAGCTACATCAGCCATCATTGTCTCTAAGCACATCCGTAGCTCCGTGTACTGTGCTCTGTTCTCATGGGTGAAGTCTGGAAACGTCGGTGTGCCAATGTATGATGCCGTAGATGGCTGGCACATCGGTGAGCGTTGGAAGAGAGGCCTCCTAGGCGAGTCTCCTCTTACGCCTCTCGGTGGGCTGGTACCGGCAGGGTACCATGGCCCGCGTATCCAGGTGCTATTCCTCGGGACTGGTCGTGCGTCAATCTCACCCGTGAATTGAGTCAGGGGTCTGTAGCGCAGAGCCGCGGGGGTAGAGCCTGGGCTGTACTGGACCTCCTGGTCCTGTGGAGTACTGTGCTGCTGTCGGGCTTGACTCTCCTCCTCTCCCTCTTCTTCTTCCTCTGTCAGGTCCTCTAGATCCTGTAGTCGTCTATTTAGCCTCTCCGCGGTGTATACCGTTCCTTCCTTGTAGCTGGGTCTCACTGGGACCGGTCGGGGAAGGAGTTCGGAGGGGGGTATAGGCTCTCTCTGGTGGTCGGGCTCAGGGTCGCTTGATCGGTTAGGGGAGGGTGCCCTTGACCCGTGTCTTGACGAGGCCCTGGAACCCCGTGCGGAGGGAGGGGGTGTTGCCCTGGCGATCAGCTGCTCCATTAGCTGCGCTTGTAATCGGTCGCGCTCGGCTTCGCGCTTGGTGAGAGCGATGTCGCGCTCTGCTTCTCTTTGGGCACCGGCAGCGGCGCGCTGGGCTTCGGCGGCGGCGCGCTGGGCTTCGGCGTGGTCTCTTACCATATTCTCTTCCGTCTGAAGGCGTCTAATCTCTAGACGTATACGATCTTCGTCGCTCCGTTGCTGCGCTTGGAGGCGTTCTCTTTCCATGGAAGAATGTTCGCGCTCACTAAGCGTCTGTGCTTGGAGTCGATCGCGCTCTGTTGAGGCTGCTAGGCTGGCGAGGAACGCCTGTGCCAGCATCTTGTCCGCCTCGCTGGGGGAAGACGCTGGTTGAGGTGATCCGCTCCTGGCAGTACTCGTTGGAGATGCGTTCTCCTGCGGGGAGTCCTGGAGCTCTATCTCCTGGGCGCTCTCCTCTTCTTGTACCGGGCAGAGTTCCATCTCTGGAGGGTTGTCTTTCTCCTGGAGCTCTCCGGGGACTACTTCTTCGGTCTTGGCGGGGGGTAAAGTCGTGTCAGTTCCCTCCTGGTCCCTACCGTGAGCTTGGTCAGTTACATTAGAACCCACTAGGGCCTCTGTTGGCGGGGTAGCCTGGTTGATAGGGTCGGACATAATTTTACTTTCTACTTTTTCCGCGTTTACCGTCTGTAGAAGGCTAGGTAGTATACTGGCAACGTAATCCTCTAAGTACTGAGGTGTCTGCCGTCTACGCTGCGGGCGATCTACTTTAGGAGGACCGTTTTGTGGAGTGTTCATCATAGGCCATTTCAATATTAATACCACTATATTAATATTACACTAGTTATTCTCCGGCTCGAAGGACCAATTGTAACTGAGGGGTACAATTCCCTGACTGTATTGATAAGTATGGTATCATTAAACCACTACCGCTTTATGTACTTTAATTACTGGCCATACAGTACACGATATATGAATATGATGAACACTTCCCACAATGAAATCGGTTCCAGTCAAAGGTATTAATCAAGTATTTAATGGAGCAAAAGGTACATAGGATACTTTACATTATTCTTTGAATGCACTTGTAAGGCAAAGGAGTATGCGTAGGCAAATCAATAACGAATGTCCATTCTCTGGTTACGCAGGAGGTAATTATACAACCTGAATCTTAGGGAATTATATCTATGGTGCACTAGTGATAGCGGGAGATACTGGAAGGGGTTCCCACTGGTTGTAAGCCAGCAAGGGGGTAGAAGATCTGTCGGTAGTAGGACGTCTGGTCAACGATGACTAGGGAGACTTCAGGTACAGAAGCCGGTGCAGTAGTCTCTTGATCCACAGACGAATACAGCTTGGTTCTCTTGTAGACTGTAGCTCTACAGTGAAGAAAGCTAGGCGGCCTCAGGCTCTCTGAGCGCCGACTCGACTTGACTCCTCTCGGGGTAAATCCAACACGTGCAGGCGTCTGCGATTATCCGCTCCATAAATCATAGGACCAAAGCAAATATATTCCAGCCGCAAAGGCTATGTAGTCGTCGGGTAGATTAATCCAGTGTACATGTCCATACGGTTCTCGCCTAGGTCTCCTCGGGTGAAAGAGCCATGCGGTCGGCCCAGCCTGGATAAGAACTCTAGCTAATACGAGAAAGCGTTGGAGATGCTGGTCACTATAGAATTCTAACCGCACGATACACTATACACAAATAGACTATTAAAGACTCAATAGAAATATGTCGCACTCGACGGTATAGCGCCAAACTCTGACAATTCAGTTACTAATTCGCACGCGGTCTCGATGCTCTATTCTGAGGCCAAACAGGCCATACTTCACCGCACGTTGTATCGTGGGTGAGGCTTCAACTTATCGGTAACGTACTAAAAGGACGAAGGGTACGGAGGTAAGGGGCTAAGGGGCTTCTACATTCACCTGCGCCGTATTTATACGCACGGTGCACAAATAGTGCCACTCTCATTTCTGTCGCCGTATCCCTGGGCAGGGCCGGGGCAAGTACAGACATGTCGTGTCGGTGACTTTGAACTTGGCTCCGGGGGCCGGTCCCTGGCGCCGGTGGACCACTGTCCAATAGGAGAATGAAATATTATGGGCTGGACTAAAGGGATATTCCGTGTATATGTACAAGGAATATACAAGGGATATCAAACGATATACAAATACTATGCAATATATATCAATAAATAAATATATATATTCGGTTTAATCTGATCCTTTGTAACACGTACCATTCGTCGAGACTTAAAGACAATAAAGGGTGAAAACGTCTCGTTCACCATAGCAGCGATCGAGCAGCCCGAGAAGCGGTACAGCATCACCAAGGCGTTCACAAGCCACGACATAGGTCTGTCACGCTATGACTACCCCATCCCACAGCTGATGGAGAAGTACGCGCACCTACGCCGACTGCCCATACCGCTCATCGACGGCGCCACACCAACCCTGCTCATAGGCTCCGACCACGCAGACCTCATCGTCCCAACGGACGCGGTCCACATCGGACCCAGAGGCTGCCCAGCCGCGGTCAAGACCCGACTGGGCTGGACGCTCCAAGGCCCTCTCTCCGGGCCTTCCAACCGACCAACGTCCACACGCTGCCTTTACACGAAGGTGAGCGACCAAGACACTACCCTCTTGCAGCACGTCGAGAGACTATGGACATTAGACTCGCTGCCATTCAAGAACGAACGTAAACTAGTTCGCTCCAAGGAGGACAAGTACGCCATAGATCTTCTCGAGCAGAAGACTAAGAGGGTCGAGGTCGACGGAGTGCTAAGATACGCGACTCCACTCTTGAGGCGGGAGGGGATGCCCACCCTACACGCATCAAAGGAAGTGACACAACGCTATCTACAGAACACCGAGCGGCGTCTCGCCAAAGACCCCCCTCAAGCAACGATATATCGCGCCGAGATCGACAAGCTGATCACGGCTGGCCATATAAAGAAAATCGACGACCACGAGGCAGACCAGACGACTGAGTCCTCGTACGTGCCCCACCACAAGGTCCACCACAACGGCAAGAACCGCATCGTATTTAACTGCAGTTATCAGATTGGACTACAGAACCTGAATAACTTGCTCCTGCCTGGCCCGACACTCGGCCCCTCCCTCCTCGGCGTACTGCTACGTTTCCGCCAGGACAAAGTGGCCATCAGCGGCGACATCAAAGGAATGTTCCTACAAGTGCGACTGATGGAGGAAGACAAGCCCCTGCTGCGGTTCCGGTGGAGAGAGAGGATCGACGATGAACAACCCTCGATCTACCAATGGGAGGTCCTCCCATTCGGCACCACCTGCAGCCCGTGCTGCGCCACGTTCGCGCTACAGAAGCACGTGGCCGAAGACCCCGGAGCCGACGAGGAGGTCAGACACAGCGTGGAAAAGAGTTTCTACGTGGACAACTGCCTACAGAGCATATCTACGCCAGAAGAAGCCGAGAGCATCTTACTGAAGCTACGAGCCTCCCTTGTCAAAGGTGGATTCGACCTCAGGCAATGGGCCAGCAGTGACCCTCAAGTCCTCCGCAGCCTCCCCCCAGAGACAAAGGCAGCAAGCAGCGAGACCTGGATGGCGACCACCCCAGGTGAAGCGCAGGAAATGACATTGGGCCTCGTCTGGCGTTTCAAAACAGACTCGCTCCATTACAAGCACACACCCCTGACCACGGACGTCGGATCAGGGAAGGTCCAAGACCACTCTACCGACCACTCGGCGGAGTGTGTACCGAACACTCGCCAGCCAATATGACCCAATGGGGTGTATCCTACCTGTAAAGTGTCACAGCCAACTAGTGACACTGGTTATTATGACATCCTGTTCTTATATATGATTATGAGGAATGTCTGTAGATTCTTCCTCCCACTTGTGTAAAACTGTGAGAACTATGGACTGTGGACTCTGGAACAGTAACTTGTGTACACTACAATATCTTGCGTGATCCTGGAGAATGGAATCAATGGAATCAATACAATAGGTTTATTGTATATATTTGTTTTAAATCTAGGCATATGTTACTATAGGTGTCTAGATGTGATATGTATTCTGGCTGGTAATGCCCAGTCAGAAAGGAATTGAGAAGAAACATGTTATGTGTAAACACATGTTAAGTGCCACAAGTCAACGAGTGACACTTTGTATAATATTCTTATGTTTATTATATATGATTGGAGCTATGTATATGACCTGTATATTCTTTATACACTTATAAAACTACACTACAGTTAATGGAATATGCAGTCAGACGGCAAACAGAAACCTTTTGATAATGCATGGGGCTGCACAGAGTCCATTTCTCTGTCCATTTCTATTCATGCAGTAAGGAGTTACCCTTAAGAATGCGACCTTGAGAGACAGCTCCTGCCGGCTGCTCTGCACAATGAAAAACAGCAGGTTGGCACATGGATGATCGGACGAGTTACAACCGGAAATGGATCTCTGGTGATCTCCGTGCATCTGGGAAATGCATCCGGCACTCACATATTGTTGCGGGACTCTAGACACACATCCGTGTATATGGATCGCTGCCATAACTCAATAATCGATATGATTTGGGCATTTATTATTATTATACAAACTGGAAATGGATCTAGTAGATCACCGTCAAATAAGTGGGATCTTTTTCCTCCAGTCTCATTGGCGAACGGTAAGAGGACAGTAACGTTTCAGCGGGATTGTTTATTATTATTAATGCAAACTGCTCTGATCAATATATCACCCATACTACATAAAGCATTTACTGACGATCACGGAATTATAAACGACCCCCCCCCCCCCGTTCATCCGCGCATGATGAGTCATAACATTTAGGATCATGTACAGTTGAAATTTTTAATATAGCGTGTATCGGCAACAAACGGCAGTTGATAATCTATATATGCGGTTATGCCTATAACTCACGTTCTAGGAATTACTGCAGAAAACGATAAAAACATATTTATATTCTAGACGGTATTTTCGTATGAATCTATGAATGAAAAAGTATAACGTTCCTACATCCTGAACGATAGATAATCGATGTTGAATGGGCCATAGTAATGTCAATTTAGCAATACAATTTAAAAAGTTATAGCCCTGCAAAGAAGGTGAACATCTCCATAGGCTTAGAGTGGTGGCAGAGAGTGGTATGAGAGGGGCACAATGCCTGGCGGTCAATGTGTTAAGGAGAAGGAGGAAAATAAACAACAAAAACAACCTTTACAGGTGGAAGCCTCAAAGTGAGTATTTAATTAAGAAAATAAGTCAAGTCCAAAAAACAGGACGACACTCAATAAAGAGGTATTGTAGAAAAAGAAATAAGCCACAAAGGCAACTCCTAAAAACAGAGTTTATATTGAAAATATAAAACAATAAACCTCCACCAAGGAAGTGTATGTGCCGTAGTGGGCAAAAGACAGTTCCAAAAGAAACACAAGAAAACTGTCATGAAAATAAACACTACCATAAAAGGCTCAGCCTCTATAAAACAAAGTGGAAAATAAAGCCAGTAGCCCAAAACAAGAATGGCTACAAAGAAAGGCTAAATGCTGAATATGGCAGAGATCAGCACTACACTTCAATATAACAAGCCTGGCCAGAAGAATAGCCAACACAAAGGAAATGAAAAAGCAGCCAACACTGCAAGACTCAAACCTAAATAGACTCAACTTTACCATAGGCACAGCTGCACTGCATCAGGTGCAATCAAGCCCACACACCTGCCAACCCATGAGGCAATTAACCACAGAGGCCAGTGATCGACAGCTATCACTCACAGAAAGGCGAAATAGACAGTTGTCCCTCACAGAAAAAAGGCCAAAACCATGACAGATGCAGCTTAATAATATATTACATCCTCAATTTTATAATCTATATTACTGCACATGGCTACTTTTTCATCAATTAATACAAGCAGTCAGATAAACCAGGTATGGACTTCAGGGTCATGTTGAGGGATCTTCATTTTTTTTTTATACATATTATGAAAGTACAGATTCATACCTTCAAAATAAGCCATCACTTGAACATTTTGGTGGGATACTTTGCAAGCTACTTCCTATGATTCATGGTGATTATCACAAAACGTATTCAGAGATAATAGCCTTCAAGAGACGAGCAGGCTATTCTGTGACAATAGTGAAACAACTACAACACTACCCAGAAGTCATTGTAATCCATGGCCCCCCTCTCTCTAGGGCAATTAACACCTGGCAGCTTTCCAGTCTGAGGCTCTTTGTTATTACAATGAGTCTGGTGACTGGTAGTGGTAGTGAAAGGGACCCTGATAATAAACAAGAGATTAATCAAGTTTCAAGATTTTATTAGCATTTAAAATAACACGAGATAAAAATAGACATGCTAAAGTCAATGTTCAATGTTCTGATGGCCTCTCCAGAAGCATTTAGATGTAAATACATGTAGTGTGGTAGTGAAAGACACAACAACTAGGTTAACCGTCTGTAGTGTGGTAGTGAAAGGGTTAACCTTCTGTAGTGTGGTAGTGAAAGGTTAACCTTCTGTAGTGTGGTAGTGAAAGGTTAACCTTCTGTAGTGTGGTAGTGAAAGGTTAACCTTCTGTAGTGTGGTAGTGAAAGGTTAACCTTCTGTGGTGTTGTAGTGAAAGGTTAACCTTCTGTAGTGTGGTAGTGAAAGGGTTAACCTTCTGTAGTGTGGTAGTGAAAGGTTAACCTAGGTTAACCTTCTGTAGTGTGGTAGTGAAAGGTTAACCTTCTGTAGTGTGGTAGTGAAAGGGTTAACCTTCTGTAGTGTGGTAGTGAAAGGTTAACCTTCTGTAGTGTGGTAGTGAAAGGGTTAACCTTCTGTAGTGTGGTAGTGAAAGGTTAACCTTCTGTAGTGTGGTAGTGAAAGGTTAACCTTATGTGGTGTTGTAGTGAAAGGTTAACCTTCTGTAGTGTGGTAGTGAAAGGTTAACCTTCTGTAGTGTGGTAGTGAAAGGTTAACCTTCTGTGGTGTTGTAGTGAAAGGTTAACCTTCTGTTGTGTGGTAGTGAAAGGGTTAACCTTCTGTAGTGTGGTAGTGAAAGGTTAACCTTCTGTGGTGTTGTAGTGAAAGCTTAACCTTCTGTTGTGTGGTAGTGAAAGGGTTAACCTTCTGTAGTGTGGTAGTGAAAGGTTAACCTTCTGTAGTGTGGTAGTGAAAGGGTTAACCTTCTGTAGTGTGGTAGTGAAAGGTTAACCTTCTGTAGTGTGGTAGTGAAAGGTTAACCTTCTGTGGTGTTGTAGTGAAAGGTTAACCTTCTGTAGTGTGGTAGTGAAAGGTTAACCTTCTGTAGTGTGGTAGTGAAAGGTTAACCTTCTGTGGTGTTGTAGTGAAAGGTTAACCTTCTGTTGTGTGGTAGTGAAAGGGTTAACCTTCTGTAGTGTGGTAGTGAAAGGTTAACCTTCTGTAGTGTGGTAGTGAAAGGGTTAACCTTCTGTAGTGTGGTAGTGAAAGGTTAACCTTCTGTAGTGTGGTAGTGACGGATAAAAAAACTGATAAATAGTTTTTTTTACCATATTTCTACACATTTCGCTGCCACATTACAAATTATGAAATCTCGACGAAATACCTCTGAATAAGAATTAAAAAAAAATTAAAGATTCAATGACTAATTCGGCCAGAAACGGCTTTGAGGCGAAGCGTTACTAAGCGCTTCTGTAGTGTGGCAGTGAAAGGGTTACAACATCTCTCTTGCGCGCTGCAACAGCAGCAGCTCTTCAGCGTTCAGATTTTTATTCTGCACAAAGAAATCCGCGGTACTAAGCGCTTCTGTAGTGTGGCAGTGAAAGGGTTACAACATCTCTCTTGCGCGCTGCAACAGCAGCAGCTCTTCAGCGTTCAGATTTTTATTCTGCACAAAGAAATCCGCGGTACTAAGCGCTTCTGTAGTGTGGCAGTGAAAGGGTTACAACATCTCTCTTGCGCGCTGCAACAGCAGCAGCTCTTCAGCGTTCAGATTTTTATTCTGCACAAAGAAATCCGCGGTACTAAGCGCTTCTGTAGTGTGGCAGTGAAAGGGTTACAACATCTCTCCAGCAGTCCAGCCTCGCGCTGCAGCTGCTGAGCAGTGCACCAAGCCGCGCGATTGTACCATTTGTAACGTCGACACAGCCAAGCTTTCAACAGTGTTATTTAGATGTATTTACCCATTAGGTTGGAAAAAATGCACCCTAACGAAATTCGTTCGCTCATAAAATTCTAACTGTGTTTTAATGGTTTTTAATTAAGTTAAAACATGCGTTTTATAACGGGTCAAGGCCTCTTTTTTTTTTAATCTTTTTTTTAGACACTGCGTTACGTTGCTTATAACTTATAACATTAAGATAGTGTATTAATAGTGTGTTATTCTCTCTCTGAGAAAGGAGAGCTAAATAATGACGTCTGTGTGTTAACACCTATTAAGTACAGTACTTGGCCCCTGTGGACAGGCCCAAGCCCGCTCGTGTAGTTTTTTATCCTCAATTGAAAGAAAATTTGTGGAACTATTATAGCAATAATTACCTCATTTACAAGTTGTATTTAAGTTTGAAACTAAGGGCAAATAATGGAACAGATTAATGACAATTCAAATATGTAAAAGAAATCAAGATTTCGATTTTTGGGATTTTCTGGACAGCAAGACATTAAGTTCATTTCAGAGCACCTCCCCCTTTGCGGATCAAATCGGGTTTGGTCACGGCGAGTCACAAATGTACTTTTATTTAGAAAGTTCTTAAATCAGAATGTCAAAATAAATGTCTTTACTAGTGTTGCATGATACACAGATACTAGAAAGGTATCTGTTGTAATGGGGAGTTTAGGAGAGGTGTAGGATTTAAGCGCAGGACAGTGGAGGGTGAGAGAGACGAGGCACGAGTCGACGTTGCAATTGACAAGTTTTACTGGAGTAGCAGTAAACAAGGAACATTACATGGGGAAACAAAACCGAACTTCAAAACACGGGAAACCAAAACCTCAGCCAAGCTGGAAAACGTGGACTAGAAATACAGGAACGGACTCACGAGGAAATACAGGATAACAAGGCTTTCACAAAGGATGATCAGAGTAGCACGACAGGATAACACAGGGAGCTTCACGGGGGGAACACAAGGTAGGCAGCAAACGGGGTGACACAGAACAGCACGGCAGGATACAGGGGTAGACAGAACAATGGCGCAACACTGTTAGCAGGGGGGCGGCATGTATGTATACAGACACTAATTCTGATGAGAAACAGCTGGGGGTGACAGGCTAGGACACAGGAATATCAATACAACACTGGGAATACAGGACTAGACTGGAACATGTGAAAATGAATACACACAGGGCTAGACTAGGACATATGAACATACTGGGGAGCACACAGGACCGATAACAGATACATAGGGAGTACATTAGAAATTACAGTCAACAGGCTCAACAGAATAGGTAGGCACAGGATGGTCGCTTGTAGCACCGCCGACAGGCCGCCGGAGGGCACCAGAGGATTGTCTATGTTCAGAGAGTTCCTGAGTCCAAAGGGCAGATTGTGACAGTATCTCGATACCCAGCTGTTAAAAACAATCCAATACTTAGTATCAATACTTTTAGAATAGCCTGATGCTGTATTTTCTATGAGTTGAGTGGATGCATGACCGGAGCAGTAGCTTTGTATAGTGGGCGTGTCAACAGTGTCAGCTGAACACAGACCAAGGCATAGGAATATTCACATATATCGCAGAATTTCTTATTTCATAATACAACGTTTCTGAAGGGACGTTTGCATTAAACAAAGTTGTATGCCGTGATGAACAGTCTTTCCCAGCGGAACACAAGTTAATTAATGTTACACAGGTCGCGCTATGCATGCTTAGCTTGCTAACGTTAAGAGAGCAGGAGCTGTCTGCCAACAAAGATGTTGTTTCAACAAATGGATTCACAAAATGGATTAGCATCCAAACGTTATTGAAAACTCCTGTGACCAGTAAGTAGGTACTATTTACGTCTAACTTTTACTAACCATTTTTCACTGCAACAATTTTGCGCAAATTGTTCTACGTTATATGCGTAAATGTGCGCTATGTGCTTAAAGTCACACAGCAACGTTAGTAGGCTATAATAATCGATTATGTTCTGTCACTGCATCGATGCAGAATTGTCCACGTCCATATTGCGATGCATCTTAGAATGGAGAAATGTCCACACCCCTATCAACTACCCGACTGAAATCAATCGTGGTTGTTAGACAATATCCAGCCTGAAACCTTGCTGCTCGGGGTACAACTTGGATTATAGTGTCTCAACGTAAATTTGATCTGATAGATATGATTATTTCATCACGACAACACAAACGAGTTGCAAACAACATCTGGTTTAGCTCACGTGTGCAATTCAAGTAGGCTAAATCAAACGTATAACAGCTGAAACACATTGGAGACGCAATGATGCATCGTTATTGGATGATCTGATTAGAAATTTATGAATTTATGTCGGAGACTAAGGCATTCATCACAGTCCCTCCCGTAGGTAATCCTTGGAGAGGAGACGATGCAGATGGTGGTAGAGTAACACAGGGAGCTAGGTGGTGTAGTGGTTAACACTGTCGCCTCACAGCAAGAAGGTCCTGGGTTCGATTCCCGCTTGGGGACCAATTTGCCAGGTTGCCAGGTACCCAGGTGGGGTATCTCCCGGGCCTTTCTGCTGGAGTTTGCATGTTCTCCCCTCGTGCTCGCAAGGGTTTTCCCCCCAAAAGAGATAAACCCAAAGGAAAAACATGCAGAACAGATCGCTAACACTGTCGCGTCCCTGACAAAGATGGACAGAAGCACTTGGATTGGTCCCTGGGGCGCGGCCCATGTCTGCTCCCGGCTGCCCTTGGGGGGGAAGGACAAGCGCAGAGAGGCATTTCATCGGCGACCCAATGCAATGCATGTGTGTGTGTTCCTGTGTGTCGCACATCTTACATGTGTGTGTTGCTGCATGACAAATAAAGACTTCTTCTTCTAGAGGAATGGCATCAGGAAAAAGTGAATTCCTCCAACGTTGCCAGAGGAACTTCCAGGCTTTTCTGGTCACCTGGAGTGCTATCTGCAGTGTTGTAGTACTTGGGAGCGGTCTTGGTCTTGAGACCACATTTATAATTATAGTTATATAATTATATATTATAGGTCTCTGTGTCATCTAGGAAATTACTGCATTTATACTCTTGTCTTAACTCAGTCTCGGATAAAGAGGACTCGGGATGCCAAGACCGCTCGACTGCAGTGACACATCATTATCTGCCTGCCTGCCTGCCTTGTTTCTTTTTTAGCTGTGATTGAATGTAAAACAAACTAGAATCACACAAGCACACTTATTACACGCACACACTGCTGCTAACATATACCTTATATTGTATAGGTTGTATATACGTTGTGTATTATGTTTAGTTTATAGTTTAGTTTATAGTTTTGGTTTATAGTTTATAGTTTATTTAATAGCTTATTTAGTTTATAGTTATAGTTTACATTTATAGTTTATAGTTATAGTTTGTATAGATAGAATATACGTTGTGTATTGTGTTTACAAAACTAGGTTGAGGAGCCGGGAAAAACAAGCATCTCACGTTTTTCTGAATGTATACTGTATACTGTACATATAGAAAAGCTGTGACAATATCTAAATCTGAATCCCTCCTAGTTTACAGCTTGTTCAAATTGAGTGAGAGAGTACAGTATACACAGAGAGAAAGAGAGAGTGGGACTACATTACCTCCTATTCCAACAGCTTGTTCAAGTCACACTGAAAGACAACCTACATTATAGATTGATAGAGTGAAAGAGAGACATACGTTAACCATTCTGTTTGTGGTGGATTTAAACAGATACTGCAATTATCATCTCTTGCCTAAGCTTATAAACCTTTGGGAGAATGTCCCTATCTTACTGGTTCTTCTCATCCCCTTGTCTATCTCCATTTTCTGTCATAATGCCGTGTTGTGAGTTAAACTGTGCATGGAGAGAGGACCCCCTCTTTCCCTATTTATTGACATAATTACAGCAAACATTCCCCTAGTTTCCTGCTTGTATCCATCCTGCTGAAGTTTTAAGTGCTGCAAGAGTAGAAGAGAAACACATCAAGGACACCGATGAGGGCTGAGTGTCTTCTCTCTTCACCTGGTAGAAACACATCAAGGACACAGATGAGGGCCAAGTGTCCTCTCTCTTCACCTGGTAGAAACACATCAAGGACACAGATGAGGGCCAAGTGTCTCCTCTCTCTTCATCTGGTAGAAACACATCAAGGACACAGATGAGGGCCAAGTGTCCTCTCTCTTCACCTGGTAGAAACACATCAAGGACACAGATGAGGGCCAATTGTCTCCTCTCTCTTCACCTGGTAGAAACACATCAAGGACACAGATGAGGGCTGAGTGTCCTCTCTCTTCACCTGGTTGAAACACATCAAGGACACAGATGAGGGCTGAGTGTCCTCTCTCTTCACCTGGTAGAAACACATCAAGGACACAGATGAGGGCTGATTGTCCTCTCTCTTCACCTGGTAGAAACACATCAAGGACACAGATGAGGGCCAAGTGTCCTCTCTCTTCACCTGGTAGAAACACATCAAGGACACAGATGAGGGCCAAGTGTCCTCTCTCTTCACCTGGTTGAAACACATCAAGGACACAGATGAGAGCATCCTGACTGGTAACATCATCTCCTGGTTTGGGAATATCACTGCACACGACCGCAGCAGGCTGCAGAGAGACAATTGGAGGTGGGCTTCCCACTCTCCAGGACATTTACACCAGGCGTTGCAGGACCATAGCTAAGAGAATAGTCAAAGACTATAGCCACCCAAAACACTGCCTCTTTCCACTGCTGCGGTCAGGAAAGCACTACCGAAGTATCATGGCCAGCACAGAGAGACTCAAAAGGAGCTTCTATCCGCAGGCCATCAGGATGCTCAATGACTGACTCTATGCAACACTAACCAACCCATTCTATATTCATTGCACACACATCCACATGCACACACTCCCTCATTCACTTTTAACATTCACTTTAGACACTTATATCTAAATATTTTAGCACTCATTTTAGCATTTGTTGCATTTTGGACTTTAGTTTTGTATATTGTATATTTTCTTGTATAGTGTTTGGTCTTTATTCTTCTTTTTTTTAAACTTAAATTGTTATTATCATTTACAGACATACAACACTTAGACAATACCTACAATAACATCCATAGCAAAACAATATACAGACATGGGCCCCTTGAATTGCTATAATACGGCTGCTTTCAGCCGCCCAGACCCCCATAAGAGGGACTCCCGCCATCCACCCCTAGAAATAGGGCTCCCCCATGAAGGAAACGGGTGTTTTGGGGTGTTTTTCAATGTATGTGATGTATAGATTGGGGGGAGATGAGAGCATCTAAAGGGTCAGAAATGTGCTTGCCTTAGCAGACGGTGATAGAACGGTGGTTCAGAGCGAGCAGGAGTCACTGAATAGCAGCACACTGAGCAGGGGATGTTGACATTCCAATCTGGAACACAGTGATAACAGCGAGTGTGGACGCAGGCGATGGAGGTTTTGACAGTAATGAAACGTTTTGAAATGTGTGAAAGGTTATTAGCAGTTGTCATGACAGCGCGTCGCATGACAACCAGAAGAGGGGCGGGGCCGTTGTTGCTATGACGAAGATCTATAAATCGAACAGTGGTTCGGGGTAGGGGCAGACTAAAATCTGACTGAGACTAAGAGGGAAGAAACCAGAAGAGACTCTCTCCTCTCATCACGGAGAGGGGGGGGGGGGGAATGACACATCATCATTAGCTTCGGCTAACACGAGGATGGTTCAGGCCTGACCACCATTGGACTGAATAACAGCAGAGACGATAGCAATGAAAATACAATCTGATAACATCTGGGCTGAGGTTCCTGTTTATATAAATAAACAACGCTTCTCCTTGTAAGGTATTACGCTGTGTCAAAGTGTCGAATTCTTACGGAGGTGGAGAATTATTATGGTTTGCGGGTCGCACTAACGGGGAGAGATAAGGATTGTATCAGCCAGTGTATGAGACGTCGGAGAGATAAAACACAACGCAGATGGGGAGATGATTACACAAGCCAAACAGATGAAGACGTGATACTGGCCGATTGATCAGAATCTAACACCCACATCCCAGGTCTGTCCCACGCGGGGCCGAGCAGCACTCAGCGACACAGGTCCCTTGAATTATTTGGGCCAGGCCCAGTAGAGGAGCGAGGGGTGGTACTCCCCCCCACCAAGCTAAGCCCACTACCTCCCATGTCACCAAGCACCCCACCCCACACACAACGACCCCACAACATACCAGAGCATGTGAGCGGAGCGCGAGCGGAGCGAGGAGTGGAGCGGGTGGATTTTGAAGTGAGCGCAGAGTGGGTTTTAAAATGGGTCGAGTGACTTCCGGAGCGAGGGCTGTCCTCCGCTCCAAGCCGTTCAGTGCACACGGCACTGCGCGCAAAATCATAGCATACTCGGTCCCTCCCAGACCAGTAGGCACCGGTCCACAATGCACCTGTAAACAGAATTGTGCTTAAAAGAAATCCCACAACGTGAAAGCATGGCTGCGTTTGCTGAGTATTATAAAAAAGTAACACAGAAAAAGTTCCAATGTATTGTGAAAACAACTAACGATGATGGTGCAGAGACGGAATGTGCAGAGTATGTTACCGTCGGAAAAGATTCTTCTTGGAATCTAAAGAGACACATTGGGAGGAAGCATGACCACATATTTCGCGAACATAATGAGAAGAAATCCAAAGGTTTGTTGTCATTATTAGCCATTTTGAAATTGGTAGCCTAATTACAGCTTAATGACTTGTAGACCTAATATAAAGCATGCATTTATTTGTTTTAGATGCCCAGGCGCAGCAGCAACAAAAAGAGAAACAGAGTGAGCAACTGCACAATTTCCTCACTGCAAAAAAGGGACCAAACGTGACACGTGAAAGAAAAAGGGAGCTGGATGAAGCGTTTTTTTAAATGATATCCATGGACAAACGCCTAAGTAAAGGAGAACGTGAAGGAATGCTACATTTTGCCGGCATGGCCCCACCAGGTTACACCCCGGCCCTGCTACAGTACTGTCCGGGACACACTTATGCCAAATGCCATACAAGAGATGGAAGCCAAACTACGAGATCTCCTGGGAATGGGTGAAGGGTTCATTCTTACATCTGATATTTGGACAACTTTTGAGAAGAAGCGATTGCCTGCCAGGTTCGCCGCAAAGTCCTGGACATGTGGGAGCGGGTAGCGGTCAGGCTTGGACTCATCGTTGAGGCGGCGGTAGTCCCCACATGGGCGCCACCCACCGTCTGACTTAGGGACGATGTGCAGGGGAGACGCCCAGGCTAGCGCCGAACGATGCCCACCTGCTCCATGTGTGCAAACTCCGCCCTGGCGACGGCCAGCTTCTCCGGGTTGAGGCGTCTGGCCCTGGCATAGAGGGGAGGCCCGCTGGTCTCAATGTGGTGCTCCACCCCGTGTTTCACCGTGGGCGCGGAAAAAGTGGGCTTGCCCAGGTCGGGGAACTCAGCGAGCAGCCAAAGGTACTGGTCAGTTTCGGCGAGTGTATTGAACCACCCGCCATAGACGGCCTCCCCCTGCGTACATGCAAAGGAAGCGAAAGTCTGTGAGTTGAAGTCTTGTTCCCCACGTCCACTAGCAGGTTGTGGGCGCACAGAAAATCCGCGCCAAGGAGGGGGAATGTGACAGCCGCAACGACAAAATCCCACGAAAAACATTGTCCTCCAAAGCATACGTCCACCGCCCCCCTTGTGCCGTAAGAGCGGATGGGCGTGCCGTCCACACCCGCCAACTGCGGACCGCGCTCTTCCTTCGCCACATCAGACCTCTCTGCCGGAATGATGCTCCACTGGGCACCCGTGTCGCAAAGGAAACTGCGACCAGAGGCGGTGTCTCGGATGAAGAGCAGCCTGTTGGTTATGCCAGCGCTCAGGGCCACTACTGAGCGCTGGCCCCGCCGTTTCCCGTAGGTCCGAAGGTGCAGGGTGAGCGGCACCGTCTGGCCTTGGCGCCAAACGTGGCATGGAAGAAGCAATGGCCCGCTGCGTTACCGTGTTGGCCAGAAGGCCTGGCGTCATCCCTCGCTCTCCTGCGGCGGTCCGGTGGCGGGGCGGTCGCGGGAGCGAGCAGATCGGTGGACCGCTGAGGCATGGCCAAAACGAAACGGTCGGCCTCCCTGGCCAGGGCGTGGGGGCCCACGATGTCGGTGTTGGCCAGTGCCATCCTCACTTGTGCCGGCAGCGTGCGCATGAACAGCTCCTTAATGAGGATCATGGGGTCTTCGGTCCCCAGCAGATTCAGCATCCTCTCCATGCGCGCAGAAGGTCTCTCGTCTCCCAATTCCGACATAGCCAATAGGTGGCGCACCCTCTCTGCAGCGGACAGTTCAAATGTATCTAGCAGTAGGGTCTACAAAAAACCTACCACTCGAGCTGCGGTGGAGCTGCCCAACACTGCCACCGTGTGGTTGTACCGGTCGTTGTCGTCATCCACGTTGCTCTTGTTGAAGTTCGCCTCCACAATAGCAAACCATGCAGCCGGAGTCGACTCCCAGAACTCAGGTAGCTTGAGCGTGGGCGTGCGTGCACCACGCGCTTCCCTGACGGGGGATGGTGATGGCTGCCGATGGCCAGAACGTCTTCCTCGTCCGGACATTTTGTAAGAATGTTCGTTCGCTGATTATTGTACACAATTCGCCGTAACAAAAATCCACGTCGGGGTCACCAGTGTAGTGCCGGAGGAAAGAGGAATAAACGGAGGTAACGTAATGCTTGTTTAATGTACAAAGCCACGTCAGTCAACACAGAACAACAGCACATGTAATCGCTAGCACAGTAATGAATGACAACAGCGAGTGCCACCGCAATAGATGTCCCCTCTGGCTGCGGTGCCAGATTAGTAGTTCCCTCCCACTACACAATACAGTCAGAGGAGAACACAAACCAATAATGTAGTCACTACAAGGCCACAGTTTCCTTGCTATTGTGGCAAGTTTTATCGACGGGACGTTCAAGGGCCACACGGTTCTGTTAAGCTGTGAGCACATAAGAGGATCTCACACTGCAGATCGCATTTATCAAAAGTACGAAAGTGTGCTGCGTGATTCGTGTGGTGACCGACAGTGCCATCAACATGGTCAAGGCATTTAACATCCTCCCTGACGCTGAAGGAGAAGAGGAGAAAGATGATGATGATGATGATGATGATGAAGTGGTGGTGGAGGAAGGGGAGGAAATTGCGCTCTCGCAAAACCAAGTGGACGTGGTTACTAATAGAGGCTATGGTAAACCAGTGCTTCACCGTATCAAGTTTACACCTGCGATGCCCAATTCATCTGCTTCAGTTAGCTATCAAAGACGCAGTTAACGAGCATGATGATATCAATCGCCTGCTAGTTAAAGTGGGAAAGCTAGTGAAAAGTGTGCGTAAGAGTTGTCTGAACACGGAGGAAACTGACTCTCTGGGTGTACGACCCACCACTGCTTGCCCGACGCGATGGAGCAGCCAGTTGCGCATGGTAGCGTCTGTCCTAAAGTTGTTCAAAAAAGATGCATTGTGGCAGAGCAAACTTAAAACTACTGCAGCAAATCTCACACTAAATGACGTGCGTCGGCTCACTCACCTTGTCAAAGTATTGTCACCGCTGGCTGACCTCACAGACAACATGCAACGGGAGCTTGGGAATTTGGGCATGCTTCTCCCTGCTCCCCACCAGGCGGTCACTAGTGACACCACCCCCCACATCGCCAGCGTATCGGACAGGGCCCATCCAAGAGCAGGACCTTCCCCCCTACAGCACGCCGCCCTGAAGCACTCAAGAGGCTACACCCCCACAGCGGGACCAGGCAGCGCACCGGGAAGACAACCCCCAAAGAGGCTAATCCCTCAATCCAGGCAACAGGTAAAAAGGACTCGACCTGAGCCTGGAGCACTGCGGACTAGACAGGCGCCTAAGGGGTCTGCTGAAAACAGCACCCCGGCGGAAGGGGCGTACGGTATGCTGTGCACCATGTCGCAGCCTCCACAAAAAAAAACGCCCTCTAGAGGGGCCGAGGCAGAGAAGGCTGACACGATCGGCAGACGTCATGAAAGGTGCGGGGGCACACTCGCAGGCAGACGGGGTCAAGCCCGGCCTAACCCGAGAGTCGACTCCGCTACCAACGCACCTGGAAAACAATCACCACCTAACAGGAGGCGGTTGTTCCTATAACCCCCCCAAGAAAAAACTCCAAAACACAACTGCGGGTATACACCGGCTATACAGCAGTACAAGTGTTTCAGTTCTCAAGAAGGGGTTAACCCAGGCCAACAGGTAGACGAGAATGAGTCCGGACCTGGGCCCGGCGGACCGGGACGTACACAGGGATGCAAGAGGGGTATAAGAACCACCTCGACAGCTCCCTCCCAGCCCCGCCAAGCAGGAGAAGAGAGGGGCGAAAAAAGAATGGAGAAGGACCAGGCTCCTTTAGCACAGCGCAAGGTACAACACAATATGGACCAATATGGACCTACCTGTGGAACAAATTACGTGCCGTTGTCAGGGGCGCCTGCTCTGTCGAAGCTTTTAAATCCCTGCTTAAGACCCATCTTTTCTCTCTCTCCTTCAACCTACCCTGATCTCACCTGGTCGGGGACTGACCTTTAGATTAATCTGTCTAGTTTAGTTAGGATGTCTATTTTCCCCCATGTCTGCTTTTCTGCAGCACTACAAACATGGGAACTTCACTACACACATGAGTGCATGCTTACCACTGTCAGTCTGCAACACTATATACTATCACCGACATCTAAGAAGGGAGATCCCCCCTTGAATGGCCCTTCTAAGGTTTATCTCCTCCACACTGCCTGTGGCTTTTTTCCCTATTGTTAGGTTTTAGTGAGTTTTTCCTTACCTTCGCATGGGGTATGTCTGGGAGTGTTTGCATTCATTCATTTATTTGCATTTATCTTAAATTTGTTGGACCTTATGGTGTTCTTGTTTTGTTCTTGACTTATTGTTATGTTTCTTCTTGACTTGTTTAAAGAAGACGTGTCCGGCCCATGGGGACATTAACGTGTGTTGTCGGGCCTTACAAATAAATTTGATTTGATTTGATTTAAGCAATAGTGTAACTGAGGGGTACAATTCCCTGACTGTATTGATAAGTATGGTATCATTAAACCACTACTGTATTATGCACTTTAATTACTGGCCATACAGTACATGATATATATAATGATGAACACTTCCCACAATGAAATCGGTTCCACACAAAGTTGTAATTAAGTATTTATTGCAGCAAAAGGTACATAATATACTTCTCTATTTCACTTTGAATGCGCTTATAAGGCAAAGGAATGTGCGTAGGCAAATCAATAACGAATGTCCATTCTCTGGTTACGCAGGAGGTAATTATACAACCTGAATCTTAGGGAATTATATCTATGGTACACTAGTAATATAGCGGGAGATACTGGAAGGGTCCCCCCGGTTGTAAGCCAGCAAGGGTAGAGGATCTGTCGGTAATAGAGTCTGGGTCAACGATGATAAGGAGACTCCGAGTACGGGAGACGGTGCAATAAGATCTTGATCCACAGACGAATACAGCTGTTCTCCGTAGCCTGTAGCTCCACAGGGAAGAAAGCTAGCCTGCCTCAGGCTTCTGAGGGGCAGACTCGACGTGGCTCCTCACAGGGTAAATCCCACACACGTGTGGGCGTCAGCGATTCTCCGCTCCATTAATCACAGGACCAAAAGCAAATATAATCCAGCCGTAAAGGGCTATGCAGTCGTCGGGTAGATAATCCAGTGTACATGTCCACACGGTCCTCGTCTAGGGCTCCTCGGGTGAAAGCGCCATGAAAGCAGCCCAGCCTGGATAAGCACTCTAGCTGATACGAGGAAAACGTTGGTGATGCTGGTCACTGTAGAACTTTAGCCGCACGATACACTATACACAATTAGACTATTACTGACTTAATAGAATATGTCGCACTCGACGGTATAGCGCCAAACTCTGACACTTCAGTTATTAATTTGCACGCGGTCTCAATGCTCTATTTGGGGCCAAACAGGCCATACTTCACCGCACGTAGTATCGTGGGTGAGGCTTCAACTTATTGGGTAACATACTTCTGTATTCACCTGCGCCGTATTTATACGCTTAGATGAATAAACTAGTACCAGCTTTATTCCTGTCTCATATCCTTGCGCAATACCATTCATGTCCAGGCATGTCCCCGGCGGTGACTTTGAACCTGACTTTGGAGGCATGGCCTTGGCGCCTGTGGACCGCTGTCCAATAGGAGAATGAAATATTATGGTCTGTACTAGGCTAAAGGTATATTCCGTGTATATGTACAAGGAATATACAAGGGATATCAAACGATATACAAATATTATGCAATATATATCAATCAATAAATATATATATTCGGTTTAATCTGATCCTTTGTAACAGCCGCCTCCTAATTAGTCCCACCTAATTAGCTAAGCAGAGACAGATTAACCGCACTGTCCACTACTCAATGTCTGTTGTGAGGGGTAGGGCAGTTCACAAAGTCATGGGGTCATGGTCGTCATCAATAGTCTCGGGAAGCCTTGGCAACTCTATTAGCCTCGCCACGGGTCGGGTGTAGATCCGCCCTTGGACGAGCACTTCGGCTGCTCGGACCTTTCCGTCGGCACCGGTGATCACTTTGCTTACGCGGCCAGCCGGCCACATAGCTCGGGGTAGTGACTGGTCGATAATCATGACGACTGTTCCTTCTGTCAAATTGTCTCTCTCTTTCACCCATTTCTGGCGGGTCTGTAGAGACGGTAGAGAGTGGAGTAGGAAGCTGTTCCAAAACTTGTCAGCCAATACTTGACTGTACCTCCACATTCTTCGGCCGTTCGCTTCTTCAGGCCTGTACATTGTCTGTGGTAGCGCGGGGTCCAGCCGCCCCATCAAGAGTGTGTTGGGGGTGACTGGGTCGACATCTGCTACATCACTTGAGACGTAACCGAGGGGCTTTGAGTTCAATACTCCCTCGATCTCTGTGAGGACTGTCATTAGGACTTCTTCCGCCACGGTCTGGGCCCCAAGCACGGCGTACAGGGCTGTCTTTATTGAACGTACTTCTCGTTCCCAAGTTCCACCGAAGTGAGGTGCATTCGGGGGATTAAACTGGAAGTCAATCTGGTATGGAGCGAGGTGGGTCTTAAGTTCTGGGCCCATAGCTTGGAAGCTCTCTCTCAGCTCTCTTTCTCCGCCTTTGAAGTTTGTCCCGTGATCAGACAATAATATAGACGGTTTGCCTTTCCGCGATGTGAATCTTCGGAAGGCCATAAGGAATGAGTCTGTGCTCATGGTTGGAAGGAGTTCTATATGCATCGCTCGGGTGGTCATGCATTTGAATACAATACCCCACCGCTTCTCGGTTCCTCTTCCTTTCTTTACATACAGCGGGATAGATTGTTGCTTGCGTGGGGCTATTCTTGAGCGAGCCAGGATGAAGGCAGTATGTATTTCTCCTCCCTCCTCTCGGGCACGCAAGTAGGCCACCGAACCGTAGGCTACTTCGGAGGCGTCGCTGAAGACGTGCAGGTCCATCTGGCACGTCTCCGGCCTCACTGTGGGTGGGAAGTAGCTGCGGCGTATGTTGACACCTGGGAGTGAGCTGAGTTCTGTCTCCCACTCTCTCCATGTGGATGCAAGGTGCTCGGGTATGGGGTCGTCCCAGCCCTGGTCCTTGTCCCATAACGCTCTTACAATCATCTTTGCCCTGGTGGTGTAAGGTAGAATACATCCCAACGGGTCATATTGTCTGGCGAGTGTTCTGTATACACTCCGTCTGGTGGTCGGTAGTGCAGTCGACCTTCCCTGCTCCTTGGTCAGGGGTGTGTGTTTATAATGGAGCGAGTCTGTTTTGAAGCGCCAGACTAGTCCTAATGTCATTTCTTGGGCTTCTCCTGGGATGGTCGCCATCCAGGTCTCGCTGCTTGCTGCCTTGTCCTCGGGGGAGAGGCTGCGCAATACTTGCGGGTCGCTGCTGGCCCACTGCCTGAGATCAAAGCCGCCTTTGATCAGGGAGGCGCAGAGCTTGAGTAGAAGGGCCTCGGCTTCTTCTGGCGTCGAGACGCTTTGCAGACAGTTGTCCACGTAGAAACTATTTCCTACACTTTGTCGGACCTCTTCATCGGCTGCTGGGTCCTCTGCGACGTGTTTTTGCAGTGCAAACGTAGCACAGCATGGGCTGCATGTGGTTCCGAAAGGGAGGACTTCCCATTGATAGATGGCTGGTTGCTCGTCCCCGATCCTCTCTCTCCATAGGAACCGCCGCAGGGGCTTGTCCTCCTCCACTAGTCTCACCTGCAGGAACATCCCTTTGATGTTGCCGCTGATGGCCACCTTGTCTTGGCGGAAACGTAGTAACACGCCTAGTAGAGAGGGGCCTAGTGTTGGGCCGGGCAAGAGCTCTTTATTCAGATTTTGTGATCCGATCTGGTAGCTGCAGTTGAACACAATACGATCCTTGCCGTTGTGGTGGACTTTGTGGTGCGGCACGTACCATGATTCGGTCGTCTGATCGGCCTCTTTAATGTCAATTTTCTTTATGTGTCCCGCTGTGATTAGCTTGTTAATCTCAGCGCGGTACACAGTCTCTTGAGCGGGGTCTCTGGCTAGGCGCCGCTCTGTGTTCAATAGATACCGCTCCGTCGCTTCTTTTGGGGCGTGGAAGGTAGGCATACCCTCTCGCCTCAGGAGTGGAGTTGCGTATCTCATCACTCCGTTGACTTTGACTCTCTTTGTCCCCTGCTCGAGGAGGGCTATAGCGTAAATGTCTTCCTTGGAACGAATGTCTTTCTTTTCGTTCTTAAAGGGCATTGTCTCTAGTGTCCATAGCCTCTCGACATGCTGTAGGAGGGTGGTGTCTTCTTCTGTCACTCTGGAGTGGAGGCAGCTAGTGGCTGTTGTTCGGTTAAGGGACCTAGCGAGGGGGCCTTGTAGTGTCCATCCTAGGCGGGTCTCGACTGCTGCAGGACAGCCTCTGGGCCCTGTGTGGACCTGGTCCATCGGGACGATGAGGTCTGCATGGTCGGAGCCTATCAGCAGGGTCGGGGTGGCACCGTCTATGAGCGGTATAGGTAGTTGACGCAGGTGCACATATTTATCCATCAGCTTGGCGATGGGGTAGGTGTACTGCGACAGGCCTATTTCTTGGCTGGTGAAAGCGTTAGTAATCCTATACCGTCTCTCTGGCTGCCCGCTTGCTGCAATAGTGAAGGAGACATTCTCGCCCTTTATCGTCTTTAGATCTCTTCTTATTGTCCGAATCGTCATCTGGTTTTCGCTTCCCCGCAGCCCCAGCTGGGCCGCAGCGGACGCGAGGAGAAGGGTCTTCTCTGACCCGTCGTCAAGGACGGCGTAAGTGTCCATGACCTTGTCTTGGTAACTCAATGTTACGCGGACCACCTTTAAGAGCACCCGGGCGCCCCCGCTGCTGGCGGGGTCAATGTACATAACACTTGCCTTTGTGCTGCTCGAGGGTGCAGGCTTTCTTCTGTTACTGTCGTGTAGGACGTCTAAGTGGGCTCCGTCACACCGACTACACCTCTTCTTTAAGCGGCAATCGGCTGCCATGTGACTGCGCGCACATCGGTAACAGCGTCGGTTGGCCTTTATCCATTGACTCACCTCGTCGGCGGTCATCTTCTTGAACGTGTCACATTGTGACAGCCAGTGTTCATTTTCGCAGTACGGGCACACCATCTTCCACTTCTCTTTCATCGAGGGGGTGCTGTGGTTCTTGCTGCTCGGTACTGATTCTGATTGGTGCATGACGGTCACCAATCTGCGGCCATCGTTTGCTCTCCTAGGTCCCTCTCTGGAGCTTGGTGTGCTCCGCATGAACGTATCCAACCGTAGGCTGTTGACTTCTCTCGCCAGGAAGTCGGCTAGGTCTAGGAGGGACGGCTCGGGACCGTTAGGATCACGGTGGTCTCTTTGCCGCCTGAAGCGCTCTTGTCGGGCGGGCGGAAGCTTCTCTAAAATCCTCTCGACATTATAGTTCGCTTACAGTTCGTGCATACCCTTTTCTCTTTGCGCCCCCAGCATCCCTACCAGGGATTGTACCTTGATAGACAGGTCATCTAGTGAGCGATTGTCTGTGGCTGGGGGTAGGCGGTCAATATGCCTTATCTCTTGTATTACGTAGTCCCATATGCGTCCATATCTTTGGTCGAGTGCTGCTAGAGCCGCGGTGTATGGGGTAGTAGAGGTGGCATAGGCCAGCGCTATATTGTGCGCTCGGGGCACCTTGAGGTGCTTCAGTAGGATAGCATATTTGTACGGTTCATCAGCTACATCGGACATCATTGTCTCTAAGCACATTCGTAGCTCTGTGTACTGTGCTCTGTTCTCGTGTGTGAAGTCCGGGAACGTCGGTGTGCCAATGTATGATGCCATGGATGGCTGGCACATCGGTGAGCGTTGGAAGAGAGGCCTCCTAGGCGAGTCTCCTCTTACGCCTCTTGGTGGGCTGGTACCTGCTGGATACCATGGCCCGCGTATCCAGGTGCTGTTCCTCGGGGCTGGTCGTGCGTCAAGCTCACCCGTGAATTGAGTCGGGGGTCTGTAGCGCAGAGCCGCGGGGGTAAAGCCTGGGCTGTACTGGACCTCCTGGTCCTGTGGAGTACTGTGCTGCTGTTGGGCTTGACTCTCCTCCTCTCCCTCTTCTTCTTCCTCTGGCAGGTCATCTAGATCCTGTAGTCGTCTATTTAGCCTCTCCGCGGTGTAGACCGTTTCTTCCTTGTAGCTGGGTCTCACTTGGACCGGACGGGGAAGGGGTTCGGAGGGGGGTATAGGCTCTCTCTGGTGGTCGGGCTCAGGGTCGCTTGATCGGGTCGGGGAGGGTGCCCTTGACCCTTGTCTTGACGAGGCCCTGGAGCCCCGTGCGGAGGGAGGGGGTGTTGCCCTGGTGATCAGCTGCTCCATTATCTGCGCTTGTAATCGGTTGCGCTCGGCTTCGCGCTTGGTGAGAGCGAGGTCGCGCTCTGCTTCTCTTTGGGCACCGGCAGCGGCGCGCTGGGCTTCGGCGGCGGCGCGCTGGGCTTCGGCCCGGTCCCTTCCCATATTCTCTTCCGTCTGAAGGCGTCTAATCTCTAGACGTATACGATCTTCGTCGCTCCGTTGCTGCGCTTGAAGGCGTTCTCTTTCCATGGAAGAATGTTCGCGCTCACTAAGCGTCTGTGCTTGGAGTCGATCGCGCTCTGTTGAGGCTGCCAGGCTGGCGAGGAAGGCCTGTGCTAGCATCTTGTCCGCCTCGCTGGGGGAAGACGCTGGTTGAGGTGATCCGCTCCTGGTAGTACTCGTTGGAGATCCGTTCTCCTGTGGCGAGTCGAGGAGATCCATCTCCGGGGTGCTCGCCTCTTCTTGTAGTGGGTCGAGTTCCATCCCTGGAGGGCTGTCTTTATCCTGGAGCTCTCCGGGGACTACTTCTTCGGTCTTGGCGGGGGGTAAAGTCATGTCAGGTCCCTCCTGGTCCCCTCCGTGAGCTTGGTCAGTTAGAACCCACTAGGGCCTCTATAGGCGGGGTAGCCTGGTCGATAGGGTCGGACATAATTTTACTATCTACTTTTTCCGCGTTTACCATCTGTAGAAAGCTAGGTAGTATGTTGGCAACGTAATCCTCTAAGTACTGAGGTGTCTGCCGTCTACGCTGCGGGCGATCTATTTTAGGAGAACCGTTTTGTGGAGTGTTCATCATTGGCCATGTCAATATTAATACCACTATATTAATATTACGCTAGTTACCCTCCGGCTCGAAGGACCAATTGTAACTGAGGGGTACAATTCCCTGACTGTATTGATAAGTATGGTATCATTAAACCACTACCGTCTTATGCACTTTAATTACTGGCCATACAGTACATGATATATATAATGATGAACACTTCCCACAATGAAATCGGTTCCACACAAAGTTGTAATTAAGTATTTATTGCAGCAAAAGGTACATAATATACTTCTCTATTTCACTTTGAATGCGCTTATAAGGCAAAGGAATGTGCGTAGGCAAATCAATAACGAATGTCCATTCTCTGGTTACGCAGGAGGTAATTATACAACCTGAATCTTAGGGAATTATATCTATGGTACACTAGTAATATAGCGGGAGATACTGGAAGGGTCCCCCCGGTTGTAAGCCAGCAAGGGTAGAGGATCTGTCAGTAATAGAGTCTGGGTCAACGATGATAAGGAGACTCAGAGTACGGGAGACGGTGCAATAAGATCTTGATCCACAGACGAATACAGCTGTTCTCCGTAGCCTGTAGCTCCACAGGGAAGAAAGCTAGCCTGCCTCAGGCTTCTGAGGGGCAGACTCGACGTGGCTCCTCACAGGGTAAATCCCACACACGTGTGGGCGTCGGCGATTCTCCGCTCCATTAATCACAGGACCAAAAGCAAATATAATCCAGCCGTAAAGGGCTATGCAGTCGTCTGGTAGATAATCCAGTGTACATGTCCACACGGTCCTCGTCTAGGAAACCTCGGGTGAAAGCGCCATGAAAGCAGCCCAGCCTGGATAAGCACTCTAGCTGATACGAGGAAAACGTTGGTGATGCTGGTCACTGTAGAACTTTAGCCGCACGATACACTATACACAATTAGACTATTACTGACTTAATAGAATATGTCGCACTCGACGGTATAGCGCCAAACTCTGACACTTCAGTTATTAATTCGCACGCGGTCTCAATGCTCTATTTGGGGCCAAACAGGCCATACTTCACCGCACGTAGTATCGTGGGTGAGGCTTCAACTTATTGGGTAACATACTTCTGTATTCACCTGTGCCGTATTTATACGCTTAGATGAATAAACTAGTACCAGCTTTATTCCTGTCTCATATCCTTGCGCAATACCATTCATGTCCAGGCATGTCCCCGGCGGTGACTTTGAACCTGACTTTGGAGGCATGGCCTTGGCACCTGTGGACCGCTGTCCAATAGGAGAATGAAATATTATGGTCTGTACTAGGCTAAAGGGATATTTCGTGTATGTGTACAAGGAATATACAAGGGATATCAAACGATATACAAATATTATGCAATATATATCAATCAATAAATATATATATTCGGTTTAATCTGATCCTTTGTAACAAATAGTGAAGGATAATACACAGTGACATAACCACGAACACCTCCATAACATCAACCCCTGCAACGCCCGGGCCAACCCGGCATTTTCCCCCCGAAAAAGCACAAGTCCTTCAGGGTACCAGAACAGCAGATCTGCGCCCCGGCGGACAACGGGTTAACTGACCTGGTCCGGCGTGACCAGAACCAGTCCTGTGTCCTAATCACGCCACCATCCCCAGTTCTAAGAGGGGGGCAGGTACGCGTGCCGATCTAAAACATCACAGAGGGCGCCACCAAGACGGTCAGAACTATAAAAGCACTGCGCCCGGTGGCCCACCCCAAAAGCGTGAGACCCCTCCGCCAATGCTTTGATCTATTCCGTTATCTCCCCCCAGAGATGAACGAGAATTCATCGAGACTAACCTAGTACACTGGCGCTCGGAAGAGACAAACTCCATCCTAGTTGCCCCATAAAAACGCTGTTTCAATGATGAGCAACCAAGGCGCGCAAGCCCATGCGTGGTTCCACACAGAAGCACCCAGGGCCAGCACTATGTACATGTCGAGACCCAAAACATATCAATGGTAATTCTAGCAAGAACCCAGATAACGTTCCCTCAAAGCCGCCTGGGAGAGCGGCAGGAAGCTGGCCAAGACACAGATATGGGTCCCATATGACGCGTCCGAGGGAAAACACCCGTCAACCCCGCCCTGTATAAAAGAGAGGAGACAGGGAACCCCCAGAGAGACTTCCCACGTGAGTAATAATTGAAAAGATATATGTAACATTGAGCTACGTGACCAAGCTCAAGACATATGCAACAGAGCGCAGAGCAGAACTTCTTTTTAAGTTCTCACGCACCACATAACTCATCTTGACAATAAAAGAGGTCCACAACATGAAGCCTGAAAAGAACTCACGGAAGTCTCACAACCAATAGAAACGCGCCCAGTGACGTACTCTATAGTGGGGGGAATTCCGTGACCCACCTGCCCAAATATGGCGTGGGACCAGGGAACTCCCTCTCCACCCCCCCCTCTCCCTACCCTATGACGTGCTGACCCAACAGCGTGACAGGAAACCCGAAGGACAGGAGGTCCAACCCCCTGACCAATCAGAAAAAAGGGGAGGGAGGGTTTATCAGTTCACCCCCCCATGACCCCTCACCCCTGATACGATGCAATGACAAAGCAGAGCCATGACACCAGTCATAGCGTGCTACATGAAGCACATGTATACCTGTTCAAGGTAACAGCTTCACATAGGCTCATGTGCGAACCTGCCACCTGAATTTTTACACCTTTACCCTAAAGGAAGAAAAAACACAGACCAAGAGAGGGGCCAAGGGCCCTGGTACATGTAACTTCTGTAGGCCAACACCTAACCCAGTTGTGGATCTTAAACGTGAAAACGATACACACAATGTGAGGGCTGGCCCAGTACTGCGCGCTTCCAGGTGCCAATTGCCATCACGCACCTGAGAGGAGTTACCAATCAGCTCGACGAGAGCCCTCTTATACACGGTTTGCTGAGCATTCAGTGTCGGGTCGTTTTGATCACCACCAGCTACTGCTTGTACCTCTTGTGTGTTTCTCCAGTACGCCCTTGGAAATTGCTGCTGTTTCCTCTCTCTGCCTCCGTGGACCCATGCCTCGTATTTACACTTTGCCCTTGGTGATTTTTTTTGGATATCTATTTTTGATGAACTAATATCCTCGTTTTATCCTGGACTCAATACCTTCATCTGTTTTTGTGTGTTCCTTAACACTGAAGACAATACCTTCATCTGTTTTTGTGTGTTCCTTAACACTTTAATCGCCATGGGTTAAATTCATAATTTACCATCCCTCGCCAGCTCTATTTGTCTATGGAGAAGTTCCCCTTCTTTGCAGGGCTATAACTTTTTTAATTCTATTGCTAAATTGCCATTATTATGGCCCATTCAATGTCCTATATGTATTGTTCAGGGTGTAGCAACGTTAAACTTTTTCATTCACATATTCTTACTAAAATATGGTCTAAAGTATAAGTATGTTTTTATCGTTTTCTGCAGCTTTCTCTAGAACTTGATTTATAGCTCCAAATGCATTATATTGATGATGAAATACAGTTTGATAGCAATCGGCGCGAGATAAAAAATGTCAACTGGACGTGGTTCTAGAAGTTACTGCGTATCATCTGATGATGACCGGATGGGCGGGGGATCGTTTATAATTCCGTGGGCAGCGTTAGATGATTCATCCAGAGTGGGTCATATGTTCATCATAGCAGTTTATATGGAACACCTTAGAATATAACGCTGAATCTTACCGTGGCTTCCTCGCGCCGCTGGCAGATGAGCGTGGAACAGATTTTTGTCTATTATGGGATGGAGAAATGCCCGATCCATTTCCAGGTTGTATAATAGTATATACGTCCAAATCATGTTGTTTTTTCGAGTTATTTGCACCGATCGATGTTCACTGTATCAAGACGGAGTCTCTCTAACGATAGCGAGTGCCCGGACCACATATGGATGAGCACTTCCGGTTCAAAGGCTCATTTCCGGTTGGCGATCTGCCGATCGGCCACCAGATGGCGCTCTTGAACCGCTAGAGAGTTGAGTGGAGCTTTGCAGTGTGTCTCAGGGCTCCGGAAAGGAAATATGATTTCGATGACAGATTTTTGAAATATTGACATCAAAGACGAGTTACGGCGTCTTCGGCAGAATGAGCATGGCTAGGAATGACGTCTTAACTCGTCCCCGGCGATCATAGTGTTAGCACTGAAGAATTGTCACTTTGTTTTGTTACCAGACTCTGTTTTGTTACTGGACTCTGCCTCATAGTTTTCTACGTTTCTATTACTAACATTCTCCGTTTTCTTTTTCTCCACGAGTGGATTATTATCCAGCTGCAGAGCCGCAGAGCCCTACTCGGCTAAAAGGATTATCAAGCTGCAGAACCGCGGAGCCCTACTTGGCTAAAGGATTCTCCTCGGATGGATTTACTTTATTGTTGCCCATTTCTGTTGTGAAATAAATACGCCCATCGTTTTTGGCTAACTCTGAACTACCTGTCTGTGTCGTGCTGTTGGGGTTGTTTACAAACCATAACACACAACCCTCCATCACAACAAAAAAAGGGCAAAAGTACACTCTCACCACTGTAAGAGGAACGCCGTTTTTCATGACGAGAGAAGACACAAGTCCTTGATTAAGTACTGGTCACAGGCCTTGCTAAGTCCACATGACAGCGACCAAAAAATGTTCAGAAATAAATTGCCTCTCTAAGCAAGAGCACAACCCCAGCAGAAGCTGAGGGATTACACCGTATCCCCAAAAACATAGTGAATCAACACTCATCTTGTAAACAAAATCATGTTTGAGGGGAGGGGGGGGCCCAGGGGAAAACTGGGGAAAACCCACCCCTCACCACCTTACCCCTGATACGACGCCAATGTGTAGAGTAAGCTTTACATCATGCACGCCAGCACAGCCGAAGACCTTGTTTGAACAGGCACAGGCCTGCTTATGTGTGAAAAAAACCTTGCCACTTGTTATTGTCATCATTACCCTCAAGTAAGAATAACAAGCTGAGAGAGGGACTCATCCCTCGATCACATGCCACTATGCACAGTATTGTAGGGTAACCCAGCCAGTTGTGGGCTCAGCCACGTTGTCTAACGTTACATGAACACACACAACTTCTCATCATACAACAAAAACCCAGTTCATTTTTACTCGCGTAAAAAACAACGCTGATTCTAGGTAGAGAGAAAAGCACAAGCTTTGGCCAACGCTACCCAAGCTATACAAGCGACCAAGACAATTCACACACAGCACATGTCGTATCTCCAAATGTAGTGAAGTAACATATGTTTTGCCTGGAAAAAAACATCGTTATTAACAAAACATTCGGGAGGGGAAGTAAGGAAGAGTGGGGTAATGTCCAATGGACATCTTACCTGCACCAAGGAACACAGGGCGAAAGGCCGCAACACAGGTCTCCACGTTGACGAAAGGCCTCTCGCTGGCGGGGCAAAAAGAAACAAAAAGACGCCCCCCTCCTGCAGCCGGTCATGGTGCAGGCCCGACTACATCTTCTGTCAAAGATGATGTCGTAGTCAGAGTGCCAGGGCCTGCCATTATCATGGCTAATGCCAATGGTTGTAGCACAAGCTAACAGCTAACTCTAGGCTAACTGATAGCATCAAGCTAGCGTTCCCAGCCGAGCGAAAACTGGCAGCTAACGTCGTAGCTAAACAGCTAACTGGCTAACAGTTAGCTCAACCCGGCTATATAACCACTAGCTAACGCAGAAGCAAGCTAAGCGGCTACCACTGAAAACTGTACAACGTGAGAAAAGCAATACAGGCCAACACTTCAGACAGCCGCTGTCTTTTCCTCTTCTCATCCGATGAAGAGAAGGGAAAAAGAAGGCAACACACGTCCCTCTTCAGAACAGTGTTTACCAAACACAGCGGTGCCGGCAACAAGTCCCTCGCGGACTATAGCCGACTTGAGCATGGAGATATTCTCATAATGAAACACCAAGCTCACCTCCCTCGCACCGGATGCTTTTAATTTTTTTTAAACGGGGCCAGCACGGCAACAGTGGGTATCCGCTTGTCCAGAGACCCGGGGAATTGAACAGATTCGGAATCACGGTCCCAGGAAAACAAAGCTCTCGATGAGGAGCTCATGTTAACATGGGCATCAAACCAGAACCCCCTCCACGCCGCTAAGTGGCAGCGAAAAAGGATACCAGCCTGGAGCCGGACCTTCGTAAGCTGTGTAGTTGTTCCCCCCACAACCAACACACCTGGCGCCCGCGTTGCAAAAACATCACCCGCCCCAGAGAGGCCGTCAGCCCTCACATGGCAGAGCGCCTCCCAAGCAAAGTGTCCAACTGCAGAGCCGGATGTAATGCCGGCAGGGATTGCTCAGCGACGCGAGCCCCTAATACGAAGCGCCGGTGGAAGTCAGAATGATCATCATCTTCTAGACACTCCGGTGGCGAAGACATTATCGCTGTATTTCCTCGAAAATAGTGAGAGAGAAAACAAAGATATAATGTCAACACAGCTCCTTCTCTTCAACGTAGCTCCTTTCCAACAACTATTTCGGTCACTAAACTCAAGTGGTACAGACACTTACCGGTGGTGAAAATAGGGAAGGAGCTGTTAGTATGGCCACACCCCTGCTTATGTAGAGGAGCGGATGGGGGTGTGGCCAGGCGGATGGGTGTGTACATGTACATGTGGAGAAATGTATTCAGTATTTAGGCTGTTATGGGATATCTTCCACATAGAGCGCAGAGCGTAAGCTATGACGTAATATAACTGCGCTCACAGTATAATCGCAGCATCCGGGGTTCGAAACCGGCCCGAGGACCTATGCTGCATGTCCTCCCCAAATCTTCTCCCAACTTTCCTCTGCCTGTCCTATCCGAAATAAAAAGCTGTAAGAATGCTAAAAACAAATCAAAAAAGAAAGAAAATCCTAATCCTTTCCTTCCCGGTCGTTAGTTCATCAAGTTGATAAATCAGATGTTGCCCCAGTTGATAACAAGTAAAGCTTTGACAGCTGTGCTCTTAAATGTTGCTATGGTTACAGGTCGGGGTTGCGGATGAATTTAGAACGTTGATTAAACTTGAGCCGAACTACATATGCGTTAATAACCTCTTAAGCCCTAGCCATATTTTCAGAAAATTCACCTAAAAGTACATACCCAAGTAAATGGAAGATTGCTCCACTTCTACAAGGTTATTTTGCATGTTCTTGGTATCTAGGGACATCTATGGACCTCAGGGAATTTTTCACGCCTGGTCAATGTTGTTATTCACCGTCAAAGATGAAAACAAAAATAATAATAATAATAATAATAATAATAATAATAATAATAATAATAATAATAATAATAATAATAATAATAATAATAATAATAATAATAATAATAATAATAATAATAATAATAATAATAATAATAATAATAATAATAATAATAATAATAATAATAATAATTGATATTCTCCTTTGGTTCATTGCAATTGACTCAGGCGTAGTAACAGACACAATATTTCTCTAGATACCAAGAAAATGCAAATGGGCTTGTAGAAGTGGAGCAATCTTCCATTTACTTGGGTATGTATTTTTAGGCGAATCTTCTGAAAATATGGCTAGGGCTTAAAAGGGTTAAACAGTTGTCACACACACACACACACCTGTCAGCCAATCAGAAAAGAGTGTTCACCAAGACTGTAGTATAATACTCGATTAAGCTCTGAGATTTATTTTTATTTTTATTAACATTTATAGACAAACAACATTTTTAGACAATACTTACAATGACATCCATAACACAACAATGCACTAACATGGGCCCTTTGAATATGGCTGCGTTCAGCCTCCCAGACCCCCATAAGGGGTACCCCCCCCTCCCGCCATCCACCCCCAGAAATAGGGCTCCCCACATCCCAGGTCTGTCCCACGCGGGGCCGAGCACTCAGCGACACGGGTCCCTTGAATTTAATTGGGCCAGGCTCAGTAGAGAGAGGGAAGGTACTCCCCCCCACCGAGCAGGAGCGCTGGCAGCAGAATTCGAGGAAGAGTAGAATTTTGCAGAACACCGGGACACTGTCCAGAGGGAAGGGGGCAATAGAATCCGGAGGCTAATATCACCAAAACCGGAGGTGAGTTTAATAAGATTAATAACAAAATTAGCTATATATAGCCTACCGTCTGCGTCGAATATGATATATAGGCATTTAAATAATAAATAAATTTATTTAATTTTAATTAGCAATAAAAAAAAATGTTAAATACTTTTTTTTTTTTTTTTTTTTTTTTTTGCCCCTCCGACCCCCCCCCCCCCCCCCCCCCCCCCCGTCCCGCATTGTCCCGCAAAAGCAGTGCTGCTGTCCTGCGACTGAACCATTTTGACCTGGTCACCCTATACCCAACGTGTATTTGCTTGCTCTAACCCGTTTCTCTCCTGTGCCCCAAGGGACCGCCGTCCCCGCCTGGATGTCACCTGTTCCCGAAGAGGAACACTTGTTCTCCCGCTGCAACCCAGCAGCTCCCAAGACAAGCACCAGGACCGCTTGCTCGCTCACTGCCGCCGCGGCAGCCACAATACAGAACATAACCCCGTTCTATTTCCCCCCAATTCCTGTGTTGCTCAATTGACATTAAACACCCTTGAAACCGCTCCTATCTCTTCTCGTGTATTCAGCAATTGGGCTGTGCTCCAGACCCCAGTTCTCACATTTAGTGGAGGACAGCACACTGACATTCAGAGTGTCAATGTAGTTCCAGTCCCTTGGTAGAAGTATGGGTAACACTTTATAATAACACTCAGTTATAAGACCTTTATAAGGTATTTGTAGATAATGAACTGATCATGAACAAACCATTTATATACATTCGTAAATTATTATTAAATCATACACTATATTTGTATAACATTTACAAATTAGTTCTACATTATTTATAACTCATTATCAACATTGTTTGTACTTGATTTGTTCATCATTAAATAATGTTGTTTAATGTGTAGTAACTAGGGGTGTAAAGGTACACGTATCCGTACCAAACCGTTTCAGTGTGTACCGTACCGTATGGCTGTGTAGTGTACCGAACGAATACAACGGTATGTTAACCACTAACGATTTTCACAATCTAATATAATTATTATTATCTTTTTATTTTTTTACAAGTCGATTATTAATTTCAATATAGAATATTCGTTGACAGCCCTACAAGTACAATTAGTTACTGCACACTACATAATATAATAATTTAGTAATAACCCCTGAGTGGAACATGGAAAGCCAAACTTTCCCCCACTGTACCGAAAACCCGTACCGAACCTTGACTTCAAAACCGAGGTACATACCGTACCGTGGTTTTTGTGTACCGTTACACCCCTAGTAGTAACACATTTGTAGATGCTTTGAAAAATGGATACCCTGGCCAGGTATTGACAGAGTATGTAGAGGAAGTATCACGTGAGTGCGACTTGACTTCACATGTGTTGCTGTCTGTTGAATGGAAGCACGATACATTAGCAGAGCCAAGTTATTCGTGCTGCCCCACGCTTTTAAGGTATGAGCAGCCTAAAGTTTGTTGGTAAATCTATTCCATCATTTCCGACCTACAACTCTTATATGTTGTGTAGACGTACTTGATGTGGTGGGCACTAACGTTACATTTGAATTATGCGTTTGTTCTAAATGTGTGCTCATTATATTGCGGTATGTGATGATGACACAAGGGTAATAATTATTTGTATTTTCAGGCTGTAGGCCTATAGGCGCCGATACAGCCTGAAAATACAAATAATTATTACCCTCGGATATGCCCTTTCACCTGTTGTCTATCTCCTGATCTCTCTTTTATCACTTTCTGATGGGTTTTCTATCATTCGTTCTACTTGTTATTCTCGCTTTTGTCACCGTATTATGAAAGTGGGGAACAAATCGTGTCCTGTAATGATTCAATATAGAGCACAACTACATTCCCACCCCACCCCCCACACAAGCACAAACCATTATGGCAACGGTTCTCAAAGTTCTGATGCTGAGGGCCAATTTAGGGACCCAAAATGTTATTGAGGGACGCCTATGACTCACGAGATGCCCAGTTGCCATGCAATCAGTAGCCTAGCAAGCTTTCAACAAACGAATGATAATAAACAATAAACTGATTCCTAGCTTGACTGTTTAGAGGGGGGGGGGCTAAACTGTGTGTTGTCGGTTGGTAAATTGGTTTAAAACTGTATTGGAATTGGACTAAATTTAATTGACACCTTAAAGTTTCTGAGGGCCATTAGCCTGTGGACCGCACTTTGAGAACGCCAGCTCTATGGAACAAACAAGCACAGAGAGGCTACATCTTCCCCCTCCAGGCTCATACATCAGCACTGGTTTACTTGACCCACGTGCACCGTGTGGGAGAATCCTAGCTGCTTGTGCTGAGTGTGATGGGCTTCACTTACCTGACCAACCTGTACAGAGCCTCCGTCCTGAAAACCCTGGGAACATACACAGAATGCTACCACCACCTGCAGAGACACATCCGCAATGACACCTTTAATATGTGCAGACAGACACACACAGACACACAATCCCACTTCTTATTGGTCTCACAGGCAGGAGGAATACAGCATGGTTGAACGCCACGCCTGGGACCAAACAAGGACCGCAGGCTAAAGCTGGAGGATCCGCGAACCATTCATGAGATTAAAACAAATATATAGCACAAAAGAAATCACACCGCAAATGTTTTGTCAGGATGAATGATGTAAAGCTACTCATTCTGCATGGCCGCCTCATTTTATGCCATCATTAGCCTTTCCTAGTGGCATTTGCTCAGCGGTCTGTGCAGATACTCCCCCCCCCCCCGCCCTCTTCACTATCAGGCTGACGCCGTCTGCGCGGTGACAGGCCGTGGACACATGGACGCATCGGATGCAGCAGACGGAATTAAATTAAAGTGGAGATCTACAATATTAATGGAGTGATCATGCAAATGAGATAATAGCTTTCATCATTTACAAGCATTACGCTACTCCTGTTATGCCACACACACACACACACACACACATACAGTACACACACACAGACGCAGTTTTGCCGTTTAGGCCACTCCGTTCTGTTTATGTTTGTTCACAAATATCTCCTTAAATCAGTGGCGAATAAATAATCCGGGCCTACTGGAGGGTAATGCATTCACAGTCATGCTTCTACACTTGAGTGAATAGTAAATCTTTAGCTCTGGGTTCATTTATCAACCCCACTCGGCACTTATTCCCTCAGCAATGAGCAGTGACCTTTTGTTTACATTTTCATACGTCCCACTGTCAGCTGAAAAACAGCTTCATACTGTGATGTTTTTAATAGCTGCACTTTACCAGTATCGCCATGACTTCATACGCAACGGTGACACAGCATGACTGACTGTAAGACTGTGCTCTCTCTCTCTCTCTCTCTCTCTCTCTCTCTCTCTCTCTCTCTCTCTCTCTCTCTCTCTCTCTCTCTCTCTCTCTCTCTCTCTCTCTCTCTCTCTCTCTCTCTCTCTCTCTGTCTCTCTCTCTCTCTCTCTCCTTTTCTCTCTCAGACATGACACACGTACACACACACAAAGCCGCATTTTCATTCCTTGCAGGGACATTCCGCTGACTTCCGTCGACCTGACCCCTGACCCTAACCTTAAAAGTTGTACTATGGAAGAGCGGCACCCTGTAGCCGTGAGAGATACTGCACCTTGTTTAAACATGGCAAATATGAGAAAATGGGAACAAACTAACAAAAACAGATATTTCTTCAAGCAAGGTATAACAAAGCAGGATAGCCGGACCAGCACTCACAGGTTCAATGTTTTTTTAATTGGCAGCCTGAATCAAAGCAGACATGTGGCTAGCCATACCACTGAAGAAGGACATTAGTCCGAAACATGTCTGCTTTGATTCAGGCTGCCAATTAAAAAAACATTGAACCTGTGAGTGCTGGTCCGGCTATCCTGCTTTGTTATACTGAACTTTATGGGATTACAGCACCCAGTGTGAGTACTTGTGAGCGCGGTCTAACTTGACTATATTCAAGCAAGGTATAACTTTGGGCACTGTTTTAGACTGTTTGGCCGGGAGCCCCGGCTCCCTGTGGATTTTTTGCTAGGGGAGGGGCTAGATGAGGCTGAGCAGGGTCTGGAGGACTGGGTAAAGGAGCACCAGGAGTCACTGGAGGGAGCGTATAGCCATGTACGACAGTGGCTGGCTACAAGGAGGGAGTACAGAGATAGGAAACAGGAAGAGCAAGTGAGAGATCCATTCATAGGTGAGGGAGACCTTGTATATGTCCGTAAACCATGGGGTGAAGGGTCGGAACAAGATTCAGGATGTCTGGGAACCGACCCCTTACCGGGTGGTACAGTGCCCCGCAGAACGTGGTGTGGTCTACTCCAGGGGTTCCCAAACTTTTCAGGCCAGGACCCAGAAAATAAGGCGTCAGAGAGCCGCGGCCCAATGCACATCGTCAGGCTTTTTCTTTTCTTTTTTTTTGCCAGGCGACTGATTTTTTAAGCCAAATATCACTTCAATCCTATTAAGTTAGTTCAAGTTAGTTATTAAATATGTGCTATTTATGAGAGGGCTAACTTGTTGCAAAATTATAATGATAATAATAATAGCCTCATTAAAATACTATTGTTGCTTCGGTTGTTTTCAGCGTTTTATGTGCATAATCTGTTATTTAGTTTGAAATGTTCCTTGAAATAAGTAGATTTTTCGTTTTTGGTTTTTTATTAAGTTAATATAAAACCATATAGTCACATTTTAGAATACAATAGATTAGAATTTTTGAATACAACTAGAAACACTGTCCTGGCCTGCTTCTAAATTCAGTGACCTGACAAATTTTTTTTTTAATTTCTTTTTTTTAATCATCTCGCGGCCCACCCGTGGCTGCTCGCGGCCCACCTTTGGATCGCGACCCCGACTTTGGGAACCACTGGTCTACTCCATCACCCCTGCAGTTCAGGATGGTCCGGTGGGGCAAGTCCACCGGACTGAGTTGTGAGGTATGCCCATAGGTGGGTTGAGGCCAGATACAGGCCACAATTTGGGGGAAGAGCAGGAGGAGCAGGGGGATATAGGAGACAATGGGTTGGAGGAAACAGATTTTACACTGACAGAAAGACTGCCGTTAGAGTCGTATAGTGAGGGGTCACTTCAGAATCCGAGCTTTGTCCAGAGGATGATGTGTTGGAAGGAGGGGATGGGGACTTAGAGACAGAGTTCCCAGTGGTGGTGGAGGGCCTCAGGAAGACTAATAGAAGTACTGCAGGCAAACAAAAATCTGTTTCGACTCCCTAAATCTGTATCAGTATAATAACGTACAGGGTTCTCGGGACTGATTTTAAGGTTTTCCCCAAGTGGTAGATTTTATCTGTATATCATCAGGACGCCGATACATTTTGAGGGGGTGTATGTGGCGGGTGGCGTCAATGAGAAAAGAGGAGGGGCCTCAATGAGCGACGTTCCTTGTTATAGGGCTACCGGCGGGAGGAACATGAGGTGAGCTCTTTGTTCCGGCCGGTGCAGTGAGGCAGGTGCACACCTCACTCCAGGCGTCGGTAGAATAGGATCACCAACATACCAGATATTTTAACATGTAATGTTTGTCGAATGGTTATGTGTATTGATTGTTTTAATAATAAAGTGTTTTTAATAGTGGTGTTTTGTTTCCCGGCAGATCATCAGTGGTCCAGCTGCTCTTCCCATGAAACACGTTTTGTTTATTGTTTTTGTAGTTACGTTTATGTCTAGTCCGCCCGGGCTAGTGTGCCAGTAATGGGCAAAACGAATTGGGTTGAATCACTGAGTGTATAGATATCCTTTTCCTCCATTGTGTGAAGTTCTACTTAGATTTCTTGTACAGATAATTATATCACCAGTTTGCCGTGAAATAAACCCTGCCTTGTCAACCCTGACTGGGGTTCATTACATGAGGTCGATGTGGGCCTACATTATCGTTGTCCACCAGTTATATTGAATAAATACTATTGTTAATTTAACCTACAGGGGTCTTTCTTAAGCTAGGAACTTACCGGGTGTAACATAGGCTTTAGAGGGTTCTAAAGCCTGGTTCGCCTGGACATAGTGTTATATTTGAACCCTCTAAAGCCTACATAAAGGGTTGTCTGGACATAGTGTTATATTTGAACCCTCTAAAGGCTACATAAAGGTTTGTCTGGACATAGTGTTATATTTGAACCCTCTAAAGGCTACATAAAGGTTTATCTGGACATAGTGTTATATTTGAACCCTCTAAAGCCTACATAAAGGTTTGTCTGGACATAGAATTATATTTTAACCCTCTAAAGCCTACATAAAGGTTTGTCTGGACATAGTGTTATATTTGAACCCTCTAAAGGCTACATAAAGGTTTATCTGGACATAGTGTTATATTTGAACCCTCTAAAGCCTACATAAAGGTTTGTCTGGACATAGTGTTATATTTGAACCCTCTAAAGGCTACATAAAGGTTTATCTGGACATAGTGTTATATTTGAACCCTCTAAAGCCTACATAAAGGTTTGTCTGGACATAGAATTATATTTTAACCCTCTAAAGCCTACATAAAGGTTTGTCTGGACATAGTGTTATATTTGAACCCTCTAAAGGCTACATAAAGGTTTATCTGGACATAGTGTTATATTTGAACCCTCTAAAGCCTACATAAAGGTTTGTCTGGACATAGTGTTATATTTGAACCCTCTAAAGGCTACATAAAGGTTTGTCTGGACATAGTGTTATATTTGAACCCTCTAAAGCCTACATAAAGGTTTGTCTGGACATAGCATTATATTTTAACCCTCTAAAGCCTACATAAAGGTTTGTCTGGACATAGGATTATATTTTAACCCTCTAAAGCCTATATAAAGGTTTGCCTGGACATAGTGTTATATTTCAGTCAGGAGGGTTTTCTCTCGTTCAGCCCAACTCACTGATTTAATAATAATAATATTACATTCTGTTTAAGAAACACATTTCATTTGCTGGTGATTGGGGTTGCGGGAAGACAATGCCACATTTGCCCAAACATCATCCCAGTCAAACTCGGGGTCCAACTCTTTTGTCTTGTCCTCTTGAGTTTAGCTGGGGATTTTATGGGGGGGCAGCTATTTAACTATTTCTTCACTGTTTGGCCACTTTTACACGGTCTCTGTGAGTTTATGGAACACCTCTACAGGTTTTTGTTTTTTCATGAAGGTTCATTGCTCTGTTTTCGGGTCGTGTTCTCAAAAAATGGTCCTTGTGGTGGATTGGAGATGTACGTTTTATTAATATAGGGTCACACGGCCGGGAATCGGGGCTGAACACTGGGAAAGACCATTTATTGGATAGTACCCCTTGGAATTAAAATTTAGAAGGTTGAACTCTGTTTTCTTTTCTCTTTGTCTGTATAAATTGTTAGTCTGTATTATTATTGTTTTTGTTATTTTCTTGTGAAGTTCTATGTATTGTGATTGTGGTTAATGTGTTGTCTTGTTTCATGTGAATAATAATAAAAAGATTTGATAAAAAAAGAAAAAAAAACACATTTCATGAAACTTAAAGACACTTTCCAAAAAAGATAAAGTAATAAATACAGTACATTCTTTATTGCTTTGTTACGTAGCGCAAGTTCAACCATAACATTTACATTTACATTTTGTCATTTAGCTGAACACTTTTTGAACTTTTTGAGCTGAACGGAAAATTGGGTGGGTTTCGGCTGTGCTGACTGTGGTGGGACTACTACATGTATACTACACATATACTACATAATAACTACTAACCCTTACCTCAGAGATGATTATTATTATTTTTTTAAATACATTGAAAAGAGATACAAAATCATTGGTCCCCACAAGGATAGGAAAACTCTCTTTCTCTCTCACACACACACACACACACACACACACACACACACACACACACACACACACACACACACACACACACACACACACACACACACTGACAGGATTTGATGGAATAATTTGTATTTACATGTGTGTTGACTCACTGTATGATTATAAATCACATGCTTTGCCATGCACAAAGTATCCACAACCACACCCAGTAGCCATTATTGCTAAATACAAGGCACAGTACAGAAAACGTATTTTTAGAGCAATGCTGCCCCCGAGTGTAAGAAAGAAGAACAAGATGCACAAGTTACCATGACCAGTTCTCCCCGTTAGGAGTGAGAGTGGAGTCCGTTTCACAGCCCGGCCCCTATCGACTATGACCTACACATACCATATCACAGTCAGGGGGCGGGGCTTACTTTCAGATTGACATCTTGATGCACGTTTGATACATTGATGATCTCCTAGTTTGATTCAGTGATGTCATAAAGTGGGTATTGAATGGGTTCATTATCCTCCTGGGTCAGAAACAATTCTCACCACATAGATAGTTAGATACCACGTCAACTTCCATGTAAAACAAGAATATGACTCAAATTGGAGTTATGATGTTTACATTCAACAGCGGCAATATAGTTCTCAGGCCGCACGCGCACGTGTGTGCAGTGGCGGACTCAGGCAGTTTGAAAGGCAGGGGCGAAAAGAAAAAAAGGGCACCTACTGCCAGGGACGTGCACAGGACTTTAGAGGGGCAGGTGCTCAAAGGCTGAAAAGGGCACTACACTTGTGTGTATATATTAACCGAGCTCGGATAGCGCGCAAGCACGATTTTTAAGGGCCCTTTTTGAGCAGGGGCCTCCTTTTTATGTTTTTTGGGGGGGTTTGGTGATCAAATATTGAATATTGAACTATAATAATCAGTGCAGGAGCTCACTTATCCTTGAAAGACACTTTTATCACTGACTTAAAAGCAGTGGTGCGTTCCTGAAATCAACTGGGATTGCACTCGCTATTTGCATATCAATAGCGCCGGTCGTCAGGTGTGTTAAATACGACCGGCGCTATTGATATGCAAATAGCGAGTACTTATCTGGGCTTGCACTTAGTGCACCCCCGTCCCATGAAGAACGCATGCCTGCTTAAAAGGCCCATACATCTCCATAAATGTTCAGGGGGGAGGGAATAAGTGCTTACCCTACAGACCCCAAGAAGTGCTGTATATTCTGTATTGTTTAATATAAATGCATTTTTTATTCCAATCCCGATTTGTATTTGAGATTCCCAAATCCCATCGGACTTGACTTCTTCGTGTCCCTCAGTGAGTGTAATACCAGCATTCAACTGTATGCGCCACAGCGGTTTCTATCATCATCATCATCATCATCACCACCCACGCTATGCATAAAATATATAGGTCCGCGGAGAGGCACGCTGAGGAGGCCGTGCAAACTTCAATGGAATATGGGGCATCTCTCTCTCTTTACCTAATATTTTGATTCTATCCTGACATTTTTCAGTTGGAAGGGCAGTCTATATGCGTAACGGTAAAGAAAAAACTTTTTTGATGAGGCTAAAAAAGGCAGGTGCTCAAGCACCCCTTGGCCTCTATGTGTGCACGTGCCTGCCTACTGCACAACATGGGACCCCATCAGTGAGCAAAAAACTATGACGCGTCATGTATAGTGAATTAGTCTTCATCCTTGATTAAGATTAACATTAGAATAACATAGACAATCCAGATTAATAGTATAACCACACCTCTATGATAAAAACACAAAGGGAACAATACACCTTTAAAAATGTATCATGATGTTTGAAAAGTAAATTACCATGGTGTTTGAAAGGTGGATTTATCATGGTGTTTGAAAAGTAAATTATCATGGTGTTTGAAGGCCCAAACCATTGCTGCAGTGGTACATTTCTCAATGCTAAAGATATCAGTGAGGAATATAAATATTTGGGTTTTAATATGGTCTGGGTTGAAAAATAGTGAACCCATTCTTTAAAAGCTATTTATAACATATATTTTAAAGGATATAAAACAGTTTAACAGTTAAAGTTAATTCGAGTGCCGTTGAGCTTCTTCCTTTCTCTCTCCTAACTCTCCTTCTCTCCTCCCCTTCTCTCCTCATGTCCTCTCCTTCTCTCCTCCTGCCCTCTCATTCTGTCCTCCTATGCTCCCCTTCTCTCCTCCTGTACTCCTTCTCTCCTCATGTCCTCTCTTTCTCTCCTCATGTCCTCTCCTCTCCTTCTCTCATCCTGTCCTCTCCTTCTCTCCTCTATCTCTCCCTCTCTTTCCTCCACTTCTTCACCATCTCTCTTCCTGATATCATCATTTCCCTCTTGAATATCTCCATCTTCATTGTCTGTACTGTCTTTATCTAAGGTGGAGCAAATAATATTTGTTTTATAATAGTAATATAATTGTACTGTATATAATATTCGTACTGTAGCCTACAATGTTATAATTGTATTATAAAATAATATGTCATATAGCACTACCACTAGCCCTCTTGCCTTGATTGGAATAAAAAGGGTCTATGGTTGGTCAATTTAAATGTTTTTCTGTCCAAAATAAGCATTATTGGCCATGTTAGCACCAGATTCGCAGTTATAATCCAAACTATGGCTCTGTGAGACAAGCTTGTACACATAGCTAGTAGTGAGGACTTACAAATACATACCTGTATCCTTATCTCCTCCCTTACTATTGTTGCTTTGGACCCAATTTTACATCCAAAATGGATGGAATATTGTAGTGACAGGGCTGCTCAGAGTTGTGCCTCAAGTTCCCAGCATGCTTGGACTTTGTGCCTCAGTTAAACTAACTTACTCTAACCGAACCTAAAGGATACATTGGGGGGGAAATAGGGACAGTGCAGATCGAGAAACATCAAAATGTTAGCTAGATATTAGCCCATCGGTTCCTTGCAAAAACTCAGAAAATATTTGCTAATGGCCATATAATGTGTTTAGAATATTAGCAGGGTTTAACTATAGACTAGACTGTCTTCATCATGGCACCCACTTTGGGAAAGCCTGCCCTAGTAAGCGGCATCACATTTGATCCACTAACAGAGCAGTCATTAAGACACGTTATTTAATTTTCTTGCTATGTTTTCACCACTCAATAGGGAACTTTAGCATGACGTTTTTCAACCGTGGGGGCACATGGTCAAGTTTAGACCATTGGAGGGGCACCAATAGGGCACATGCTCTCATTTTCGTCACTCAAAGGGGCACTTTAGCACAATGTTTTCAACTGTGGGGGCACATGGTCAAGTTTAGACCATTGGAGGGGCACCAATGGGCACGTCCTCTCATTTCCGCCACTCAAAATGGCATTTTAGCGCGATGTTTTCAACTGTGGGGGCACATGGTCAAATTTTGACCATTGGAAGGGCACCAATGGGCACGTCCTCTAGTTTTTTCCACTCAAAAGGGCACTTTAGGTTTAGCACAATGTTTTCAACTGTGGGGGCACATGGTCAAGTTTAACCATTGGAAGGGCACCAATGGGCACGTCCTCTCGTTTCTGCCACTCAAAAGGGCACTTTAGGGGCGCCCAAGTGGTGAACCATGTAACGCGCTGCGTCGCGGCACGGCCGACCCGGGTTCGATTCCCGGACCCGGCGTCATTTGCCGAATGTCTTCCCCCCGCTCTGTCTCCCGGTCTTCCTCTCTCTCTCTCTCTCTACTGGACTGCCCAGTAGTAAAAAGCGATAAACGCAAAAAAATAAATCGTAAAAAAACTGTGGGGGCACATGGTCAAGTTTAACCATTGGAAGGGCACCAATGGGCACATCCTCTAGTTTTTTGCTGCTCAAAAGGGCACTTTAGATTTAGCGTGATGTTTTCAACTGTGGGGGCACATGGTCAAATTTAACCATTAGAGGGGCACCAATGGGCACGTCCTCTAGTTGTTTCACTCAAAAGGGCACTTTTGCGTGATGTTTTTCAACTGCGTGCGTGCGTGCGTGTGTGAGGATCTTTTCTCACCATGTCTTGAAAAGTAACAGCCGGATTGCCATGAAATTTGCTGATGACCACTAGAGGAAGAAACCTATTGATTTTGGTGACCCCATGACCTTTCCTCTAGCGCCACAATCAGACCAAACCGAGAACAATATATCCTGAAAGGTCATGGCATAATTGCCATACAATTTTATGTGCACGTTCATGACCCCAGGAGGAAGAAAGCTATTGATTTTGGTGACCCCATGACCTTTCCTCTAGCGCCACCATCAGGCCAAACTCTAGATTTTTTTAATGAGCCTATCTTATGATCTATTAGTCATACAGTCACAAAACTTACTGTGGATATGCATGACCCCAAGAGGGAGAACCTGTTGATTTTAATGACCCTATGACCTTTCCTCTAGCGCCACCATATGGCAATATCAGCTACTCTTGTTGCCGTCATCTACCCAGTAAAATGTTGCATGTGATGGCAAAGATTGTTAGGCCTTGGTGGAGGTCTGCACTGTACTGAGTGCATTCTTCTAGTTATTTCATTTTTATTCTAGTTTATTTTTTTATATATATATGTATTTTCTTCGCATGAACTCTTTCAGCGGTACGTTATCTCCTAACTCTATAGCCATTGTGACATCATCATTACAATGTTCATGTCTCAAAAATTATAATCTCATATGTAAGAGTGTTCACCAGAAAGGGTCCATTTCTGATAAGATGCAGTGTTTTCATCCGACAGTGATGAACCGGGCAATATCTCATAAATAGACGGATTTATGAGATAAACGCAGGGGTGGAGCTTCCTATAGGCGACATAGGCGGTTACCTAGAGCGCACCCAGAGTTGTTTGCGCCCCGTTCTATATCTGCAACCAATATTTTGACATAACATTTAATAAATATTGAAGTAATAAATAAAGGTGCCGTTTTACTTGGGGGGGGGGGGGGTGCAGGGGTAAAGCCTGCCTAGGGCACCAAATGTGCTATGTCCGGCCCTGCATAAAGGTCCAGTAGTCGCCCTACACAGAAACAAGCATGATGATCACCAGTGATGCCACTAACGTGTTACTAAGTAACGCGTTATTGTAATCTGATTACTTTTCCCCGAAAATAGTAATCTAACGCGTTAATCTTTACAAGCCAGTAATCTGATTGCAGTTACTTGTCCAAGTGGCTGTGCGTTACTATTTCGTTACTATCTCATCATAATGCAGGCGGAATGCAGTATTTTCTTTCGTTTTCGACAGTCAAATATACTTTTGGAGAGCTTTTCCTTGTATTGGGGAGTGACGTCACAGCACGCAACCTCGCGTGTTGAGCCATGCTGGTGGGTGCGGCTGTTATTGTTATTATCAGGCTGACCAAAACATAGCGAGCTAGCAGGGAGACGCTCGCGCTGGTAACGCTTTCTTGCACTGGAAGTTCACTAGTCTACTTAACGTTTGTGTCAGCTAAGCCGGGTGAAAAAAACATTCACTTTGCGGAGGAAACAAAATACTGTCTACCGCATATGGAATATACAGCACAGCACGACCATCGACTTCTACAGGACTCGGAGCTGCACCAGCCAAACAGTATGTTCCACCTTTGAGTTAAACATCTTTTGCATTGCACTATTCATGAACATGGAACACCATACTGCAGTATGTAGGTTGTCAGTAGCAGAAGGAACAGACTTTCTGACAAGAGGTTTGAGAAGATTCTGTTACTGAGATATAATCACTGGTTTACTCACCCCTCTCCCCTGTTTCACTAGGAACATTAGAACCATATCTGAATGGGGCAGGCCTCAAAGGTAGGCTACATATCAGCCTACATGTGGTGTTATTGACCATTTATCTTTTGTGAAATCTATAGATCTATAGGTTTAGGTTAGGTTTAGGTTTACTTTATTTGTTCAAGGGGGACAGTGTACATTAATAAAACATTTTACAAATGTAAATGCACCCAATTTTAGCCAAAAGGCTCATTTCCATTGGTAGTCCCCCTGCCAGAAGGTACAGGCTAAAATCCTGTGTAAAAAAAGGGTTAGCAATAAAAACAGAATAAAATCAAGATAAATACATTAGAATAAAAACACAACAAAAGCACATAGACATAGTAGGGATACAGGTCACAATACAGTCATGGACACAAGGACATATTAAGAGACCCAGACATAGACAGACGCACCATATCCATATCCACACACACATATACGTATACAGACACCTCAGTGTCTAGATATAGATAGGCCTACCTGCCCTATTAGTACATATTACTCAAACTGAGTACATTTTACTAAAAAAAATTTGTCATTCTTATGTTGTGGCAGCAGCAGAGGGGACGACTTCGTAACCTAGTTACTTTCAAAGTAACTAAGTTACTCTGATAATCAAGTAATCAGTAAAGTAACTAAGATTACTTTTTAAAGGAGTAATCAGTAATCAGTAATCAGATTACTTTTACAAGTAATCTGTGGCATCACTGATGATCACAGAATGAGTGTGTTTTTATTTTTATCCAAATAAAGTACCATTTTCCTGCTACAATGTGAACTAGAAGCAAAACTGGGAGTGATGTTGAACCACAACCACAACCCCCCCCCCCACTCACACACACACACGCCCCTCACCACAAATAATACAGAACATTGTGTGAGAAGCACTGCTCCGTGGACAATCTGCAAGAAAAGGGTATATTCTAGAGACGGGACACAAAGTAACCTTTTACCTTTGATTGTCACAACTCCACTTAATAATAGAGACGTCTCACACTCCGCCGACCGCACTTACCTGTAACGTCCCTCATACTGGATTCAGTGGTCTGGAAAGCACCCTTCTGACTGGACGCTACACCATTAAACAGCGCTGTGTGACAGGCTAGTGAACCAATGAACATAGAGAACATACAGTCCCCCCCGTGACAAGTAAATCGTTCCGGTCGCATTCCCACTTAATAATAAAAGGCGTTTGAGCGGATGCCGCCTTTAAAAAACGGTCACGAGTTCTATTCATCACTCTCCCCAGGTCTATTGTATAGTATAGTACAGTACGTGTCCCAGCCCCAGGTTTCCACTGCCCTAATCGTTGGGGATGGAGGTGTTACCTAGGGAACGAGCCAGAGCAGTGGAGTGTACTGTATTTTCCTATTAGGAGGCAAACCCAGAGATGATTACTGACCGGAATGAAGAGGTGCGGGACACAGGTGACATCATAGTGGAATGTTTGAGACCTGAGATATTCACTTATACAGACGCCACAAGGCTCAATGGTTTTCACTGCGTAGTAGCTGAGCAAACGGTTCCTATAGGCCGTTTCAGATGCCGCTATATGAAGAGTTTCATTATAAAGACGCAGCGTTTAATCAACAGGGCACTTCATCTGACAAAGGAACTGAAGGGGAAACTCACTATAGGCTACAGGTTTTGGACCCATGCAATTTAGAGGAAGTAATTATCTATACTTTATTGATGAGGTAACCTCGAAGTAGCATTAACTATGAAAAACATGGCCTTGTGGGGAATGAGCAGATGCTATTTAAAATGTAACTAACTAATAACATTTGTGATTTGTGCAATTACAAAAAAAAGGCTACTCTATTACAGTAACAAGAGTAAATATAATTAGTTACTTTACACCCTTGGTAGGTGGAAACATGGGGGGGGGGTTACATGCAATGCAAGGATGACATGATGGGATGTATAAAGTTACAATTTGGTTAAATACACCTTTACAAAATAAAGTGCAGGGACAAAGTAAAGCAATATTCTACATGACCACATAGGCATTAATGGTAGCTTCTGTGCCGACCATCCCATAAATAATTTGTCTTAATTTGTTCAATTGTGCAGAAAATGTCAACATGTGGATGATTACGATCAGCCCACAGGCCTGTACGATAGTTGGAGATGCAGAGAGAAGCTGACTCCAGAGTGAGCTTAGATTATGCAGCTACTACTGTTAACGACTTAGCTTGAGGCAAAGACCTTTGAGGCACTTGCGACGCACCTATAGCGTTTTGATTGCTGCAGGGAAAGTTTACTCATCGTAATAGCCCGTATAATAAAGCAGATGTAGTCGAGTTAATTGCAAGTGTGTTAGCCTATAGCCCAAGTAGAAATGCTGGCTGAGAATAAACGAGATAGAGTAGAGAGCCCACGTGAAGAGGAGCTACGTAACGGGAGTATGAGCTACGCCATGGAGAGTGGGACACTTGAACCTGCAACTGCGTTATGAACTTCATTCAGTTACATTCCACTATTTGATTTGACTCTGAAATGTTTGTTATTTGATCTGAGGGGTAAAAAAATTTAAAAATTAAAAAGCAAGCAAGCTCATTGTTGTAGCTCAGTGAGCTAGCGAGACAACCTGGCTAACGCAAACCATAGCTTGTACGCTTGAGTGCCTACTTGAAGCTGAAGTGGTCACTTCATGTGGTCAGGGAATCACCTAATTTCTTAGAATCCATTATTCAGCTTCGTGTCAGTTGATGGGAAATCTGTTGGATTTAGCTGATGTGCTTCCTGGCTCGACCATCTCCATCTGTTTACACTGATTTAGCACAAATCTATTGTTCTCCTCCTCGCCGCTAATTGACCGTTGCGGTGTCAGTTCTCAGACAAACACCTTGAAAAAGTACAATTACACAAAAAGGCTACTCTATTACAGTAATAAGAGTAAATGTAATGAGTTACTTTCCACCCTTGGAAAAGTCAGTTGAGCTAGAATGACTTCCTCCGTGTGTGAGGGCTACTCTTGCCCAGGCAGAGAGCAGTGCTGCTGGGCGAAGCCTGGGCTGACGTGCCCATGGAGCTGGAGGACACGTGGTCCACCCTGTATGAGATGGAGTTATAGAAGACCGGGTTGGAGTGACAGCTGGACTGTTCACAGTGGGACAGGGAGGGACGCTCGTAGGCACAAAGGCCACAGCACAGGGAGGAGCACAGGGCGCTGAGCCTGCTGGCCTCTGGGGGCTTCTCTGTCTCTCTAGTCCCCAGTGCCACCGCCCTGCGCTCTTCCACCGGCGAGGGGAGCAGGTTGGTGCGACTGGTGCCCCCCTCCATGGGCAGAGACAGGTTGCACCTGCTGCTGTGGCCGGCTTCGCCCCGCCCGCTCTCCAGACCCGGAGCCTCCATGTCAGCCTCCGATGCCAGACTGTCGTCCCCCCGCCTCTCCTCCTCCTCCTCCCCTTCCCGGCGGTCCGAGAGCTTGGGCCGCACTGCCTGCTCCGCGCCCTCCAAGTTGGGCCCCCGGGCCTCCTCGGCGCTAACGGTGAGGAACCGGAGGACCACCAGGTTGAGGAAGGCCCCGATGACCGTCAGGCCGACCAGGATGTACATGAAGCTGAAGGCCACGTAGGGGGCCCTCCGCTGGAGAGCGTCCTTCTTCTGCAGTGCCACGAAGTCCCCGAAGCCGATGGTGGTGAGCGTGATGAAGCAGTAGTAGTAGGCGTGGAAGAACGTCCAGCCCTCGAAGTGGGTGAAGGCGGCGGCTCCCACGCACAGGGTGCTCACGCAGGACAGGAGGCCCACCAGGACCATGTTCCCCATGGACACGTCCGTCCGCCGCAGGCCCACGCACCGCTTGGCCCCGCACAGGAGGCAGCGGACAAGCGTGTTGATCCTCTCCCCCAGGCTCTGGAACATCACCAGCGTCAGAGGGATGCCCAGGACGGCGTAGAACATGCAGAAGGCCTTCCCAGCGTCCGTGCCCGGAGCGGCGTGGCCGTAACCTAGAAAGTCACACGGGACAGGGTCACATAAACCTGAAAAGTCACATGAGACAAGGTCACATAACCACATAACCTAGAAAGTCACACGGGACGGGGTCACATAAACCTGAAAAGTCACATGAGACAAGGTCACATAACCACATAACCTAGAAAGTCACACGGGACAGGGGCACATAACCTAGAAAGTCACATGAGACAAGGTGGCACAGTGGGCGGCATGGTGGCACAGTGGTTAGCACTGCTGCCTCACAGCAAGAAGGCCCTGGGTTTGAATCCCAGCAGGGGCCCTTTCTGTATGGAGTTTGCATGTTCTCCCAGTGTTTGTGTGGGTTTCCTCCAGGTTCTCTGGTTTCCTCCCACACCATAAAGACATGCATGGTAGGCAGGGACTACAGATGAAAACTAGCTCATTAGCCAATTCTGGCACATTTACATTGATGTGGAAACTGAATATGTTGATTAATGTGCACTGTCCCTGGGTAAAAAATAAATAAATTACTTAACTTAAGGTCGCATAACCTAGAAGGTCAAACAGGACAGGGTAATATAACCTAGAAAGACAATTGAGACAAGGTCACATAACCACATAACCTAGAATGTCACATGGGACATGGGGGTCACCTGGAAAGTCAGTAAACCATGAATATGGTATAACTTTTTCCCCAAATTGGGTTAGACCAAACCCAAAGTGAAAGAGTAATTCAAACTTTTATATAATCAGAATCATATTCCACCACCGCCATTGTAAATTGTGCTCTCTCTACGCAGGCCTATGGCATGCAACAGTTCCAACATGACGTGACATGGTTTGTAGCAGGCAGTGTGAGAACGTCATCCATGTTTCCACACTACTTGAAACATGATAACATTCTGGGACTCTGGAAAGCACATTACTAAATTGGTAGTAGGGTAAGCGTCACCTGCAGTGCTCCAATTTGACAGAGCTAGCATGCACACACACATACATTACACAGACATAAAAACGCAGACACAATCACACATGCAGTGTTGGGGAGTAGTTGACTACATTTAGTAGTTTAAATACATTGTGCAGTAGTTGGGTGGTAGTTTAACTACATTCAAATATCTGTAGCTTCTTCAGTAGTCATGTCGTTTAGATAGTTAATTACAAACTACATACAGTAGTTCCCTATAATTTAGCATTTTCCTAATTCAACCTTTACAAGTGTCCCTGTCCTCTCCTTAAAACACACCCTCAGTCTTACCTGCCCTGGTCGCCTGAATCAAACACACCCTCAGGCTGTGAGGTCTTACCTGCCCTGGTGTTTAAATCAAACACACCCTCAGGCTGTGAGGTCTTACCTGCCCTGGTCTCTAAATCAAACACACCCACACTTTTTCCTCTGTGTCAGTTCAGTTGTTGCTCTGTGTAACTATATGAGATTCCAGACTAGTTTGGATGTAGTTGAACTATTTTCTCAAAGTAGTTTTAGTTTGACAAGATATAGTTTTCTGAGAGTAATTAAGATGCAGTTGAACTTCTCTTCATTGTGAAGTTGCTAGTAGTTTGTTAAACTACAGTTTTAGATTAGTTTGTTAAACTACAGTTTTAGAGTAGTTTGTTAGACTACAGTTTTGGAGTAGTTTGTTAAACTACAGTTTTAGAGTAGTTTGTTAAACTACAGTTTACATTAGTTTGTTAAGCTACAGTTTTAGATTACTTTCACTACTATACTGCACCAATGATGACACTTACAATGAAGTCCATAATGTCCATCGATGACATGTGAGCAGAGAATAGAGAACGGAGCATGGAATGAACGTGCCTGCATGGGCGGCTTGGCACGGATGTACTGGGTGCACGGTCTACAAGTTGGGTCGGGAAGCAGTGATCAGTGAACTGGCAGCAGCCTCTAGTCGGTACCAGAGTGGCCAGCAGATGTGGGGCGGGTGAGAGGTGGTTAAGAGGCAGCCGACATGTAGGGGAGAACGGGGTTGGTTGTCACACGGGTTGGTTGTCACATTCATTATATTTCGCCACCAAAAGGTGCTGTCTTCCACATTTTGGTATAGAAATGTCCAGAATTGGGATCAGAGCTCACCTACATAGTCTTATTTGGAGTATGACAGCTTAACTTGAGGTGAGAAGGTGACCTTTTGTGTTTTTCATGTGAAAATATTCAGTATTTTTCTTCTACGGGTTTATAATTATTACCCTTAAAAAGTGTGAAGGGAAAGCTATAGTTTAGATTGTTGTTGGCTAACTAAATAGTTGTTAGATGGTTGTTAGCCTTGATACTAGCAAGACATTCCAGTTGGGGTTGGTCGTCACATTTTCTTTGGGGTTGGTTGTCACATGTGACAAGCATGTGCCAGTGCTTTTAATGAGCACAACGTGGGCCGTTTCTTCACCAACTTGGAGGAGGTTATGGCTGAGCCAGTGGCGGCCGGTGCATTCTTCTCCATGAGGGGCACTATACCAAACATTTTGCAAATATGTACCACGCATTGGCGAATATTTAGGTACGTCACAGTGACCAATTGCAGCCACTCTTATTGTAACTGAGGGGTACAATTCCCTGACTGTATTAATCAAGTATTGATATCATTAAATCACTACCGTCTTGTACATTACTGGCCAATACCGTACAAAGGTATTTTAGATGACAACACTTCCACAATAACAGGTTTCCACACAAATACTAATTTATAATATTTATTACATCAGAAGATTAGATTACATTACTTTAATTGCGCTTATAAGGCAAAGAATGTGCAGGCAAATCAATATGGAATGTTAGGAATTAGATCTAGGGATATTCTGGGATGGGGTGTACTACCGGTTGTAAGCCAGCAGGGGGGGGGCAAAGCTCTATGCAAGTCAATGGTTCACGGAGCTGTAGCAAGGCACCTGGAGACGGTGTTTTACTCCCTGAGTCAGCGGGGAAAAGCAGCCTGGTCCCAGGATGCGCGCCGTGCAGGTGAAAGCCGTGGGGCCTCTGGTACGACAGAGACTGGCTCGAGTGATGGTCTCACGGGCAGGTGTAGATCCCACCGTAGCAGTGGGGTAGGCGGTTCTCTGTTCCAGCAGCTTGGTGAAGAATGAAGAATAATAATCCTTGCCGGAAAATGGCACTGCTGGCGGGGTGTAAATCCTCCGTGGTGCTGCTGGTCCGGTGTAGGTATCCTCCGGTGCGTGGTATTGCACGGTTGAACTTGACGTTACTATCCTTATTAGCACGCGGTAATAAGTGCTCTATTATAGACACACAATTACTCACTTCACGTGGTCTTTGACTCGTAATGAAGGCTTTACTAATAAATAGAGAACGATACGTTAAACCAACGTACTAGGATAACACGAGGCTCTATCTTGGGGCAATGCGAGCCCTGCTCTGCCCACGTTGCGTAGTGGGTGAGACGTTGCTTGGATAACTGGAACTGAACGAGACTGAACGGGACAAGGGACTAAGAGACTAAGAGAGAGTTCTACTTTACTTGCGCCATATATATATGCGCTGTGAACAAATAGTACCATTCGTATTTCAGTAGCCGTATTCATGGGCAGAAGCTGGGCATGTACAGACATATCTCGTCGGTACCTTTGAAGTCAGCTCTAGGGGGTAAGGCAGTGGCGCCGGGGGATCGCTTCCAATAGGAGAACGAATATTATGGTCTGTCCTGCTACCAGGTAAAGGGATATTCCGTGCATATTGTACAAGGAATATACAGGGGATATCAAACGATATACAAATACTATACATGGGATCTCAGGCAATAAATATATATATTCGGTTTAATCTGACCCTTTGTAACAGCCGCCCCCTAATTAGTCCCACCTAATTAGCTAAGCAGGGACAGATTAACCGCACTGTCCACTACTCAATGTCTGTGAGGGGTCGGGCAGTTCACAAAGTCAGGGGTCATGGTCGTCATTAGGCGAGTCGGGGAGCCTTGGTGATTCTATCAGCCTCGCCACGGGTCGGTTGTAGATCCGCCCTTGGCCGAGCACTTCTGCCACTCTGACCTTTCCGTCGGCACCAGTGGTCACTTTGCTTACGCGGCCGGCCGGCCACGCAGCTCGGGGTGGTGACTGGTCTATGGTCATGACGACTGGACGGGATGGGGCGGCGTGGCTCAGGGGTAGAGCGGGGCGTCCAATGATCAAAGGGTTCGTGGTTCGAATCCCACTCAAGCCCATGTCCATCCCATTGCCGTTGTGTCCTTGGGCAAGACACTTAACCTACTTGCCTCGTATGAATGTGTATGCATGTGAATGAATGTTGGTGGTGGTCGGAGGGGCCGTAGGCGTTGATTATTCGCCACGCTTCCGTGAGTCTGCCTCAGGGCAGCTCTGGCTGCAATTGTAGCTTACCACCACCGGTATGACTGTGTATGAACGAATAATGGACTCTGTGAAGCGCTCTGAGTCAGAGCAACAGTCAGTCAGAGAAGAGCGCTATATAAATCCAATCCATTATTATTATTATGAAGGGGGGCTTAGGAGGGAGCGGGCCTGAGACTGCTTTGATCTGTGCTTGGCTGTGCTTTCTCCTCCTCCGTCTGTTTCTCTTGTTCGCTCTGTACCCTGTGTGAGGAGGGGCCGGTCCCGGCCGCCCCGTCAAGGAGTCGCTTGGGGTGCTGGGTTCGAGGTCAGCTACGTCTGAAGCGCAGCTGAGGGGGGTGGAGTTCCGAACTCCCTCTGGTACCCACGGTTCTCTCACGGGCCTCTCGCTTAATGTCAATAGCCTCTGCTGTACGGGGGAGAGGCCGGTGTCTTCTTCTGTCGCTCTGGAGTGGAGGCAGCTAGTGGCTGCTGTTCGGTTGAGAGATTTAGCGAGGGGGCCTTGTAGTGTCCCCCCTAGGCGGGTCTCGACTGCTGCAGGACAGCCTCGGGTTCCGGTATGGACCCGGTCTATCGGGACGATGAGGTCTGCATGGTCGGAGCCTATCAGCAGGGTCGGGGTGGCGCCGTCTATGAGCGGGATAGGTAGTTGACGCAGGTGCACGTATTTATCCATCAGCTGTGGGATGGGGTAGGTGTACTGTGATAGTCCTATTTCTTGGCTGGTGAAAGCATTTGTAATCCTATACCGTCGCTCTGGCTGCCCGCTTGCTGCGATAGTGAAGGAGACATTCTCGCCCTTTATCGTCTTTAAATCTCTTCTTATTGTCCGAATCGTCATTTGGTTCTCGCTCCCCCGCAGTCCCAGCTGGGCCGCAGCGGACACGAGCAGAAGGGTCTTCTCTGACCCGTCATCAAGGACGGCGTAAGTGTCCATGACTTTGTCCTCGTGGCTCAGGAGCACCCTGACCACTTTGAGGAGCACACGGGGGGTCCCGCTATGCTGGGGGTCTATGTGGAGCACTCCTGTCTCGGGTGGTGACGTAGACTCTATATGGTGCGAGTCGCACCTTGACTCCCAGTGTCTGCCGTAGCAGTCGGGACACCAGGGAGCGGTCTGGTGGAACTTTGGTTCTGGTGCCACCGCCTCGGCATGGTACATCACCGCGACGGGCCCACTCTGTTGTCCTGGGTGATGCTTGTTGATGTCATGCAGGACCTCCAGGTGGGTGCCACCGCACCTGCTGCACTTCTTTTTCAAGCGGCACTCAGCTGCTAGGTGGCTGCGCGCACAGCGGAAGCAGCGGCGGTGGTCCTTGACCCACTGGCTCACATCATCCGTGGTCAGCTTCTTGAAATCTTCGCACTGATAGAGCCGATGTTCTCCCTCACAGTACTGGCACTCAATCTTCCACTGGTCCTCTTTCGTCGAGGGGGTACTGTGGCTCTTACTGCTCGGTACTGACTCTGATTGGTGCATGACAGTCACCGATCTTCTTCCATCATTTATTCTCCTGGGTCCCTCTCTGGAGCTTGGCGTGCTCCGCCCGAACGTATCCAGTCGTAAGCTGCTGACTTCTCTCACCAGGAAGTCGGCTAGATCGAGGAGGGATGGTTCGGGACCGTTAGGATCACGGTGGTCTCTCTGCCGCCTGAAGCGCTCCTGTCTGGCGGGCGGCAGCTTCTCTAAAATCCTCTCGACGTTAGAGTTGGCGTATAGCTCATGCATGCCCTTTTCCCGTTGCGCTCCCAGCATCCCTACCAGGGACTGCACTTTGATTGACAGGTCGTCTAGTGAGCGATTGTCTGTTGCTGGGGGTAAGCGGTCAATATGCCTTATCTCTTCTATTACGTAATCCCATATACGTCCATATCTCTGGTCCAGCGCCGCTAGGGCCGCTGTGTATGGTGTCGAAGAGGTGGCATAGGCCAGCGCTATATTGTGCGCTCGCGGTACTTTCAGGTGCTTCAGTAATATTGCATACTTGTGGCGTTCATCAGCGACATCCACCATCATTGTCTCTAGGCACATCCGGAGCTCCGTGTACTGTGCTCGACTCTCATAGGCGAAGTCGGGAAATGACGGCGTGGCAATGTATGATGTCAGGGATGACTGGCACATCGGTGAGCGTTGGGGGAGAGGCCTCCTAGGCGAGTCTCCTCTTGCGTGTCGTCTTGGGCTGGTACTTGGTGGGTACCGAAGGTCGGGTACCCAGGTGCTGTTCCTCGGGGCTGACGGTGCGTCAAACTCACCCGTGAGTTGAGTCGGGGGTTTGTAACGCAGGGCCTCGGGGCTGACTTCTGGGCTGTACTGGACCTCCTGGTCCTGAGTACGTTGCTGCTGGTCGGGGCTGTACTGGGCCTCCTGGGCCAGAGTACGTTGCTGCTGGTCGGCTTGACACTCCTCCTCCTCCTCCTCCTCTTCCTCTGCTAGGACCTGGAGTCTTTTGTTCAGTCTCTCGGCGTGGTCCGGTTCTTCCCGGTTGCTGGGTCTCGTATGGACCGGCCGGGGAGGGGGTTCAGAGACGTGGACAGGCTCCTCCTGTTGGCGGGGTCCCGGGTCGCTTCGTCGGGTAGGGGAATGTGTCCTGGACCCATGTCTTGACGATCTCTGGGAGCTCCGTGCGGAGTGAGGGGGTGTCGCCATGGCAACCAGTTTGTCCATCAGCTCCGCCTGCAGCCGGTCGCGCTCTGCCTCGCGCCGGGCATGGGCTGCGTCGCGCGCTGCTTCGCGCTGGGCATTGGCGATGTCGCGCTGCGCATTGGCGCTGTCGCGCTGCGCATTGGCGCTGGCATGGGCGGCGTGGAGCTGTGCATTTGCGCGGCTTCTCTCGATGTTCTCTTCTGTCTGGAGGCGTCTGGTCTCCAGCCTTATGCGGTCGTCTTCACTCCTTTGTTGCGCCTGGAAGCGCTCTCGCTCACCTGCGTAATGTTCGCGCTCGCACGTCTGTTGCGCTTGAAGTCGATCGCGTTCGGTGGAGGCTGCCAGGGTGGCGATGAGTGCCTGCGCCAGCATCTTGTCCGCCTCGCTGGGGGAAGACGCCGTTCGGGGCGATCGGCTCCCGGCAGTACTTGTTGGAGATCCGTTCTCCTGTTGCGTACCGAGGAGATCCGTCTCCTGGGTGCGCGTCTCTTTAGGGTTGTCTTCCTCCCGGAGCTGATCGGGGGCTATTTCTTCGGTATTGTCTGGGGGTAAAGTCGTGTCAGTTCCCTCCTGGTCCCCACCGTGAGCTTGGTCAGTTACATTAGCACCCACTAGGGCCTCTGTGGTCGGGGTAACCTGGTTGTTAAGGTCAGACATAATTTTACTTTCTACTTTTTCCGCGTTTAACTTCCCTTTAAAGCTAGGTATTGGACTGACAGAGTATGCCTCTAGATAGGGAGGTGGCTGCCGTCTGCGCTGCGGGCGATCTAGCTTAGGAGAACCGTTTGTGGAGTGTTCGTCATCGGCCATGTCAATATTAATATTATATTAATATTACGCTAATTATTCTCCGGCTATCGAAGGACCAATTTTAACTGAGGGGTACAATTCCCTGACTGTATTAATCAAGTATTGATATCATTAAATCACTACCGTCTTGTACATTACTGGCCAATACCGTACAAAGGTATTTTAGATGACAACACTTCCACAATAACAGGTTTCCACACAAATACTAATTTATAATATTTATTACATCAGAAGATTAGATTACATTACTTTAATTGCGCTTATAAGGCAAAGAATGTGCAGGCAAATCAATATGGAATGTTAGGAATTAGATCTAGGGATATTCTGGGATGGGGTGTACTACCGGTTGTAAGCCAGCAGGGGGGGGGCAAAGCTCTATGCAAGTCAATGGTTCACGGAGCTGTAGCAAGGCACCTGGAGACGGTGTTTTACTCCCTGAGTCAGCGGGGAAAAGCAGCCTGGTCCCAGGATGCGCGCCGTGCAGGTGAAAGCCGTGGGGCCTCTGGTACGACAGAGACTGGCTCGAGTGATGGTCTCACGGGCAGGTGTAGATCCCACCGTAGAAGTGGGGTAGGCGGTTCTCTGTTCCAGCAGCTTGGTGAAGAATGAAGAATAATAATCCTTGCCGGAAAATGGCACTGCTGGCGGGGTGTAAATCCTCCGTGGTGCTGCTGGTCCGGTGTAGGTATCCTCCGGTGCGTGGTATTGCATGGTTGAACTTGACGTTACTATCCTTATTAGCACGCGGTAATAAGTGCTCTATTATAGACACACAATTACTCACTTCACGTGGTCTTTGACTCGTAATGAAGGCTTTACTAATAAATAGAGAACGATACGTTAAACCAACGTACTAGGATAACACGAGGCTCTATCTTGGGGCAATGCGAGCCCTGCTCTGCCCACGTTGCGTAGTGGGTGAGACGTTGCTTGGATAACTGGAACTGAACGAGACTGAACGGGACAAGGGACTAAGAGACTAAGAGAGAGTTCTACTTTACTTGCGCCATATATATATGCGCTGTGAACAAATAGTACCATTCGTATTTCAGTAGCCGTATTCATGGGCAGAAGCTGGGCATGTACAGACATATCTCGTCGGTACCTTTGAAGTCAGCTCTAGGGGGTAAGGCAGTGGCGCCGGGGGATCGCTTCCAATAGGAGAACGAATATTATGGTCTGTCCTGCTACCAGGTAAAGGGATATTCCGTGCATATTGTACAAGGAATATACAGGGGATATCAAACGATATACAAATACTATACATGGGATCTCAGGCAATAAATATATATATTCGGTTTAATCTGACCCTTTGTAACACTTATTGTCTGGGACCAAATACGGCCACGCCCCACTCCCAGCAAAAAGTGGGAATCTCTAGAATGGGTTTGGGGCGGCGCTGTATACGGAAGTAGCTCTCAAGGTGACGATTAGACAACACTTTTTTGTTGTCAGTAGATGGCAGCATTGGTTTAAAATTAAAGGCTGAAAATGTTGAGAACTACAACACTGCATTTCCCAAGAGCGTTAGCACAGGTCGCAGGTCACTGGGATGGGTCTATATTCTCCGACGTGATCTGAACAGCGCTAAACTATTACTGCGACCTCGGTATAGCGACCGAGAATGGCCAACTAATTATCTTAACAAAAGTGCGCTGGTAGCGTTACATATGTTGTCTAAAGGGGGACATATGGTACAATTTAAGATTCTAATGATTAATCGGCATATAAAGGACAAGATAAAGCATCGTTAATTTGTAAGAAACCTCAATGAAAACGGCACAGGGTGCTATTGTTATGAAAATGTGATAGAATCATATAAAAATGTGGACGCATTTGGCCTACGTTCCGTTAGGTACAACTATCACCATTGCCATCAATCAATATACAATATATGATCACAGTCAGTCAAATGCAGCCACGCTTCCAATATGCCCTACACAAACACGCGCACATCTCTCTCTCTCTCTCTCTCTCTCTCTCTCTCTCTCTCTCTCTCTCTCTCTCTCTCTCTCTCTATTCCCTATCCCCCCCCTCTCTCTCTCACTCTCTCTCTGATCCATGCAAAAATAATCACTTATGTATATCTTGTCCTTTTTAACCAAGTTACCATTCATTGTCCGGGTCATTATGCCAACCAACTTTGAAAGAGTGCCTAAGCTTAACCGTCGAAAGAACTTGCCGTCACGCTCTAAGACAAACTCTAACGTTACCTTAACCTACTTCGAACGAAGCGTGGCTAGGCTTTCCCAGTGTAGAAACTGACGTCGGCCAATCAGAGAGCGTCTCCGAGAAATGCGGCTACGGAAATTATTGACGCTGCTTGCTTAGATGATAATAGATCGCTTGGAAACGCGCCCGGTTTCCATCATAATACATCATATTTCAACGCACAGCGAATTACGCACTGATTGGCTTCGCAGCAATGAAACCAGTGAACGCCCACTGTGAGCGCTATGCGTCTAGCCCAGGAGAAATGCGGCTATGGAAAGTATAGAGGCGGTATTATTCTCTAGCAGACAGTCACTTCCTGTTCATGAAAACAATTATTTATATTTGATATATTAACGTTATATTGTGCATTGGAAACACAAACATACTTAAAATGAGTAAATATTATTCATTTTTAACATGTTTATTTGATTTCTAGGGCTCTTAAAAAAAATTACAAAAAAAAATTCTTCTTCTCTCTTTTAACCAGGGAGGGCGGCGCTCTAGTGCCCCCATTGACCAGCCGCCACTGGGCTGAGCTGAGGACAGACCGAGCTGAGCCCAATGCACCGCAGCCAACCTCACCACTCCTCCCCCAGAGCCATCCACTAGATCTGGACAGAGACCACCAGTGACTCCACAAGAGCTGAGGCCTTGTCCAAAGGCTGCAGCCAGGAAATTAGCCCAAAAACAAAAAAGAATGTCAAGCAGTATCCTCACTGACACCCCAGAGAAGGAGAGATTAGAGCAGGGGGTAAAAGGCATCAACATCAAAACGACCCAGTGCACCCCAGCCCAGTCCACCTACCAAGCCTAGTACATCCCAGCCTAGACCACCTACTAAGCCTAGTACATCCCAGCCCAGTCCACCTACCAAGCCTAGTATACGTCCCAGCCTAGTCCACCTACCAAGCCTAGTGCATCCCAGCCCAGTCCACCTACCAAGCCTAGTGCATCCCAGCCCAGTCCACCTACCAAGCCTAGTGCATCCCAGCCCAGTCCACCTACCAAGCCTAGTGCATCCCAGCCCAGTCCACCTACCAAGCCTAGTGCATCCCAGTGCACTCCACCCCAGCTGGAAAAGGCAGCCAGCAAGAAGAAGAAACAGAAAAGAAAGAGACAGGAGGAGTCTTCATCAGATGAAGATGATTGTTCTTGTTTGGTTTGTATGGAAACGTTCTCCCACAGCCGTTCAGGGGAGGTATGGGACAAGTGTTGGATGTGCAACCAGTGGGCACACAAGCTCCTGATGAATTGAAAATGGGGGACCCTGATGTAAACAAGACGAAAGTCTTTCTCTGGTCTGCATCCCCTTAACAATTGTGTGTATTGAGCTGTACTGTATTGTACCCATTCTGCAATCTGTTAATAAAGTTTTCAATCAATCAATCAATCAATCTCTGCTTAGTTGGAGTGCCCAAACCCTACATTTGCCATCACTGTAACTATAGTGAATGAGTGTAGCCTAGTTGTGTAGGCTATTGTTGTTAGGCCTATTTATTTTGTTCTTATTTTGTTATATAGGATGGCCTAAAGATGTGTTTCCTGTTTATGTTCATGTTAAGATGCATTAAGTTGTGTATTTGTCAACTTGTCAATGCAATTCAACTTTCAAAATTAGTTCTGCCTTCTTGATTTCCGTGTGTCTGTAATGAATAGAAATATCGAATAATAGAAATACTGATGAAAACCCGACTATACTCGGGTCTGGCGCTGAACGGTTGGCGAGATAACCTGACTATCCTCGGGTCTGGCGCTGATTGAGTTAAGCTTCAATTTAATGTAGGAATGACTATTGAGTAAAAAGTGTGACAACCAACCCTGTTCTCCCCTGCCGCTAGGCAGCTGGCCTCCAGCCCTTAGAGCAGCCTGCAGACGTGTGGGGATGGAGAGTGATGAGGGAGAACCAGAACCAGAACCACAAGCAGGGAGGCCGAGCCCACGGTCTGTAGGGCACCTCCCAGCAGTGAGTTGGGCAATGTGCAACCCCCCCTCTAACCTGGAGGGCAGGCACGTGCACACATAGAGCCCAAAGGGTGCTCGAGCACCTGCCCTTTTGTGCCTCACAAAAAAGTGCCCTTTTTATGCCAATTTCTTTTTCTTTTTTGCAGATCCACTTTACACCAAAAACTAAATACTGTATATGTACAAATATGTTCGGTTTGTACAATTATGCTAATAACCAATAATAAACAATACAGTCAACTCATGAAGTTAAAACTATTTGAAGCACTGATCATGTTATGGTTTGTAACCGACCCCAATCGCACAACACAAGACAGGTATGGTGGTTTGCCAAGAAACAGATATTTATTGTGAACAGGGAAAAAGGGCACTGTCCCTTTAAGGGAGAAAACACAAACACTGGAATAACACAAGAGGGGAAGGTAAAGTGCCTTTAAGAGGCGGGCAGGAAAAGGGAACACCTTGGGAAAGTAAGGGAACGCCTAAGGGAAGGTTAAGGGAACGCCTTGGGACAGAGGAACTAGAGACTAGGTAAACCAGGGACAAGGAGAACTAGGGAGAGAGGACTAGGAACTAGGAGAGCTAGGGATAGAGGACTAGGGACTAGGAGAACTAGGGATAGAGGACTAGGGACTAGGAGAACTAGGGATAGAGGACTAGGGACTAGGAGAACTAGGGATGGAGGACTAGGGACTAGGAGAACTAGGGACAGAGGACTAGGGACTAGGAGAACTAGGGATAGAGGACTAGGGACTGAGGAGAACTAGGGATAGAGGACTAGGGACTAGGAGAACTAGGGATAGAGGACTAGGGACTAGGAGAACTAGGGATAGAGGACTAGGGACTAGGAGAACTAGGGATAGAGGACTAGGGACTGAGGAGAACTAGGGATAGAGGACTAGGGACTAGGAGAACTAGGGATAGAGGACTAGGGACTGAGGCCCGCGGAGGCGGGCTGGGGTACAGGGAGGAACTGGGGACTGGTGGGAAAACATCTGGGCCGCTCTGCAGGACAGAGGAGAGAGTTAATGCACAAAAGGGAAAAAACAGAGCAGGTGCAGAACAGTCCAAATAACAAAGTGAACAAAGTAATAATATCTTCGTGTGACAAACACACAGGGGGAGATGTAAAGTCCAAAAATACTATTCTAAGTGAGAACCAAAAAACAGAGGCATTACGCTGGGAGATGAAATGTCCAAACTAACTAACAGAGGCAATACGCTGGGAGATGAAATGTCCAAACTAACTAACAGAGGCAATACGCTGGGAGAGTGACATCACAATCAAAACTCACCCAGGCGTATGCGTAAAGGTACAGGAACAGCAACGGGGCGAGGGCAAGGGGCATTACGCTGAGTGAGTGACATCACAATCAAAACTCACCCAGGCGTATGCGTAAAGGTACAGGAACAGCAGCGGCGGGGTGCCGGCTGTCCGAGCCGAGGACAGAGTGGTGCAGGAACAGGCAGCGGGGCGAGAGCGTCGCCACCGGGGCGCCGGCTGTCCGAGCCGAGGACAGAGTGGTGCTGGAACAGGCGGCGGTGGCGAGGGTATCGCCACCGGGGAGCCGGCAGTCCGAGCCGAGGACAGAGTGGTGCTGGAACAGGCGGCGGTGGCGAAGGTGTCGTCACCGGGTAGCCGACTGTCGGAGCCGAGGACAGAGTGGTGCGCCACTGCTTGAGTGCGCACCGGAACCGAGAGACGCGTCGGGGTGCGTCTGCGAGGAGGAGTGTGCCAAGCACGAAGGTCTAGAAGATGCGCGTTGCGCGCTGGTCTGGAGAGCGTGCCAAGCTCGAGGGTTCTTGGAAGATGCGCGTTGCGCGCTGGTCTGGAGAGCGTGCCAAGCTCGAGCGTCCTTGGAAGATGCGCGTTGCGCGCTGGTCTGGAGAGCGTGCCAAGCTCGAGGGTTCTTGGAAGATGCGCGTTGCGCGCTGGTCTGGAGAGCGTGCCAAGCTCGAGCGTCCTTGGAAGATGCGCGTTGCGCGCTGGTCTGGAGAGCGTGCCAAGCTCGAGCGTCCTTGGAAGATGCGCGTTGCGCGCTGAGGACTGGAGAGCGTCTGCGCTGGTCTGGATGTGCGTCAGGACGAACAGCTGCGCGGGGGTCTGCAGTGGAACGCTGGGGTGCCTCCCGTGGAAGTACAGGGAGCGCAGACCAGTCTCCCCCACAGGCAACGGCGACAGCTGGCGAAGGCTGGAGCAAACATCTCGACGCCGGAGAATGGAACAGCATAGGCAGACAGAGGATCTCCCGAAAGAGTCTAGATGTTTAGAGAATAAGACTCGGCAAGTATACAACACGACCCCACGCCAAAACGAGGGGAAGCGCCCTGGTATTTAAAGCCCACAGGGGGACTAATTAGCCTGCCACCACAGGTGCGAGAGATAATAGAATATCAAACAGGTGTGGCCACTAAGGGTAAGGAACGAGAGGGTGGGGGCTAGAGAGAGTGAGTAGGGAATTCCTAACAGTAGGCTTAAAGAAGACAGAGAATAGGGAATTCCTAACAGTAGGCTTAAAGAAGACAGAGAAAAGGTAGTGAGCAGCGGGCAAAACCTCACAGTATCCCCCCCTCCAACGGGAGCCACCCGGCGACCCAAAACAAATACAGACAGAGTGGCAGGGGGCAAAACAAGAGGTACTGGCCAAGCCAGCAGGGGAAGCCACCACAAGAGTGGGGCTAGCAAAAGAAACAGGGTCGCCGAGGGGTAACTAGGGTAGCAGAGGGGCAACTGGGGGAACTGGTCTAGAGAACTGGCCTAGAGAACTGGTCTAGAGAACTGGGCTAGAGAACCGGGCTAGAGAACTGGTCTAGAGAACTGGTCTAGAGGAACTGGGTCTAGAGAACTGAGGGGCAAGCAGGGTAGCAAAGGGGTAACCATGGTAGCACCGGGAAAGGGCTAGCAGAGGGAAGGTTAGCTGCCAGGGCACTGATAGCTACAGGGCCTATGCTAGCTGTACTGCTACATCAACATAGAGGCTGCGCAAGCTGCCGGAGCCAGGCTAGCAGAGGGAAAGGGTAGCTGCCAGGGCACTGATAGCTACAGGGCCTATGCTAGCTGTACTGCTACATCAACATAGAGGCTGCGCTAGCTGCCGGAGCTAGGCTGGCAGACAGGGCTGGACCAGCATGAGAGCACAAGCTAGCTGGAAGGACAGTCCTAGCTGTGTGAGAAAAAACTGACCTTGCTAGCTGAAAGGGCAGTCCTAGCAGTGGGATAAACTACACAAAAAAAGTGGAGGCCAAGCAGAGGGACCGGGTTAGCTGCTTGGGCCTGGCTAGCTACAGGGCCTATGCCAGCTGCAAGGCTGCATTAACATAGAGGCTGTGCTAACAGCCGGGGCCAAGCTAGCAGACCGGGGCCATGCAGAGGGAAACTGGGTTAGCCGCCAGGGCATGGCTAGCTACAGGGCCCATGCCAGCAGCAAGGGCTGCATAAACACAGAGGCTGTGCTAGCAGCCGGGGCTAAGCTAGCAGACAGGGGCTCTGCTGAGGGACTGGGTTAGCTGCCAGGGCATGGCTAGCTACAGGGGGGTCAAACAGGGCAAAACGGGAAGCAAACAGGGGAGCTAACCGGGGAGACTAACAAGCTAAACAGGGGAGTAACAGGCTAACAAGGGAGCTAGAGGGAACAAGAAAAAAAAAAGGCAAACTCAACATACACCGTCTGTGCTGGCTGGGGTCGTCGATTTGGTGGGGTCGTACTGTTATGGTTTGTAACCGACCCCAATCGCACAACACAAGACAGGTATGGTGGTTTGCCAAGAAACAGATATTTATTGTGAACAGGGAAAAAGGGCACTGTCCCTTTAAGGGAGAAAACACAAACACTGGAATAACACAAGAGGGGAAGGTAAAGTGCCTTTAAGAGGCGGGCAGGAAAAGGGAACACCTTGGGAAAGTAAGGGAACGCCTAAGGGAAGGTTAAGGGAACGCCTTGGGACAGAGGAACTAGAGACTAGGTAAACCAGGGACAAGGAGAACTAGGGAGAGAGGACTAGGAACTAGGAGAGCTAGGGATAGAGGACTAGGGACTAGGAGAACTAGGGATAGAGGACTAGGGACTAGGAGAACTAGGGATAGAGGACTAGGGACTAGGAGAACTAGGGATGGAGGACTAGGGACTAGGAGAACTAGGGACAGAGGACTAGGGACTAGGAGAACTAGGGATAGAGGACTAGGGACTGAGGAGAACTAGGGATAGAGGACTAGGGACTAGGAGAACTAGGGATAGAGGACTAGGGACTAGGAGAACTAGGGATAGAGGACTAGGGACTAGGAGAACTAGGGATAGAGGACTAGGGACTGAGGAGAACTAGGGATAGAGGACTAGGGACTAGGAGAACTAGGGATAGAGGACTAGGGACTGAGGCCCGCGGAGGCGGGCTGGGGTACAGGGAGGAACTGGGGACTGGTGGGAAAACATCTGGGCCGCTCTGCAGGACAGAGGAGAGAGTTAATGCACAAAAGGGAAAAAACAGAGCAGGTGCAGAACAGTCCAAATAACAAAGTGAACAAAGTAATAATATCTTCGTGTGACAAACACACAGGGGGAGATGTAAAGTCCAAAAATACTATTCTAAGTGAGAACCAAAAAACAGAGGCATTACGCTGGGAGATGAAATGTCCAAACTAACTAACAGAGGCAATACGCTGGGAGATGAAATGTCCAAACTAACTAACAGAGGCAATACGCTGGGAGAGTGACATCACAATCAAAACTCACCCAGGCGTATGCGTAAAGGTACAGGAACAGCAACGGGGCGAGGGCAAGGGGCATTACGCTGAGTGAGTGACATCACAATCAAAACTCACCCAGGCGTATGCGTAAAGGTACAGGAACAGCAGCGGCGGGGTGCCGGCTGTCCGAGCCGAGGACAGAGTGGTGCAGGAACAGGCAGCGGGGCGAGAGCGTCGCCACCGGGGCGCCGGCTGTCCGAGCCGAGGACAGAGTGGTGCTGGAACAGGCGGCGGTGGCGAGGGTATCGCCACCGGGGAGCCGGCAGTCCGAGCCGAGGACAGAGTGGTGCTGGAACAGGCGGCGGTGGCGAAGGTGTCGTCACCGGGTAGCCGACTGTCGGAGCCGAGGACAGAGTGGTGCGCCACTGCTTGAGTGCGCACCGGAACCGAGAGACGCGTCGGGGTGCGTCTGCGAGGAGGAGTGTGCCAAGCACGAAGGTCTAGAAGATGCGCGTTGCGCGCTGGTCTGGAGAGCGTGCCAAGCTCGAGGGTTCTTGGAAGATGCGCGTTGCGCGCTGGTCTGGAGAGCGTGCCAAGCTCGAGCGTCCTTGGAAGATGCGCGTTGCGCGCTGGTCTGGAGAGCGTGCCAAGCTCGAGGGTTCTTGGAAGATGCGCGTTGCGCGCTGGTCTGGAGAGCGTGCCAAGCTCGAGCGTCCTTGGAAGATGCGCGTTGCGCGCTGGTCTGGAGAGCGTGCCAAGCTCGAGCGTCCTTGGAAGATGCGCGTTGCGCGCTGAGGACTGGAGAGCGTCTGCGCTGGTCTGGATGTGCGTCAGGACGAACAGCTGCGCGGGGGTCTGCAGTGGAACGCTGGGGTGCCTCCCGTGGAAGTACAGGGAGCGCAGACCAGTCTCCCCCACAGGCAACGGCGACAGCTGGCGAAGGCTGGAGCAAACATCTCGACGCCGGAGAATGGAACAGCATAGGCAGACAGAGGATCTCCCGAAAGAGTCTAGATGTTTAGAGAATAAGACTCGGCAAGTATACAACACGACCCCACGCCAAAACGAGGGGAAGCGCCCTGGTATTTAAAGCCCACAGGGGGACTAATTAGCCTGCCACCACAGGTGCGAGAGATAATAGAATATCAAACAGGTGTGGCCACTAAGGGTAAGGAACGAGAGGGTGGGGGCTAGAGAGAGTGAGTAGGGAATTCCTAACAGTAGGCTTAAAGAAGACAGAGAATAGGGAATTCCTAACAGTAGGCTTAAAGAAGACAGAGAAAAGGTAGTGAGCAGCGGGCAAAACCTCACAGATCACTTCCCAGTGCAATACCGGCTTCCAACATCTGTGTGGCGCTGTGGCGCATACAGTTGAATGCTGGTATTACACTCACTAAAGGACACGAAGAAGTCAAGTCTTTGTTGATTTGGGAATCTCAAATACAAATCGGGATTGGAATAAAAAATGCATTTATATTAAACAATACATATACTGTGTCTTTCAATGATATGTTTATTATTGATTATTATAGTTAAATATTCAATATTTGATCACCAAAACCCCCCAAAAAGCATAAAAAGCAAAAAGGGCCCCCAAAAATAGGACTCGCGCTTTTCAGCCTTTGAGCACCTGCCCCTCTAAAGTCCTGTGCACGTCCCTGCTGGAGGGGACGAGGGAAGGGATCCAATGGATACATGCAAAATGGAACGTGGACGACTTCATGAGATAGAAATGGAACATACTTATTTTTGGAAACTGGAGGAAAGACGGATAGGGAGTCCCCGATTGGCCATGGGGGAGGAGGGGAGAAAGGGCTGAGAGGGATCGAACGAGGCGATAGGCTCAGGAACGGTGCACAGTGGGAGGTGTTATTGCATGGGTGTGTAGGCTACCCATGCAGTGAGTGGAGAGACAGGTAGGGGCAGGTAAGCCAGGGGTCTGCATATCATTCCAGTTCCCCAACACTGGGCACATGCACACAGATCCACAGCACACTTATAGAACACACACAGAACACACACAGAACACACACCTATAGAACACACACTGTACACACACTTACTCACATACAACCAGATGTGTTTTCAGATAGCAAAGTAAGAAGAATGTGACATGGTAAAACATAAAAGAACACACATAATCATATTTTCATGCATTGTGAGGACATTCCATATAGAATCACATTAATTTCTTAACCCCTAACCTTAACCTTAACCACAATGACAACATGCCTAGCTCTAACCCATAGGATAATCTTAACCTAACCCTAACCATAGCCAAACCATAACCATAAAATATCTCTTACTGTACCTTGTGGCCAAGGTATTCTAGAAACTACAGTATAGGTTTTTTTCGTACCAAACTACTAGCTACTTACCAATGAAAAGTAGTTAAACTAAATATGAGCTCTAAAATAAAAGATTGTTTTGTCAAACTCACACATAGGCTACTTTAAACAAGCATGTCATTTGTGATACGCTGTGACCATCATCCGTTGTCCCCTTGATGCACTGACAAAACAAACCTTTCAAAGTGTGTAAGTGTTCCGCCATCAGCTCTTACACAAATACAACAGCTATCTATAGGAACGGTGTCTGTGTTGTCCAACAAAAGTAGGCGTGACCGCGGCGATGCCTCGGATGCGACAGTCTGATATACGATGCCTCCTACAAGTTTCTAGGACAAGCAGTTAAAAGCTGTGTGTGTGTGTGTGTGTGTGTGTGTGTGTGTATGTGTGTGTGTGTGTGCGTGTGTGCGTGCGTGCGTGCGTGCGTGCGTGCGTGCGTGCGCACGCAATCATGCATGCATGTATGGATGTGTTGTGTTGTATGTGTGTGGAAGCATTTGTCTGAGTGTCTATAAATCCAATAGAGTATATTATCATTGAATAATTGATGTGTCCCTTTAAAGGGATATTTCACTTTAGTAGAACTAGTCAAGTTTCAGCAGTCTTACCTCTATGTAAGGTCATCTACAAGTAAGCTAGCGACCACCGCTGTCCTTGTCATTCACTGTCAACACCACCATTCCTCCCAGGTGTCAGGCTCCTCATTCACTTCCATTCATTTTGGGGAGCTAGTCTAATTCATACTTAAGTATAAACAAACTATTGCTGTCCAGATTTCAATAAAAACAGATCATTCAGAGTCAAAGGTACATGCTTGTCTTGGCATTTGATGTGTGTTTACAGATGTATTACCTTTGGAAAAATAAAAGCAGATCCGGTCAATTTGTTGCAGGTTTGAGTGTGCTGTGTGTCTTTGCCCTGCAGGCCTGTACGTTAATGCCAAGCAAGCAGTGCAAAAATGCTTCCGCATTCGTCACCGCACGCTAGTGCGGTAAAGCGCCCTTCTTTTCAGACAAATGCTACCGTGCGTGCACCGGCGGCGGCGTGCTCGCTCAGGTGCGTGCGTGCGCCGGCGTGCTCGCGCGAGGTGCCCGCGCATGCGCATGAGATCCCGCCTTGGTTGGAGCTCAATATATATAAGTCACCGCCTCTTATTCACTATCTGGCACTAGCTCAATTGGCAAGGACACATGGCTGTGGATCCTATGGCTTGTTTGCTGGCGAGTTCGAATCCCATCGAAAATATTTTTTAACGTGATTTTTTTTTAACGTGTATTCTTTCGCCGGTTAAGGTTAGGCATTGTTTCGGAGTTGGTTAAGGTTAGAACGGTTAAGTTTAGGCGCTGTTAAGGAGCTGGTTAAGGTTAGAGTTTGTCAAAGAGAATGGCAATATAATTTCTATGGTTAAGGTTAGGCATTGTTTCGGAGTTGGTTAAGGTTAGAACGGTTAAGTTTAGGCGTTGTTAAGGAGCTGGTTAAGGTTAGAGTTTGTCAAAGAGAATGGCAATAGACAGCCTATTTCCGCGCGACCTGGGCGCTGGGCGGCGGAAAATGAAAGGCGCATTACTGCATGCCACTACGGTAAGTTTTTGCACTGCTTACTTGGCATAAAGCTACACGCGCCCTGCAGGATGTTTGGGGAGGGGTTACCGTGGTTACCTGCTGCTGCCTTGTTGAAAGAAGGATTCTAAACATGCTGTTAAAAGTTGACAGTTGGTCAAGTGTCCAGTCTACCTACATGACCCAAAGTAATTAACTATTGAAAACTGAAAATAATATTATAAAGTGGCAAGCCATTTAAAGATCCTCGTTTTTGTATTGGTGATAACTGATAAGTGGTCATTGCTGTTGTGGTTTAGAGCACTGTATTGACTTGCTTTCCACCTTGAAAATGCATGCTAACTACTGAGTTAGTCTTCTATTCATTCCAAACTAACTGATGTTGCTGGCTGCTGGTGAAGTAAACACATCACTTACTGTGATTTTCCCGGGAATGTCCTACCAGACACGTCACCAGCCACGAACAGTAAAACAGTCATCATCAACTAATAATACAGTATATAGAATCTTTATATGAAAACATTTGAGATTATTACTTTAAACTACCTACCACACTCAACTGCAAAATCTAGTTAAACTATGCTAATGAACTATGTTGTGTATGTAGTTATACTCCCCATTACGCGCGCACACACACGCACGCACACACGCACACACACGCACGCGCGCGCACACACACACACACACACACATACGTACACACACACACACACACACACGGCAACTAATGCTTGTACTGTCGTTTTCAAGATGACAAGACAAATTAAAACAACTTGCCAATCGTCGTGATCACGGTGATAGCGAAATAGAAAGATCCCGCGAATTTCCACTGTCTCCCGGCGCGGTGGGGCTCGGATTGGAGGACCACTCTCTCGATCTCCTTGTAGTCGTCCTCGGTGAACCCGTACTTCTTCTTCAGCTCGTTGAGCTTCTGCTCCAGATGCTTCTTCCTCCAGCTCTCACTCTCGGACTCGAGCGCGTCAAAGACCGCGGCTCCGACGAGCAGGTAGGACACCATGCCGAAGATGAGGCAGAGGGTCCGAACGTTCTGCGTCTTCATCCTCTCCACACTCCGAGCGAGCGAAGTGGCGCGGCGGGGGGACGGAGGGAGGGCGCTGCGCCGCGGGGTGGGGACCGTGGGGAAGGTCCGCTTAGAAGCGCAGCTTCAGCGCACAGAACGGCAATCGGTTCCCATTCATCTTTAGTGAGCTTGTGTTATCCCTGACACACAAGACATGTTTAGTCCCCTGCGCCTCCTTAGATTACAGGGATACCCATTTAAATTGTACCCTATACCCGCTGTCCTATTTACCAACAGCTTATGTGATTAACACATCAGTCAAGGTGTGCGTGCATTTTTAAACAAGTTACTTGATCTAACCTGGCGACTCCTGCTCTGTTTTCCACAGGAAACATAAATGATCGAAATAGGCAACTGTGGATTTCACTCACAGATCGAAACCAAAAGGGGGCTAGAATGATGACACAGATGGCGTTATGTCTTCTTGGGTGTCTCATTAGCCTATCTGGAAAGTGTCGCGTGTGAGTGATCGAGGACGGGTGGGTCAAATGACACGGACTAACACCTCCACCCCGCTGTACTAGTTAGCTATAGCCGTTTAAAGGTGGTGATCGGGTTACACACCAGGCGCCGCTGTCCATGGTGCTGAACTCCAGCTACGTGCTGTTCGGGGTGCTGAATTAATTCTAGTGCTATAAGCCAACGGCATTTTTGTAATGTATAGTCAGTGTTGTCGGTCAGTCAGAGATCAGGGAGTTTACTGCAAGTCTCTGAAGAAAAATAATTAGATAGAATTTTCACTCTGATCTTGTCTGGGGTGCCCATATAGGGTCCGACACTGTGTGTGTGTGTGTGTGTGTGTGTGTGTGTGTGTGTGTGTGTGTGTGTGTGTGTGTGTGTGTGTGTGTGTGTGTGTGTGCGTGCGTGCGTGCGTGCGTGCGTGTGTGCGTGTGTGTGTGCGCAGAGTGGAGCGACCAACATAAACAGCTGTCCCTTTCCTACTCTACTCTCTTGATTACTTTGCCCTGTGAAGCGCACATGTGCGAAGTATTCACTATATACGCTTTGGGTAATGTATTACTCTGAGCGATGAAGCATTGGCAGGATTGACCTTTATAAAGCATGCTTAGTCCTTGAGCAATCAACAGAGCCCCCATCATTAACTATGCCACAGAGAGAGAGAGAGAGAGAGAGAGAGAGAGAGAGAGAGAGAGAGAGAGAGAGAGAGAGAGAGAGAGAGAGAGAGAGAGAGAGAGAGAGAGAGAGAGAGAGAGAGAGAGAGAGAGAGAGGACTAGTGGTTTGTGAATTTAATCATTACGATTATCAAGATGGTCATTATTAACTTGTCATTTCATTGTGTAATTATCTTGTAATTAAAGTAAAGTATCTTATAATTACCTACAATCAAAGTATGTATAAGTGTCAATGGATTTATTATCAAAACAGGAGAGAAGGCCAGGGAGACAAAACAATATAGCATTTAGAAGATGCCCTTAACCTTTCGGTTAACCGTCTGTAGTGTGGTAGTGAAAGGTTAAACTTTCGGTAGTGTGGTAGTGAAAGGGTTCAAACATGTGCCACAGTAGCACGAGCACCAACATAGTAAGTAGCCAAAATGAGGAGAGTGCTCTTAGGGCCAATCAGCAGGGCACAGCGACGCTCGTCAAGAGCAGGATCAAATTCAACAAGATGAAGTGCAATTACAGAATGCAGGTAGAGGGAGAGGGAGTGGAGGTTTTCTGTGGAGATGGAGAACAGGGCACTCACAAATAGGAGGATGTGGGGTGTAGGGCTGAACCATGCCCTGGGGGTCTAATATAATAATAATAATAATAATAATAATAATAATAATAATAATAATAATAATAATAATAATAATAATAATAATAATAATAATAATAATAATAATAATAATAATAATAATAATAATAATAATAATAATAATAATAATAATCATCATCTTTATTTGTATAGCACCTTTCATACAAGAATTGCAGCGCAAGGTACTTCACAGCAGTAATAAAGACATAGGCATTCAAATTAGCACAAACATATTTTTTTGGCATACAATAAGCATAAGATGAGCATAAAATAGACAGCACCAAAATAGAAAAAGTCAAGGTAAGGCATAGACATTAAATCACATTATTTTTCATATTAGGATCTAACATCTTAGATCAGGGGGTATAGGGTGGGTGCAGCTCTCATAGCCTTGCAGGCCAAAACCAGGGTTTGGAATCCAATGATAATTCACAGGGAGTCTATAGAGGGAGTCTATAGTGGGAGTCTAGAGGGAGACGGTAGAGGGAGTCGGTAGAGAGAGTCAGTAGATATAGAGTCAATAGAGGGAACATAGGAGTGGAGGGAGTACAGGATTATTAGCCACTTAGATTAAAAGTGAATCCTACCACAGGTTCTTTCATACTAACTGAATGGCAAATGAAAAAGAGAAGCCGTGTTGATCAACTACATCAGGGAGACACACTGTGAAGAAGCCTGCCAGAAATAGAGAGGTGCACTTTCTCAACCAACTTGAATTTCCTCTTCCAAGACGCGCTGTGAGGTATAGGGGGGGGGGGGGGGGGGTGGGAGCTTCAAAACAGGCATGCCCGCCCCACACATACATGCATACATTACAAACGCACACACACACTGTACAATAAAGGGCAGGCGCACAAGCCTGATGCATTCTGGGCACCACCCAGGCAGGAGGCGTCCTGGGGTTAGGTGCTGTGAGGAACTAGCATCCTGAAAGTATGATCAGTCACTTTCATTGATTGAAACCTTTGATGAACTCAGCTTGACGGCAGTCCTGTGGCGCAGATGTTCTCGTGGAACCACGTGGCACCGCTCTCTTCTTGTGAGTTTGCAAGTTTCCATCTGCCTTACTGTTTCCTCTACAAGAAGGAGAGAGAGAGGGAGGGGGGAGAGAGAGAGAGAGAGAGGGGGGAGAGAGAGGGGGGAGAGAAAGAGGGTGAGATAGAGAGGGAGAGGGAGAGAGAGAGGACAGCTATGTATTGCTGTATGAATGCTCACGTGTGTGTGTGTCTGTGTGTGTGCGTGTGTGTGTGTGTGTGTGTGTGTGTGTGTGTGTGCGTGCGTGCGTGTGTGTGTGTGTGTGTGTCCATGTGTGTGTACACATAAGTGTATGCATGCCTGCATGAGTGTGTAAATGCTACGTGTGAGAGTGCTTGGTTGCTATAAACACATCATAAGCACACACAAACACACACACACACACATGGTTGATGACATCATGTGCGTCTAATGTGTTGGCTGTCCAGGGTTCACAGTACAGAAGCAGGTAACAACCTCACTATATATTCACCATCACTATATATTCACCCTCACTATATATTCACCTTCACTATATATTCACCCTCACACAGTATTCATCAATATTTGGATACTTGAAATCTGTCTGAAGTGAATAGTTTGTATCTGGTTAACACTGTTGCCTCGCAGCAAGAAGGTCCTGGGCTCGATTCCCTTTCTGAGTGGAGTTAGCATGTTCTCCCCAGTGCTCGCAAGGGTTTCCCCTCCAGTATAAGAGATAAACCCAATGGAAAAACATGCGGAACAGATCGCTAACAATGTCCCGTCCCTGGCGAAGACGGACAGGAGCACTTGGATTGGTCCCCGGGTCTGCTCCTGGCTGCCCTTGGGGAGGGGAAGGACAACAGGATGGCTCAAGTGCAGAGAGGAAATGTAATCAGCGACCCCAAAAAATGCACATGTGTGTGTCTGTTCCTATGTGTGTCGCCCATCTCGCATGTGTGTGTTCGCTGCATGACTATGTAGCAATGTGTGCTACAAATAAAGACATGAAATGAGATGGAACCGCTTCATGCACTGATTGAATAAATAACTATTACCAGTATGGTATTGTTAGAAGACACAGAAGGCAGCTCTGTGACCTAAACTATTTAATACTTTTAATAAACAACAACAATAATAATAGCCTAATAATAATAATAATATTTTGATTTGATTTTTTATTTGATTGAAGTTTATTTCAAATATGCAACATGAACAAACAAAAAAGTCAAACACATTTTTTTTGGTTGTCATTTACATGAAAAAGAGTGGGAAGTCAAGAGTTTTATTTGTCATGGCATACAAGCATACAGTGAAATGCGGATGGTCATGCCCGCAGCGATTGTGCAATAATACAAGTAATAAAAATAAGAATAAGACATAGAATGAGACATAACAGGTATAATGTACATACAGTAAAGTTTACAAAAAGCATGGTAAAGACATGCTAAGGTCCTGCGATAGTGCAATACAGTGATAGCTACGGATGAGGCACTGGGTCTTATACACTACTATACAATACTATACAATATACAGTTATACTATATATCCTTATGCTATCTTGCTATATCCATCTATTTACAATACAAGAACCACTCCCGTTCTTTTTTATTTTTTTAATGACCTTTTCATTGTGTAAAGTGACAGTTGAGTGTGTGCGTGTGCAGCGTGTGTGTGTTCGTGCTAAAGTGTCTGTTAGTGTGTGAGTGTATACAGTATGTGTGTTGTGTGTGTGCTCATGTGTGCTTGTGTGTGGAGAGTTCAGTGTTCAAGACTCTGATGGCCTGGGGGAAGAAGCTGAGCCGAAGTCTCTCTGTCCTAGTTGCTGGTGTGCGCAGGCGTTTGCCTGACCGCAGCAGCTTGAACAGGCTGTTGTTGGGGTGGTGAGGGTCTTTCATTATTCTGCAGGCTCTGGATTTGCACATCTTGTTATATAAGACCTGCAGGGGTGGTAGTGCAATACCCGTAGTATGCTCAGCTGAGTGCACCACTCTCTGTAGGGCCTTCTTGTCCTGTGCCATGCTGTTTCCATACCAGGCAGTGATGTTTCCAGTCAAGATGCTCTCTACAGCTCCGGAGTAGAAGGACAGGAGTATCTTCCCCGATACTCTGAACTTCCTTAACTGTCTCAGGTGGTAGAGGCGCTGCTTCGCCTTTTTTACGACTGAGTCTATGTGTGTTGTCCATGTCAGGTCCTCTGAGATGTGAACCCCCAGGTACTTAAAGCTGCTCACCCTGTCCACGGTAGCCCTGTTTATCCACAATGGTGTGTGTGTCCTCTGCTGTGTTCTCCTAAAATCCACGATCAGCTCCTTGGTTTTATCAATGTTCAGGAGCAGGCTGTTGTCCTGACACCAGCGTGCCAGTACATCAACCTCCTCCCGGTAGGCCTTCTCGCCGTCAGAGATCAGCCCCACCACCACTGTGTCGTCCGCAAACTTCACTATGGAGTTGGAGCTGAACCTGGCCACACAGTCATGTGTGTAGAGTGAATACAGCAGGGGGCTCAGAACACAGCCCTGGGGGGACCCGATACTCAGGGTGATGGTGCTGGAGGTCTGACCCCCCACCCTGACCGCCTGAGGCCTTTCACTCAGAAAGTCCAGTATCCAGGTGCTCAGAGCGGAGCTCAGACCCAGCTCAATCAGCTTGTCCACCAGTCTGGTGGGGACTATGGTGTTGAACGCTGAGCTAGTCAATGAACAACAGTCTCACATTCTGGCTGTCTAGGTGAGAGAGGGTGTTGTGTAGTACCTGAGAGACCGCATCGTCAGTGGACCTGTTTGACCTGTATGCAAATTGCAAAGGGTCCATATCACTGGGGGGGGGGGGGCACAAATGTAATCTTTAACCAGCCTCTCAAAACATTTCATGACCACAGAGGTGAGTGCCACCGGTCTGTAGTCATTAAGACCTGCTGGGGAGGATTTTTTTGGTACCGGGATTATAGTGGACATCTTGAAGCAGGCAGGGACCACGGACTTAGCCAGGGATAGATTGAATATGGTGGTGAACACTGCAGGGCTAGCTGGTTAGCACAGGACTTAAGTATCCGTCCTGTTATCCCATCTGGGCCACCTGCTTTCCGGGTGTTCACCCGCATAAATGCTCTTCTCACACTGTGTTCCGTCAATGAAGAAGCATACTTATTTAATCCCACCCCTATTTACTCATCAGAACATACTATATTTTATTTACTAAATCATACATTATTAGACTTATATTGAAAAATGAACTTAGTTAACAATTTTTTTTTTTTTTTACTTTCTTTTATTTTGTGTCATAATGAACATCACGTTGCATTGATCATACAGTATATTGATTCACATAGGCAATGACATTTGTTACTCAGGCTCTTCCATCTTATTCAATTCGTTTTCAAAGTATTCAGCATAATCAAAATAAGCAGTATAATCTGAGTACGCCTCATAAACAACCCAGGGGAGGGAAAATTATAAAAAAAAATTAAGGACATACAGTAGGATAAGAAACGAAAAAATAAATAGAAAAATAAATTTAACAAAAAAAAAATGTTTAACAAAAAAAAAGCGGGAGGGAGGAGGGTCAGACTCATGCTAGTCTGTATCCAGGTACAAGGTCAGCGGTGCGTTCCTGATATCAACTCCCCCCCCCCTCCCTCCCCCATCTCTCTGAGTGCCTGTCTCCTAGTGCTGTCTAAGGTGATGGATGCCTCAGGGTCTTGGCCAAGATTGCAGTGACTGCTCTACATGCACCACCGAGGCCATGGATCAGCTACTTACCGTCGTCTGTCCGTGGTCTTGTCAACTGGCCTGTCAACGCGGTTTCATTGCTGGATTAAGTACTTCTATTCTATTCACATAATATGCTTACTTCATATATCTACTCTATTCACATATGCTTACCACTTGTATCTATTGCTATGTCCGCCCACTACAATGACGCGAGCTGTCTAACGCCTGTCCCGTCTCCCTGTGAGTTGCTGTCCTGGAGTGCTGACCGGAGTGTCGGACGTCCCGTGATGAAGGCTGGGAGGATGCGAGACCCTCTCTGCGTGCCCTCCTGTCTCCCTGTCTCCGGCGGCCTCGTAGTGGTGACCGGAGTGCTGGACGTCCCGCGATGATGTCGGGGAGGTTGCGACCCTCTCTGCGCCGCCCCCTATCTCCCTGTCTCCGGCTGTCTCGGAGCAATGACCGGAGTGTTGAATGTCCCGTGATTAAGACGGGGAGGACGCGACCCTCTTTGCGCCACCCCTGTGCCTCAAATAGATTCGCTATCAGCTCTATCTTTAATCTTTCAAAATGTTCAGTTGCTATCAGCTCTATCTTTAATCTTTCAAAATGTTCAGTTGCTATTGCATGCACTCATCTGTGTTTCACTACACACTTGAGTGCATGCTTACCAACTGTTAGTCTGCAACACTACTAGACATCTAAGAAGGGAGATGCCCCCTTGAATGGCCCTTCTAAGGTTTCTCTCCTCCACACTGCCTGTGGAGCATTTCTTTCCCTATTGTTAGGTTTTAGTGAGTTTTTCCTTACCTTCGCGTGGGGTATGTCTGGGAGTGCTTGCATTCTTTCATTTATTTGCATTTATTTTAAATTTGTTGGACCTTATGGTGTTCTTGTTCTGTTCTTGACTTATTGTTATATTTCTTCTTGACTTGTTTAAAGAAGACTTGTACGGCCCATGGGGACATTAACGTGTGTTGTCGGGCCTTACAAATAAATTTGATTTGATTTGATTTAACTGTGATTGCACGCACGCTAATGGCGCCACATGCACGCGCGCTCCCGGCGCGTGCGCGCACTCCCGCGCATGCACATAAATGTCCCCTCGCTTGAGCACAGACTAAAGACAGTGCCTAATTGCCTCTACGAATGGAATGTAACACATATCATTCACAAGTTAGGTGTGAATGTATCTGAGAACGTATTTAACACACCTGACGACCAGCGCTGTTGATATGCAAAGTAGCCCAGGTGGGTGTGCGAGTTGGTGAGTGCAACGCATTCCTGTGTGCACGCGCTTCTCCTCAAATCTTACTCTGCACGGAGTGCAACCCCGTCCCATGACCAACACATGCCTGTACAAGGTTACAACAATACATCTTTTAATAATACCTTATTAATATTTGCCAAACTGTATGGTACCCTGTAAAGTTCCTCTAGCCATTTTTTATACATATATACAACTATATACCTACATATGCACATATATACATTTATATATACATACATACACATACATACTGCCAGTTATCAGACCCCTTCTTCATCTCTGTACTTCTGTAAAACCATTTGACTGTATTTTATATGATATATGATGATGATGATGACAACGATGGTGATGACGAAGAAGAAGAAAGTGATTTTCATAGTTTCTTCTTCTTCATCATAATCATCACCACCATCACCACCACCCACTGGCATCAGCAGCCTCCCTCTGTTTATCCCTGTCTCTGCTAGTGCTGGGTGCTCAGTGTCCACAGCAGAGTTACAAGTGGTGCCGTGACATGTTGTGATCAGTGCTTTCAGCTGCTACGCCCCAAAACTGTGGAACACTCTCCTGCAGGTCATTACGACAGCAGACTCGGTTGGCACTTTTTAAAACCAGGTAAAAACTTACCCTTTTAAACTAGCTTTGAAATGAATTATTATCTTTATTTTATTGTCTTATTTTTCTTTATTTCTATTATTTGTACTTTGTATCATTATTTTATGTAGTTTTTTAAATCATTTTATTTGTTATTTATTAATGTCTTATTTTACTGTTATAAATTTTTTTCTTATTGTTTACTATCTAATTGAGCTATTTTATTATTTTAACTATTTAAGTTTTCGGTCTTTATTATTATTGTATTTGTAATTGTTTTACTGTCTTATGTTATTGTCTTACTGTTTGCCTTATTTAGCTATTTTTACTATATTATCTAGTTGTTTTATTCCCGTTTATATCATTTTAATGTCTTCATTATTTAATTTTTAAAAATCTAAAAAGTTTTATCCTTTTGTTTAGTTTTTTGTGTAAAGCACTTTGAGCTGCAATCTGTATGAATGGTGCTATATAAATAAAGTTAATATTATTTTACATTTATTTTAATTTAAATTAAATGTATTTTATTTTAAGACTTTAAAGAATCTCATAAATCAAATCAAATCAAATTTAGTTGTAAGGCCCGACAACACACGTTTTAATGTCCCCATGGGCCGGACACATCTTCTTTAAACAAGTCAACGAAGAAACATAACAATAAGTCAAGAACAAAATAAGAACACAATAAGGTCCAACGAATTTAAAATAAATGCAAATAAATGAATGCAATGCGAACACTCCCAGGCATACCCCGCCGAAGGTAAGGAAAAACTCATGTTTTTAGACATGTCTATATTATTAAATTGGGAACTAAATATATTATACTTTATTATTATATTACATTACATTATATTATATTATATCATACATATTATTTATATTATTCAAATGGAACTCAAACATGTTCCATTGTGATGTCACAGTATGATGTCACAGTATGATGTTCCATTGTGATGTCACAGTATGATGTCATAATCAAACATTCTAGAACATTTGTGTATCTATTCAACAATTCTCCCAGAAGTTTAATAATAATAATAATAATGGATTGGATTTATATAGCGCTCTTCATGACACCCCAGTGACCCCAGATCGCTTACAGAGTTAAATTAAATAAAAAAATCACCACATGGAAAAGGAAACAAGCACCATGTCCTGTACAATCCTTAATGACCTGCGTCTGGAGGGAAGGTTCTGTGATGTGGTTATTAAAGTCAACAGCACTGACTTTAACGCCCACAAGGTCATCCTGTGTTGCTGCAGCACCTATTTCAGGTAAGTTTATCTTGGTTCATGTTAGTTTGGTTAGTAAAAAGATACTGTACTGTGCATTGCATGTAATTGTTATGCACTGGAATGGTTTTTATTTTTTATTTATTTTTTGCCAATCAAAGTCGCCTATACAAATCCTTTGTTTTTATCCTTTAATAAAAACGTTTTATTATTTTTTTTTTAAATTTATGTCATAACAGATGATGTCATAACAGAATGTCATGATGTCATAACAGAATGTCATGATGTCATAACAGAATGTCATGATGTCACAATAGATTAGACTCTTCAATGAATTAATTTGATTTTAATAATGTACTTTGACTGTGCTAAGAGCCTATAATGTACTTCTCCTGTAGAAAGATACTACACTGTACTTCTATTGTAAACAGATACTATACTGTACTTCTACTGTAAACTGATAATATACTGTACTTCTACTGTAAACAGATACTATACTGTACTTCTACTATGAAAATATACTATACTTCTACTGTGAAAATATATTATACTGTACTTCTACTATGAAAATATACTATACTTCTACAGTGAAAATATATTAGTACACAGGACAGAATGTTGCTTACTGTTTACTCATCAGCTATCTCTATACTCTGCATCCCACAGAAACCTCTTCACTCTAATGGAGTGGAGTGACTCAGAGAACCCAGTCTACAGTATCCCTGGGGTGTCCCCGGGTATGATGCAGCTCATCATAGAGTACGCCTACACACGCTTTGTGCCGGTGACAGCAGAGAACGTGGAAGAGCTTCTGGTGGCTGCAGACCAGCTTCTTGTCACTGGCATAGTAGGAGCGTGCTCTGACTTCCTAGAAGGCCAGCTGTCTCTGGAAAACTGTGTCGGCATCTGGAGGTTTGCGGACATCTACTGCTGCCCTGACCTGAGGCGCAAGGCCTATCTCTTCATCGTGTGCCACTTTGAGGAGATGCTGCACGTCTCAGAGGAGTTTGTGGAGCTGTCCCTGCAGCAACTGGTGGACATCATCGAGAGGGATGATCTGAACGTGAAGAACGAGGAGACGGTGTTCGAGGCCGTCCTCCGTTGGATCGACCACTCCCGTGAGGAGCGTAAAACACACGTCCCTTTGCTGCTGCCCAAGGTAACTAATTGTATTACTGTGCATTATATTAAAACAACACTAGGTTCCCTAGTACAGTGGTTCTCAAACATTTGGGTCCAAACAGTTCCCTAGCAACAGAATTCCAGTGAAACCGTCTACAACCGCTGTCTAAGTTGTACTTGCTTGTCTCTTCCCAGGTTCGCATGGGCTTGATGAGGCCTGACTACTTGCTGAACAACGTCCAGAACAACCCTGTGGTGAGGGACAGCCACGACTGCAGGCCCCTCATCCTCAGCGTCCTGAACCCCCCTGGCTCCGACAGGCTCTCAAACCCCCTGACCCGCCCACGCCTGCCCCAGGAGGTCCTATTGGCCATCGGAGGCTGGAGTGGAAAAAGCACGACCAATGTCATGGAGGCTTACGATATCCGAGCCGGTGGATGGATGGACGTGAGTGTTGAGGCGGAGAGTCCCCGGGTCTACCACGGCACTGCTTATCTCCACGGTCTGGTCTACTGCATCGGCGGCATCAACAGCGAGACCCTAGAGCCTCTCAGCAGTGTGCGCAGGTTCAACCCCGTCACTCGCAGCTGGCTGCAGGCGGCTCCCATGCACTCATGCCGCTGTGACGTTAGCGTGGTCGCGTTGGGCGGCTGTATCTACGCCATGGGAGGGAACGACGGACACGTGCATCTGAACACCGCCGAGCGCTATGAGGCTGAAACCAACCAGTGGACAGTGATCTCACCCATGCTGGAGCACAGGAGCCAAGCAGGGGCAGCAGCCCTCCAGGGCAAGGTGGGTGGAACTGAGGGACACAGGGTGGGTGGAACTGAGGGACACAAGGTGGTAGATGAACACAAGGTGGTAGATGAACACAAGGTGGGTGGAACTGAGGGACACAAGGTGGTAGATGAACATAAGGTGGTAGATGAACCCAAGGTGGGTGGAACTGAGGAACACAAGGTGGTAGATGAACACAAGGAATGTTAGATCAGAAATCATAAATGTCTTTATTGCCAAGTAAGCTTGCACATATAAAAAATGTGTTTGGGTCCTTTGGTGCATCAACATTAACAGACAATTAAAGTAGAATGAAATAAAATGGAATATATAAACTAAATTAGAATATTCTTTCTTATTACAGGTTTACATCTGTGGTGGCGACAACGGGGCGGAGTGTCTGCTCACACCTGAGTGCTACAGCCCAGACACAAACCAGTGGACTCTGATCGCCCCCATGAGCAGCAGGCGTAGAGGAGTGGGAGTGGCTGCGTACGGAGGACAAGTATATGTGGTAGGTGCACACGGAGACAAATGCTTTATACTAGATATTTTTATAGATATGTATCATTTGACTTGCAATGCTGCTGTGATGCCCTCATTTCCCTAAGTGGATTAATACATTGTCTGCCTGCCTTAACCACATACTAAAACATTCCTCTCATGTGTCCTGTCCTCAGGTGGGAGGGTTAGACGGTGAAAACGACCTGCGTAGCGCGGAGGCCTACAGCCCCTTGACTGACTCCTGGCGCGCCCTGCCCGCCATGCTCACCCCCCGCAGCAACTTTGGCATCGCGGTGCTGGACGGCCTGCTCTTCGTGGTCGGAGGCTTCAATGGCTTCACCTCCATCTCCAACGTGGAGCGCTATGACCAGAGCAGCGACAGGTGGACTGTAGCCGAGGACATGGAGATCCAGCGCGGTGCCCTAAGCTGCTGCATAATGCATGGCCTGCCTAACATGAGCCAGTACGCCACTCCCCGTGGCACCCTGCAGTGACCCCTGGAGGAGGAGGAGGAGGAGGAGGAGGCAGCGGGGGGATCCATCTAAGAACCTTAAAGGAAAACTCCCAACATTTTGGGAAATTAGCTTATTTAACATCTTCCCTGGAGTTAGACAAGAAGATAGATACCTTTTTCATCTCTCTGCATGCATTGGGCTTAGGGAACGCCTGGACCGTTAGCCTAGCTTAGCTTCATCACTGGAAGTGGGGCAGACATCTAGCCTAGTTCACTACAGTCAGGAAATATACTCCAAATACAGTCAAAATACAACTCCCAAACGTTCCTGTAAACATGTTGTGACCTGTGTATTTACCACGTCTCCCAGTCACACAAGTCACACAAGTCTCCCAGTCACACAAGTCACACAAGTCTCCCAGTCACACAAGTCACACGAGTCTCCCAGTCACACAAGTCTCCCAGTCACACAAGTCACACGAGTCTCCCAGTCACACAAGTCTCCCAGACACACAAGTCTCCCAGTCACACAAGTCTCCCAGTCATACAAGTCTCCAAGTCACACAAGTCTCCCAGATTATATTATATCATACATATTATTTATATTATTCAAATGGACTCAAATATGTTCCGTTGTGATGTCACAGTATGATGTCACAGTATGATGTCACAGTATGATGTTCCGTTGTGATGTCACAGTATGATGTCATAATCAAACATTCTAGAACATTTGTGTATCTATTCAACAATTCTCCTAGAAGATCTCAGATCTCAGAAGACAAGTGAAGATCTCACTTGTTGTGTCCGGCTACTTATCTGTAAGCTTGAATATATACTGTAGAGATACAATTAAAAAATCACCACATGGAAAAGGAAACAGGCGCCATGTCCTGTACAATCCTTAATGAACTGCATCCGGAGGGAAGGGTCTGTGATATGGTTATTAAAGTCAACAGCACTGAGTTTAACGCCCACAAGGCAATCCTGTGTTGTTGCAGAACCTATTTCAGGTAAGTTTATCTTGGTTCAGGTTACCTTGGTAGGGATGGATGTGTCCGTCATCTAGATGCTTCAATGAATTAATTTGATTTGCATAATGTACTTTGACTGTGCTAAGACCCTATACTGTACTTCTCCTGTAGAAAGATACTACACTGTAATTCTACTGTAAACAGATACTATACTGTACTTCTACTGTAAACAGATACTATACTGTACTTCTATGAAAATATACTATACTTCTACTCTGAAAAGATATTATACTGTACTTCTACTATGAAAATATACTATACTTCTACAGTGAAAATATATTAGTACACAGGACAGAATGTTGCTTACTGTTTACTCATCAGATATCTCTATTCTGCATCCCACAGAAACCTCTTCACTCTAATGGAGTGGAGTGACTCAGAGAACCCAGTCTACAGTATCCCTGGGGTGTCCCCGGGTATGATGCAGCTCATCATAGAGTACGCCTACACACGCTTTGTGCCGGTGACAGCAGAGAACGTGGAAGAGCTTCTGGTGGCTGCAGACCAGCTTCTTGTCACTGGCATAGTAGGAGCGTGCTCTGACTTCCTAGAAGGCCAGCTGTCTCTGGAAAACTGTGTCTGCATCTGGAGGTTTGCGGACATCTACTACTGCCCTGACCTGAGGCGCAAGGCCTACAGTATATCTTCATCGTGTGCCACTTTGAGGAGATGCTGCGCATCTCACAGGAGTTTGTGGAGCTGTCCCTGCAGCAACTGGTGGACATCATCGAGAGGGATGATCTGAACGTGAAGAACGAGGAGACGGTGTTCGAGGCCGTCCTCTGTTGGATCGACCACTCCCCTGAGGAGCGTAAAACACACGTCCCTTTTCTGCTGCCCAAGGTAACTAATTGTATTACTGTGCATTACATTAAAACAACACTAGGTTCCCTACAGTGGTTCTCAAACATTTGGGTCCAAACAGTTCCCTAGCAACAGAATTCCAGTGAAACCGTCTACAACCGCTGTCTAAGTTGTACTTGCTTGTCTCTTCCCAGGTTTGCATGGGCTTGATGAGGCCTGACTACTTCCTGAACAACGTCCAGAACAACCCTGTGGTGAGGGACAGCCACGACTGCAGGCCCCTCATCCACAGCGTCCTGAACCCCCCTGGCTCTGACAGGCTCCCAAACCCCCTGACCCGCCCACGCCTGCCCCAGGAGGTCCTTTGGCCATCGGAGGCTGGAGTGGCAACAGCACGACCGATGGCATGGAGGCTTACGATATCCGAGCCGGTGGATGGATGGACGTGAGCGTTGAGGCGGAGAGTCCCCGGGCCTTCCACGACACAGTTTATCTCCACGGTCTGGTCTACTGCGTCGGCGGCTTCAACGAGGCAGAGCCTCTCAGCAGTGTGAGCAGGTGTGGCATAAACATGGACATGCCTTACATGGGTCTGGAGCGACACAGCAGAGATGGGTTCTTGAATCAGATTCAGATTCAGATAATTTTATTGTCACAGCTTTTTTAAATGTACATACATTCAGAAAAATGTGAGATGCTTGTTTTTCCTGACTCCTCAACAGTAGTAGATTTGTAGTCACAATACACAACGATCTATACAATATAATACATTATATACAATAAAACTATACAATACAAGATATATGATTTTTTTTCTTTTTTACAAAACTGCGGATAAAGTAAAAAAAATGTTCAGTGTAAGTAGCAGCAGTGTGTGCATGTAATAAGTGTGCTTGTGTGATGTGTAAGTCACTTAAGGTGCTTTTGTGTGTAATATGCTTATGTGATCATTCAGAGTCTATCCAGAAGAAGTGTTCAATTGTCGTGCAGATTAACATTCACAGATTAACTATCCGTCAGTAGTCTGTTTGCCCGGTGGAAGTAGCTGTTCAGTGCTCTCTTGGATGTGCACCTGAGACTGCGGTACCGTCTGCCAGACGGCATGAGCTCAAACAGTTTGTGGTTTGGGTGGCTGGCGTCTTTCAGGATCCTGTGTGCCTTGCTGACGCACCGCTCTGTGAATATACTGTTCATCACTGTTACTGAACAGAGATCAAGGTAGTGGGGTATTATGTCAATGTTATTTTGTAGGCAAAGCATTATCGATGAAAGCTACGGACAGGTCATCAGATGCTGCATGGTTTCTGTCCCTAGAGTGTCTCACCAAAAGATGCTTGCGCGGTCTGGTTTCAGATGCAGAATTCTGCCTACAGCTACAGATGTCATTACTGTTTACAACCAGTAAAAGGGTCTATTGACTGTGACTGTTTCAGAGACATCCTCCGGCTCTTTGGTTCAATATTATGCTCATGTTACATTTACAGCAGAGTTGATCCACCAGATGGGCGGATCTGTGGCTCCATGTTCCAACATGAGCGATTCATTCATGAATTCAGTTTCATATTGCATAACGTTTCTCACATCCGAGTGGTGGCAGTTACAATTAGAGTAAATCTACATGAATATTTACAAATACACTGCAATAAATAGATAAACAAACTAAAGAATATACAATGAGATAGAAAACAAAACATATGCAGTGTAGAGAGACAGACTAGCCTACTATTTAGATGTTGAAGGGTCTGAGTCTTTGGTGAGTTAATTTTCTTGCTGTGTTGTAATGTTGTTAAAGCCCAACATAGTGCCTTACTCTACCTCTTATATCTTGCGATTTTCCTTTGCTTCAAAGCGAATTGTTTACTATTGGACAATTGGACCTTGAAAGTACGAGGTTCACATCTATCTCCACAAGACAATCGAGAGTGTGGTCATTAAAATCCACATGTATTGTTCCCTTCCATTTATGGCGAACGGCTATCTAGGGCTTTTTATGATCCATGTCTTGGTGAATACCTATTAGCTTTAATGTGTGTAAACAATATTCTGCTGCCACTCCGATGATAAGAGTGCAGCCTGCTGCTGAGTGTCTCCTCGTCTGACCGAAGGCAGAGAGAAGTGCTCTTTGGAAGTAACACTAATGCTGGTGAGGTGATGTATCAAAGGTGAAAACTTTGCATCTCTTAGTTATGCCTTTATTGTTTTTTCTTTTAATCTTTTTAAGATTTAACATTTACATAGTCCTTTATGGTGCTGAATAATCTTCCCAACCCTAGAGACCGTTCATAACTCGTCCAACTTCCAAAGTATACACTGTTGTCAACAGTGATGAAATGGTCAAATAACAGCATCACCAATGATCACCAATTAAATACTTTTGTTTTTAAAGGTTTTTAGATGTCGTGTCGCCTACTCCATGTGCGCTCTGAAGCACCTTTCTATCAGACTAATTATTCTTCTTTGGTTGCATCGGGAACGGGAGCTCCCACATCACACTCGCTGCTCTCCATTTCAGAAAGCATGCCGTTGAAGGTTACGTTGCACCACCCGTGTGTTTTTCTTTATTAGCCAATAATGGGCCAACTTTCTGACGCGTCTTTTTCCACAATCTGGTTTATTATATTTTAAATGGCAGCGAGTTACATTTGTAAATGTGAAAAAGCCTAAAAGTAGCCTTCTACCAGTACATCCGGTCGAGTAAAATCTCTATCGTGGCCACAGATTTCTCCCGGTGTATACCGGTTTAACCGTTATACCACCCTTTACTCCATCCCTGCCTGTCACTATGTTGTAATTCTTCCTTCATTCTGGAGAAATGGACTTTAGGATATGAGGTTGTTATCCAACATCAGTGATAAGCGAACAGCTGTGCCCTGAGTCCACAGACCACATCATGGTGCCTGTGTACACGATTATCATTCACGGTCACGTCATTATCCTAATTTCACACTTGTGCTTACAGAAAAAGATTACAATGTCACATAAAGTCAATCAAGCAACATGTGTCCTTTGACCTTCTAAAGACTTCTTCTAGGGTGTTGGTTGGCCTGCCGAGTCTGCTTTTCAACAATCATAATGATGTCCGATATTATCGGCCTACCGATATTATCGGCCGATATTGGCATAAAAATGTGATATCGGAAAATATCGGTATCGGTTTTCAAAAAAAATATATATATTTTTTTTACATTTATTTAACCTTTATTTACCCAGGCAAGCAAGTAAGAACAAATTATTATTTTATTTATTGTCAAAGTATGCATAATGTTGTGTTAATTCCACGACAAGAGATATGTAATGTTAATTACCTGAAATTATTCCGTTTTTTGGGGGGGGGGGGGGGGGAACCCTGCATATATCGGTATCGGTTGATATCGGTATCGGAAATTAAGAGTTGGACAATATCGGTATATCGGTATCGGTAAAAAAGCCAATATCGAGCATCCCTATAATAACCATATAGTGGTCATATTATCTGACTTGTAGATCGTTCTCCTCCGTTACAGGGTGGCTCGGCCAAATTCATGCGTCCTCTTATCTCGTCCAGGAAGACATTAAGAACAGGATGTTCATTGACTGAGCGGTCGTCTGCCTGTGTTCCATCCCCACAGAGGATGAGCCGCGGTGGTGATGTACTGGGAACGGAAGCACTGCTGCCTTGCCACCGATAAGGATTGGCTGGAGGACGGGTCTGAGCGTATTACAGCACCTTCAGCATCTGCCACTGGCATCGTTTAAACTTTAAAGGAACACGCCAACATCTTGGGAAATTAGCTTACCATCTTCTCCAGAAGATAGATACCAGTTTCCTCTCCTCTCTCCACAATAGTGCAGTGCAATAAAGTAGTAGAATAGAATAGACATATAAAATCACAGTTTTTTACAGTGCAATAAAAATTTTCTGGATTACTGCCTAATAGTTTAAAATCGTCTTTACCTTCTCTGTTTGGTATCCACAGTTTAAAACCTGACAGTCTTCCCTCCTGTTTGATACCCACTTTGATCCTTCGAACCTCCCTCTCAGGGAAAACCTCCCTCTCAGGGCGCAGTTCTAGGCCTGGGTCCTACGCAGTTTTAAAGCCTGACAGTCTCTTGTTTGATACCCACACAGTTTAATGCCTGACAGTTTAGAACGTGTAATAAAAAGTAATATAGAATGGAGAAAAAAAGAATGAATAGACAGAGTAAAATAGTGCAATAGTGCAGTGCAATAAAATAGCAGAATAGAATAGACAGTAAAATTATGCAACAGTGCAGTGCTACAGACTTCTCCCATGTGACATTGACAAGGACTTTATGCCAGCAAGCCTTTCTATCAATCACTTTGCCTTTGGTTTAACAAACAGAGCATATGATCTGATCTGACCATATGTTTCATAAAAAGGCTGGCTTGCGGCGGCTAAGTGGCGCAGTGGGCAAGGCGCTCGCCACTAATGCAGGAGATGCTGGGTTCAAGCCCAGCTCTCGGCATTGCTACCAGCTTGGCTGGTCGTTCATACTAACGCAATTGGCAGTGTTAGGGGTGGGAAGCTGGTGGGTGGGGATCGGACGTTGTGGACAGCGACTCCTACAGGTCAATTGGTGCGCCTGCGCAGCAGAATCAGGAAGCAGCGGTGGCGGCGTGTCCCTCCCACGCAGACCCTCGCCGCTGAGAGATTGCGCTGTGCAGGTGAAAAGATGCGACGGCTGCCTCCTCGTGTACCGGAGGAGGCAGCATTGGGAGGCATGGCCTAACAGCGTTCGAGACAGGGGAGGGTAGAATTGGACTATACGAAATTGGGATGGGAGAAAAATTGAAAATGGGAGAAAAAGTAGATAAAAAAATGTATAAAAAGGCTGGCTTGCTAGGTAGACGTCTCATTGTCCCTAACCTCGTTCCCAGTTTTATCTCTGTGAGATAAAGCCTGGTAAAGAACTACTGCCAAAAGTGTCTATGGAGTAGAATTTCCGGTGTATGTAGCTACTTCCCCTGAAAGCTTGTTAAAGTTAGAGGTTATATATGATTGCTAGTAACTGTCTAACTATGCATAACTTTCCACTAGAGGTCGCTATAGGCGGAGCCGCTAATGCTACCGCCAGGTAGATGGTATTTAAGGAGATGTCTCCTCCCCCTCTATCTCTTCCCACCTACCTCTCACGGAGAGGAGAACTCATGTGCTGCTGTGTGCCAATGTAAATAATAAACCACGCTGATTAAAGGCTGAAGGGAGAAACCATGTCTCATGAACATATTATTGTCGCCCCATAGCCAGACTCTGTCAACAGGTTATGGGCCCAGATCACGCAGGGGCGAAATAATAAGGGTAGCAAGTTTAGCTGAAGTATAGGCTAGTTTAGCGCCGGGAGCACCGCGTGGCTAAAGGCTATACCAACAGAGCTAAAGCTACGCCTACCATCAAAAAGGAGGATGGCGACCAAGGGAAGGAGCAAATGGCCCTCATTCAATGGAAAGGCAGAGGACTATGAGTTCTGGGAAGAGCGCATGTTATGCTGCATGCACGGTGTGGGACTGAAGACGACGATCTTGACAGCCCCCACGGGAGACCTGACGGCAGAAGCACAAGCCCTGGACGACAAGCATAATGCAGATGCTTGGGGCTGATATTCCGCGACACTAAAGACAAAGGCAGAGAAAGCCTGGAAGTGTTGAGAGAACATTATATCGGGCAAGGAAGACCCCGAGTCGTGTCCCTCTACATAACACTAACAGCACTGAAGAAGGGGCACACCGAGACTGTGACCGAATACGTCATCAGAGCTGAGCAGATCATTAAGGCATTGAAGAGTGCAGGAGAAGCACCAAGCGATGGGCTAATGATGGCGATGGTGATGAGGGGACTACCGGAGCTGTACAAACCGTTCACACTTCTGGTAACACACGGTTCAGCGGACATGACGCTGGGAAAGTTCAAGGCCAAGTTACGAAATTTCGAGGCCTCAGAAGATATCCACCCAGCCGCCGCGGAGGCGGGAGAGAGGGTGCTGAAGGCCTGAGCGACGCCGAGGGAGAAGACCAGGCCCACGACGGAGCTGGCGTGTTGGCGATGCGGAGAAAAAGGCCATCGGAAAGGTAACTGCACAAAGACTGTCTGGTGTAGCTTCTGCAAATCCACAGGGCACACAGACAGAGCGTGCATGAAGAAACGCGACCAGAGCGCGCAGTATGCGTATGGACAAGATGGCGGCAGTGGACAAGATGGCGGCGACGGTGGGCGTGAGACGAATCGAGACGACGCCCGGAGAGTAGCAGGACAAGAAGACTTATTCTTCGGGGTGCAGACAGCGTACGTCACCAGGCCAACGCAGCTGCAGCAGGCCCAAAGGAAGGGACTGATCGTGGACACAGGTGCGTCGTCCCACGTCATCAACGACAGGAGTCTGTTCAAGAACTTTGACAACACTTTCCACCCGGAGAGACACAGCATGGAGCTGGCAGACGAGAAGCGCACCTACGGGTTGGCGCAAGAGAGAGGAGACGCACAGGTATGCCTCATAGACAGTGAGGGGCGCCGGTGTACAGTGACGTTAAAAAACGCTCTCTACGTACCCTCGTTCCCACAAGAACTATTCTCTGTAATAGCTGCTACTGCGAACGGCGCCAAAGTATTCTTCAATGAAGGTAAAAATGTTCTTGTAGAGCCTGACGGTACGCGATTTAACATAAAGGTGTACAAGAGAATGTATTATCTACAAACAGAGTGTAATGACAACGACAAGTGTAATAATAATGATATGTGTAACGTGACTGTCAGTCACGATATTCAGACATGGCATGAGATTATGGGTCATTGTAATTACGAGGATTTACTGAAACTGCAAGCAGTGACAGAAGGCATGCACATTGAAGGTGAAAAGCGTAGACCTGACAGGGAATATGTAGTGTGCATAAAGGGGAAGTTTACTCAATTGAGAAACAGAAATCCCACAGAAAAAGTAAAGGTACCACTTGCGCTAGTTAACACAGATCTAGCCGGTCCAGTAAGCAACGAGTCCATAGGAGGCTTTAGATATGTACAGTATTTTACAGATGTGTGTACAGGGGCAGTGTTTGTTTACTTTCTCAAAGCAAAGAGTGACACACTCCAGGCCACGGAGAAATTCCTTGCAGATGTAGCCCCTTATGGTAACATAAGATGCTTGAGGTCCGACAACGGAACCGAGTTCACAAATAGAGAGTTCCAATCACTGTTGAGAAGGAACAAGATAAGACACGAGACGTCATGTCCATACTCCCCACACCAGAACGGAGTGGCAGAGAGGGAATGGCGCACTCTAATGGCTAGGTGTAAGCTAGTAGACAGCAGGGACGTGCACAGGACTTTAGAGGGGCAGGTGCTCAAAGGCTGAAAAGGGCACTATACCTGCACGTGTTTTAACCGAGCGCGCGTATCCCGCGACCCCGATTTTTAAGGGCCCTTTTCGGGTGGGGGGGCCCCCTTTTTATGCTTTTTGGGGGGTTTTGGTGATCAAATATTGAACTATAATAATCAGTGCAGGAGCTCACTTATCCTTGAAAGACACTTTTATCACTGAGTTAAAAGGCCCATACATCTCCATAAATGTTCAGGGGGGAGGGAATTGTGCTTACCCTACAGACCCCAAGAAGTGCTGTATATTCTGTATTGTTTCATATAAATGCATTTTTTATTCCAATCCCGATTTGTATTTGAGATTCCCAAATCCCATCGGACTTGACTTCTTCGTGTCCCTCAGTGAGTGTAATACCAGCATTCAACTGTATGCGCCACAGCGGTTTCTATCATCATCATCATCACCACCCACGCTATGCATAAAATATATAGGTCCACGGAGAGGCACGCTGAGGAGGCCGTGCAAACTGCAATGGGGCATCTCCCTCTCTTTACCTAATATTTTTATTCTATCCTGACATTTTTCAGTTGGAAGGGCAGTCTATATGTGTAACGACAAAAATAATTTAAATGTCTTCAAAAAGGGCACGTTTTTTATGAGGCTCAAAAAGGCAGGTGCTCAAGCACCCCTTGGGCTCTATGTGTGCACGTGCCTGGTAGACAGTAACTTACCTAAGAGTCTATGGCATTATGCGGTGCAAGAAGCCGCTTACACCAGAAACAGGTGCTTTAATAAGCACACGGGCACCACCCCGTATACAGCACTGACAGAAAAGAAGTGTAATCTAGCTAGGATGCACCAATTTGGATCAGTGTGTTATGCTTACCTGCAGGACAGAGGAAAGCTCGAGTCCAGATGTGAAAAAGGACTCTTTGTAAGGCACGACAAAGGAAGCCCCGCTTTCCTAGTTTATTATCCCGGTAAAGGGAGAGTGCAGAAACACAGGCTAGTCAAATTTGTCACAAAGACAACATGTGAGAACGAGACACAGACAGAGGAGCCAGAGCTGGACTCCAGAGTAAGGTGTGAAGAAACAGAGACACCTCAGCCTAGTGTACTTAGCACGGTCGTGCAGACAGACAGTCAGCAACCCCCAGAGGACGATGACGAGGAGCACCCGAGGGTGATGTCACGTGCCCCAAGCAGTGGGAGGTATCCCTCAAGGGAACACAAACCCCCAAAGTATCTGACAGACTATGCCCGGAGAGAAAGTGACGAGGATGACAGTACACTTACCAGCATTGATTACTGCTACAGAGTAGTCAGTGGGGTACCTCAGACCTTTAAAGAGGCCATAGTGTCCCCTGAATCAAGTAAATGGGAGAGAGCAATGGATGAGGAGATGAGGTCCCTAGAGGACAACCACACCTTTACCACGACAAGTACAAAGCGAGGTTCGTAGCTAAATGTTTAAATACTGAAGGAGGGTACTCCATGTTTAAATATGGAAGGAGGGTGGCTACATGCTTAAATGCAGGAGGAGGATACTCCAGGTTTAAATACAGAAGGAGTAGATTCCAGGTTTAAATACCGGAGTAGATTCCATGTTTAAATACAGAAGTGGATGATTTACCAGATTCAAAATGCTTTAATTGAAACATTTTCTAGGCATGGACTTTGAACAGTCTGCCAATTGTGTAAAAATATCCCAGAAGAGATATGTGGAAAAGATCCTGAAACGTTTTGACATGCAAGAATGTAGATCAAGGGAAACACCATGTGATAAAAAACTAGACTACCAGGAGGATGCTCAGAAACTGACAGATGTAAAAATGTACAGAGAAGCTGTGGGTAGCCTCATTTATTTGACAACATGTACTCGCCCTGACCTATGTTTTGTAGTGAGCAAATTGTCACAGCATTTTGCTGACCCCACAGAGGAGCACTGGATTACAGCAAAACATGTTTTTCGTTATCTCAAAGGTACAGCAGATAAACAGCTGTGTTTCAGAAAGAGCAGCAAGGGCTTAGGGCTTAAAGCCTACAGTGATGCAGACTGGGCAGCTGACACCACAGATAGAAGAAGTACCACAGGATATTGTGTGAGTTTGAACACAAACAGCTCACTGGTTTCATGGAAAACAAAGAAGCAGCCCACAGTGGCACTATCAACTTGTGAAGCCGAATACATGGCTCTAGCTATGACAATACAGGAATGTATTTATCTAGAACAACTGCTCGAAGGAATGGATACCTATGTATATAAGAAGACTGTTGTTTATGAGGACAACCAGGGAACCATTGCGATTGCTAGAAACCCTGTGTGCAGACAGAGATGTAAACATGTCGATATAAAATATCATTTCATCAGATCTGTCATCAGAGAAGAAAGAATGACACTGATTTATTGTCCAACAGACGACATAGTAGCAGACGCTATGACGAAACCTGCTTCCAAACTGAAATTGAAAAGATTTGCAGAAGTCATGTTTGGTGTGTAAATATTGCCTGTTGTGTAGAATTGACTGCCATATTATTTTTGATGCTCTGAACTGTATTATTTTCTTTGTAAATTGTTTTTGGAGAAGTTGTACAGTGTACTAGACAACCCTAAGTGGGAGTGTTAAAGTTAGAGGTTATATATGATTGCTAGTAACTGTCTAACTATGCATAACTGTTTCCACTAGAGGTCGCTATAGGCGGAGCCGCTAATGCTACCGCCAGGTAGAGGGTATTTAAGGAGATGTCTCCTCCCCCTCTATCTCTTCCCACCTACCTCTCACGGAGAGGAGAACTCATGTGCTGCTGTGTGCCAATGTAAATAATAAACCACACCGATTAAAGGCTAAAGGGAGAAACCATGTCTCATGAACATATTATTGTCGCCCCATAGCCAGACTGTCAACAAAGCTGCCTCCGAACGGACCAAACTTTTCCCAAATCCTGTCGGCAAACAAGCTAGAACGTCCCGGTCATGTAGTCAATTCTTCAGGCAAAGCCACTGCAGTGGCTTAAACGAGGAAATATTGTGCACTTCACACGTTTCTATAATTGTTTTGTCTAAACCGGAACGCCTGTAGCCTGTACTTCCTGTACTTCCACTTTAGGAGGCATATCTTGTCCAGCCTACATTGTCCCCAAATCAAGAATTAATTTCATGTCAAATATGTGACTGTCAGTCATAACCTCAAGTACATTCATTGTTGCGAGTTGAATTGCCAAAGACGGGATGTACAGTGTCCTCTGATGACATCACAGGAAGAGATATTTAAACTCTATTCCTCAATAACTGTAATAACTAAATCAATGTGTGTAAAATGGTTTAGAGCCTTGGGATTTGTGTGACGTTGCCTGCGAAATAAATCGGTGTTGTTTTCCGGTGAAGCACACCTTTAAGACGTGTCAAATGTAACTGAACAGCCACCTGTTTTCTATTTTAGGTGTTATATTTCATTGGCTACGCTTTTTTTCTGCGCGTCAACTGAAACTTTTCACATGCACCTTCCATCTGCCCGACCACGTCCACCTCTGGCCAGCTTATAGCCCAGGTGTGGTAATCAACTCCCCCTTCCTCATTGTTTCAATGAAACGTTTGTGCTCACAGGCCTTCGGCAGTTGGAACAGAAGTTAGTTAGTTAGTTAGTTAGTTAGTTAGTTAGTTAGTTAGTTAGTTAGTTAGTTAGTTAGTTAGTTAGTTAGTTAGTTAGTTAGTTAGTTAGTTAGTTAGTTAGTTAGTTAGTTAGTTAGTTAGTTAGGTAAAAGCTGTAAGGATATGCCACCGAAGTCCTTTTTTCAGGACTTCCCCGGCACGTTCGGAAAGGGAAGCGCTTGGGGTGATGCTGCTCGTGCTCGTTATGGAGTTTTTTCTAGCAGACCGGCAATTCCTCTTCGAAGGACTGCCGGTATGCTATAGCGTGGCCGGTGGACAGGCTATCGAGCCAGGGGAAGGACTAGTTTGTCTTCCCTGGCGTGCTCCCCTCCAAAATGCCTTTTTTACTCCTGTGTGGCGTGATAGGGTTAATTGCAGGCTGGACGTGGCAGAGCGCGTCATCAAGAGAGGCGCGTCAGAGGGAATCCCAGGCAGTGGGGTTCCCTGGGCCCCGCCCTCGCCAGGTACAGAGGGAGCCGCGACATGTAGCCAGAAATGGAGGTGTCTGCATATCATGCTTGTTTGTTTATAAAAGTGTAAGACCGCTCTATAGAGCCGGCAGCCCACGTGTCGCGTGCGCTCTGACCGGACATTTCTACGTGTAAACATCGGCGCCGGCAGGACAGGCTGATACCGCCACTGGGCGTGTGTTGCTTGGACGTGCTTTGTGGAGAGCCGTCCAAAAGAGCTTGGCACCTTTCACCCAAGAAAAAGAGGAGCTGACCAGCGGCAGGTACATCAGAAGCCCCAGGTGTGTGCATGCTTGTGTAACCTGAGGTGTCTGTCCCTTCTCTCTCGGGAGAAATGGACCACCCTGTCATTTCTGCTGTGTCTGTTTTTAGCCTCTACCGGCTTAAATGTTCTGTTTTTTCTTGTGACCGCTGACCGCACATTCAAAGGAGTAGTGACGGCCTGGTTTCCCCCTGTGTTATGTCTCATGTCAACGGGGAGTTATATGTTTAGACATATATTTATATGTATATATATATGGTAAAATTGAAGATGGGGTACGCTGGGGTAAATAAGACTGTAGTGTCTTCCCCGGTCTGCATTCCCCTGACAGTTGTGTGTACTAAGGCGTACTGCATTGTACCCATTCTGCAATCTGTTAATACGATTTTCAATCAATATTATATTTCGTGTTCAATCAATATATCATGCTGGCTCGCGCCTTATATCACCTGTTTGAACGAGGTGAGGCGCCGCGGGGCCATGCAGTGTGTCGCACTCCCCACTCGTGTTATGTCACGACGACGGGGAATTAGGGATTTAGACATATATGTATATATATTTATATATGTATATGGTATATCGTAAATGGGGTACTCTGGGGTAAATAAGGTTATGATTAGGGATGCTCGATATTGGCTTTTTTACCGATACCGATATACCGATATTGTCCAACTCTTAATTTCCGATACCGATATCAACCGATATCAACCGATACCGATATATGCAGGGTTTCCCCCCCCCCCCCCAAAATTGAATAATTTCAGGTAATTAACATTACATATCTCTTGTTGTGGAATTAACACAACATTATGCATACTTTTGACAATAAATAAAATCAGAATTTGTTCGTACTTGCTTGCCTGGGTAAATAAAGGTTATAGAAATGTAAAAATTAAATAAATTAAAAAAATAAATTGAAAACCGATACCGATATTTTCCGATATCACATTTTAATGCCGATATCGGCCGATAATATCGGTAGGCCGATAATATCGGACATCCCTAGTTATGATGTATGTCCCTGGTCTGCATCCCCCTAACAATTGTGTGTATTGAGGCGTACTGCATTGCGTACTGCATTGTACCCAATGCTGGTTCGCGCCCTGCATCACCTGTTGAACAAGGTGAGGCGCCGCGGGGCCATGCAGTGTGTTTGACCCCGCTGCCTCCTGGCGTTTGGCCCAGAGAACTGCGAGCGGTGTTTGAAGTTCTATTTTGTCTTTTGAAGACTTGGTACTGGCGTTACACTTGGCGGGGGTCCGTTGAACCTAGTCATGTGTGTTTAGGGTGACCAGGTGTCCCCCTTTTGGTTGTACTGTCCCACCATTTGACCAAATGTCCCGCGTCCCTCATATTGAGAGGATGTCCCTCTTTTCGAAGCCAAAAAAAAACATGCGTCTAAAAGCCCCTCCCTACAGACAGTAAACGTAGCAACCCGCCTCTTGTCCACACACATTGCTCTGATTGGTTATAGTACTTTAGCGCGCTGCTTGCCTGCTTGTGACGTGACTGAGTCGTGACGCTACCTCATATCGCAGATCTGATTGGTTATAGTAATTTAGCGCACTGCTCTGCTCGTGAGAGTTGAACTTGTGACGCTACCTCATATCGCAAATCTGATTGGTCAAAAAAAACACAACAACATTACAAGCGAACTAGTTCAAGATGGAAAGCAGTAAAAAGAAACGGACCTGCAGTTACAACCAAGACTGGCAAACGACACATGACTGGGTGAGGCAGATGGCAGGCAATCCGCAGCAGGCTTTCTGTGTTTTGTGTCATAGTTCGTTTTCAATTGCGCATGGAGGAGAATACGACTTGAAGCGCCACAGTGGACGTGAGTCTCACTTGAAAGTGGTTCACCAAAAAGAAACATCCAGATCTATGGATACGTTTCTTTTTAAACCAAACAATGATAGCCAGACGGACAAGGTCACTGCAGCTGAGATAACAAGTGTCTATCACACAGTACAACACTCCCATTCATACAGGTCAGCCGACTGTGGTATGAAACTAGCTCCTGTCATTTTGCCAGACTCAGTTATTCTAATAAAAACATTTACATTATCTATCTGTCCCACTTTGTCCCACTTTGTCCCACCAAAATCTTACTGTTGTCCCACTTTGTCCCACCAAAATCTTACTGTTGTCCCACTTTTGGACTTTTTGCATCTGGTCACCCTATGTGTGTTGTGGTATGACGTTTTAGTCATATCCCCCATGGGAATATGCCTGACATGTCTCGTGTTTTTTCCATCAGCGGGTCCTTTTTCAGTAAAGAAATCTGATGTGCCCCCTGGCGTTTAGCCCGGAGGACTGCGAGCGGTGCTTGAGGTTCCGTCTTTTCTATTGAAAGCTTGGAACTGGCATTACATTTGGCGGGGGTCTGTGAACCTAATCATGTGTGTGTGATATGATGTTTTAGTCATATCCCCCATGGGAATATGCCTGATATGATTATCGACGGCTTAACGCCATGTTACCTCTCCTCGGGGAGGTAAAATGGTGGCATGTCTCGTGCCTTTTCCGTCAGCTGGTCCTTTTTCGGAAAAGAAAAATGTCTGTCTGATGTGCTGGATTTGGTCAGTATTATTCCTATTATTGTTGTAATATGATTTGATCCCGCTGCCTCCTGGCGTTTGGCCCGGGAAACTGCGAGCGGTGCTTGGAGTTCCATTTCTTTCTATTTGAAGACTTGGAACTGGCGTTACACTTGGCTGGGGCCTTGAACTTAATCGTGTGTGTTGGATATGACGTTTTAGTCATATCCCCCATGAGAATATACCTGGTATGATTCCCGACAGCTTAACACCATTTTACCTCCCCTGGGAGAAGGTAGGTGGTGACGTATTGTATGTCTCTCGACTCAGCAGGGTTTTTAACCGCCTGAGTCTGTTCGTACATATTGTGATATGTTGTCTGGAAAGAGAAAGCTCTCTAAGGGGGTGTTTCTCTTTCGGCGTGGCAGAGCCTGGCGTTTTTTTAAACATCGTGGCAAGTGTAACTCAGGTGTCACTTGTATGTTAAGCTGGGGAGGGACGTCGCTACGTTCCTCACGTAGTGACGTGTACGTGGAAGTCCCACCCAGGCAGGATGGCCTGGGCTGTATTTACATATCTGTATTTACATATCTGTTTTTTGCATAAAGGGGGTTCCCCGCTATCCGTCTGCAGATATATGGGGACCCTCGCTGGCTCTGGCGTTAGCAACCAGGGGAGTTGCGTGCGCACTTCCTCGGTTCAAGTTTTTTTTCTTCATCTTGCGCTGTTTCTGGCTCTGCTATGATGAAGCAGGTGCCGCAGCTGCGACGGCCAGGCAAAATCGGTTTCATTCTGAATTCTGTTGGCAAAATAGGTTGATTTTCCGGTCCCAGTAATGGGAACTAGTTAGAGGGTCTGCCCCCGTTTTCTGTGAAAGCGGGGGGGTGGAAGTTCAGACCCATCCCACACGTGTCTCCCGATTGGTAGATTTTAAGAGGAGACATGGTCAAGGTTTCCATCCTCGGTGTGGGCTGCTGGACAGCCCCCCCCTCCTGCTGAAAAGGGGGATGACGTCTGCTCGCACTGGGCTATGTCACATCTCACGTGGCGGACTTCACCGACTTCCCCTAACGTGGGGTGCCGGCCCAATACAGTGGGGAGGCAGTGGGCCTATTCTGCCTCCCTACGGCCTAACGTATTGGTAGTTAGAGGTCAGTGCTTCCGGGTTCCGGGTGTTTTTGCAACATTGCCGCTAGGAACCGGGGACACCCCCGGATCTGTTAGAACGGCATAGAAACGATTTTCTATGTGTACAGATGGGAAGGAGGGTTTTTTATGTAGGTTTCTCTCATCCAGGCTGACAGTCGAGTTCTGCTCTTACTAAGGTGTTGGTCAGCCTGTAGGTCCCTGTAACCCCTGGGTGGCTCGGTGAGAGGGCTCGTCTGGTTAGATGCAGCCAGAGACCCCCAAGAGAGGGTGACGGGGCAGGCCTGTGGTCACAGGGGGGGGTCCTTCACTCGGTGAGTGGGCCAGTGGAGTGCTGCCTTCGGGCAGTCAGTCCCTCTAGCGCCTCTGTGACTTACGGCAAAACGTACGCCCCCTGTCTGGTTTTACGGAGGGGCAGCTACGTTGGGGGATGCAGGGTTAATCCTGGCTGCCGGGCGGCTGGCGGGGTGCATGGTAAGGTAGACAGTTTTTCGCATGATCTACTCACCTTGTGCGTTTTGGGGTAACTGCGCCCCACTGCGCGTGATTGGAGTCCTACCCCCAGCTCCTCGTTAGGAGGGGCGAGGGGGCCGGACCCCACCCCATGTTTTTCTGATGGTTGTGAAGAGGACCTCAGGGGGTGCATTTGTCGGGGCTACGCGCCCTGCTTCGCCAGTTGTCCCATAGGCGAAGCAGAAAAGCGTAGCCAATGAAATATAACGAAGGTTATTCGATAACCCTAGTTATATGATTGCCGTAGCTTTTCTGCTTTACACGCAGCCCTGAGGACCATTGGCTGTGTTTCGTTGAAATTCAGACTTGGAAGGGGGAGTTGATTACCACACCTGGGCTATAAGATGGCCAGAGGTGGGCGTGGTCGGGCAGATGGAAGGTGCATGTGAAAAGCTTCATTCTGGCTGGGTGGTGCCGGCTCTGACTCAGTTCCTCTAGTAGAGGAAGTGGGTATATATACTGTATATCCATATTTGTCTGAATATGCCTGCATATACTGTAACCCCTCGATATACTTACTTGTACACCTGCATATAACCCATAGCTCTGTATGATAGCATGTACAATAATGCTGTACTGTATATACACCATACATACATATATATATTTATTCTCACTGGATATGTATCTATCCACAGCTGTCTGTACCAGTGTTGTAGTACTCAAGTCTGATTTTCAGGACTCATGACTCGACTTGGACTTGAGCACTGATGACTCGGACTTGGACTTGGGCTCGAGCATTGACTGCATTCGGACTCGGAAGGTGCAGACTCTGACTCAGGGCTGTACGCTAAGCTTTTTCACTAGGGGCACACTTGCCCCTAAATGAGAAATTTAGGGGCACAGAATATTTTTTAGGGGCACATTTTTAAATAACAATTTTACCATTATAGTGCAAAAAAATATGTTCCTCCTGCCTCATTACTGTGGTCCTTTTATTTAACATTTAAGTGCGTTTGTTTTCAGGTTTGTATCTTTTATAATGAACCAACTGAGAAAGTGTGTAAATCACTAATAGAACAAAAACAACAAACTGTGTGTGTGTGTGTGCGCGCGCGCACTTGTAGTGCTCCTTGAATGAATGAATGAAAACTTTATTTAACAGATTGCAGAATGGGTACAATACAGTACGGCTCAATACATACAATTGTTAAGGGGATGCAGACCTGAGAAAGACGTTTGTCTTGTTTCCATCAGGGTCCCCCATTTTCAATTCATATAGACATATATGACATACATGACATACAGATAGTCAGTACTGCTACATCTATACATTTATGACATACCAGATTTGCAAATACAGTACTGTTTGTGATACAGAAGGAGTCAAGAAAAGGGAGTATATACATTTGACGTAGAAAACTGTACATTGGAGGAGGTTGGGTGGGGGGGGTTGGGTACATTGGGATATTGACAACCATACTGGGTAATTTACATTGGAGGTGGTTGGGGGGGGGGGGGGGGCCGGGGGGCACACTGTATAAACAAGTAACACTGTACATTGAGGGGGGGGGGGGGGTTGGGTTAGGATATTTACAGGGGCCAGTGTTGAATTGCAGTCTCCCGTAGGTGTCTCTTGAGAGAGGTTTTGAAAGTGGGTAGTGATCCACATTCCTTTACAGCTTTGGGTAGGGCGTTCCACATTGATGTGGCATAATTGCGAAACGTGTTTAGTCCCTTATTTGAGCCGAATCTGGGTTTAACATGATTTGTGGAGCTCCCTCTGGTGTTGTGATCGTGGTATTCACTGACCTTTGGGAAGTATTTTGCCATGTACATGGGTACCTTGGTCGTGTAGTGTATCTTGTAGACCAGGCCCATTGCAAGTTGCTGTACTCTGTCATCTACTCTAAGCCATCCTAGGTTGTCAAAGTGGGCAGGGGTGAGGTGGGTTCTAGGAGTAAGGTCAAGCAGTAGTCTGACCAGTTTGTTTTGAGATGTTTGTAATTTTGTTTTTAGCGCCTTTGAGGTGCTTTGGTACCATGAGGTGCAAGCATAGTCGTAGTACCCCTGAATGAGTGCTCCTGCCAGAGTCTTCAGGGTATTCTTGTTTACCAGAGAGGAGATCCGGTACAAGAATCGAGTTCGTTGGTTGACTTTTTTTATTACATTGGATGCCATTTTGTCACAGGAGAGATTAGCCTCTAGGATGGAACCCAGGTAGGTAATTTCATCTTTCCTTGTGACAATATTGTCACCCACTGTAACTGAGAAGCCGTCGGTCTTGCTGAGTTTGTTATTTGAACCGAAGAGAATGGACTCTGTTTTGCCCATGTGTAATGATAGTTTGTTATCAGCGAGCCATATGCAGATTCTGCCTAGTTCCGAGCTGAGGGTTTTTTCAACCTGTAACTTGTTCTTGTCAGAGACCAGCAGGGCTGAGTCGTCCGCAAACAGGAACAAGTTGCAGTCACAAGCTGACGACATGTCATTTGCATAAATTAGGAACAGTAGCGGTCCTAGTATGCTTCCTTGTGGAACACCACAGCTCACTGTGAGAGGGGGGGATAGGGTACCGTTTACCTCCACCATCTGTTCCCTCCCCTCAAGGTAGGATTGCATCCAGCTCACTGATAGACTATCAAAACCAATTGCTTTTAGCTTGTCAATCAGAATGGAGTGATTGACCGTGTCAAAGGCCTTTTGTAGGTCCAGCATGACCATGCCGCAGTATTTGCCTGCGTCCACCTCTTGTTTGATGTGGTCATTCAAATAGAGAAGGCATGTGTCAGTGGAGTGGGATGTTCTGAAGCCAGATTGGAATTCGTAGATTAGATTTTTTTCCGCTAGGTACTTTTCGACCTGTTCGTAGACTATTTTTTCCATGACTTTCGAGATGGAGGTGAGAATAGAAACAGGGCGGTAGTTGCCTGGGTCTAATTTGCTGCCCTTTTTGTGCAGAGGGGTCACCCTCGCAATTTTGAAGTCCTTGGGGACGTGTCCCTGTTTTATGGAGAGGTTTATTATGTGTGTGATGATTGGGGTGATGGCGGCTGCTGAGTCTCTGAGGAATTTGGAGGGGATGTTGTCATGGCCAGTGGCCTTGTTAGGTTGGAGGGCGCTCAGTTTATTGAGTACCTCATCTGTTGTTACCATTTCCAGCTTGAAGTCGTCCTTGCGGACCCCTAGGTTTTTGTAGTAAGCTACTATGTGTTCTACCCCATAAAGCCCTGAGTGGGAGGGTAGTTTGTTTACCAGTGTTGTGGCTATGTTTGTGAAGAAAATGTTTTGGCTACATGAGATAATCACAACACACACACCATTGCATTAATCAGGAGGACAAGAAACTCTGCATACCTTTGTTTCACAATGAAAAGTGCTTTATAAATAAAATGAATTATTATTATTGTAAATAACCCCATGAAAGGTTTATTATTTTTATGGGTAATTACCCGCTTCATATTTGTGATGTTACTGGTTTCAGGGTGTGCCTAAAGTGATCAATGTGTTGGGCCGTTTATAGAGATCTATGCCAATTAATGTTTATATATATCCGGGACTTTTTTTTATAAGAATTGAGAGGTCTACTACGGTATGTGTATATGTGACCTTTATTTTGAAAACCGTGCGCGACGCAACCTTGTTTAAGTTTGCGCTTTTGACAGTGAAATGTTCAGTTCAACTTAGCTCGAAGGAAAGACTCTAATCAAAAAGGTTTAATGGACCTGTATGAGGCCATAGCTCTTACGGTGGGACTTTATAGAAGAGGAATGTAATACTATGCAAAACGAGAAATAAACAGTGATTTTACCAGCAGTAAGTTGCAAGCCACTTTCATATACGGGGAACCGTGACAATTATTAGTATTATCTTATTTGCATATTGTCTCATTATTAGATAGATAGGTTGATACTTTATTGATCCCCGGAGGGAAATTTAAGTAGACAGTATTTAAGTATTGAAAAACGTCCTAATAATAGTGGGCTACTCACCTAATGCATGGCTGAACGTTAGAACTGTCCATGTCCCCGTCAATCATCACTGCCAGATCCGACTTCATTTAATCGTCTATGGTCTCTTATCATCTCTCCACATCGGACATGGTTGTCATAAGATGGACTGATATCCGCTGCGTTGCAGAGCAAAATTAGCGGCTTAAACTTATTGAAAGGAAGTTCTTCTTTGGCGATGCAATAGGCAACATTCAGTTTCGATTCGATTGTTCGCTAGGAATTATGGGATTTGGTGTTGGATGTATGGACTCTACGCAGACGGGGACATGGTATTTAATCGCACGATAGACTACAACTACCAAGTAGAATAGCGTGGCCCAGATTCACTTCACACGCAAATATTTTTTTCACACAGGCTATCGCAGTAAGTTCATTCATTGCCGACAGATTTTTTCATAGCACCGCGACATTATGTCGCACTGTACAGCCCTGGTTGTAGGCTAATGTTTTACTATTTTTTTTATCCAATTTGTATGGATTAATTTAGGAGTGAAACGCGAATGAAGGGTTGAAATCACTACTCACAAGGTTGCCCCCAAATATTATTTTCCACTCGCACGGGCCAAATTAAGGGGAAATTTGCGATAACCTCGTCGCAGTGTACAGCCCTGTGACTTGTTAATTGATAAATACAGTTATTTCTATATATATTTTTTTTGTAATAGGCCCTAATCATTTGGCACAAGATATTGATGGCTAGTGCATTTGTTTGGCTATTGTGTCACACAGTAAATAAACTCCCTTTGAAATGGTGACCACTGTGTCATTTATGTTTTTCTTTATTTTTTATTATTTTATTTTCATTTTCAACCAACATGGATACAGGATATGGTCAGTATAAAACACGAAAACATGTATAATCCACTTTGGTTCTTTTTTCCAACCCAAATCCCTCCCACCAGCCGGTTCAACTCAGACAAACATTACAAACTTAACACCATTTGACAAACACTAGTTCAAGTTCAAGTTTCTTTATTAGTTGTCATACAGAAATACAGAATACTTTGTATGAAATGCTTCTTTCTGTTTTGCTCCTGAGAGTGTGCTAGATCAAATAAAAAAGATAGTCTTGTATAAAATAGAGTCAAGTACGTAAACAAGTGTGAACAAAACAAAATTGTTCAATTTATATATACAGTATATACAATGCAGAGTAGAGAAGGTACCTGAGTTACAACAATATACAATAGCTTAGCTTGTGGTGCCACCTTGTGGTGGTGAGGTGAAATGAGGTGCAATGAGGTATGAGATGATGTTCAAATCTCTTACCAATAATATAAAGTGTTAAGTGTCTAAAGTAAGTAAAGTGGGTGCTGATTGATTGATTGATTGAAAAGTTTATTAACAGATTGCAGAATGGGTACAGTACAGTACAGCTCAATACATACAATTGTTAAGGGGATGCAGACCAGAGAAAGACTTTCGTCTTGTTTACATCAGGGTCCCCCATTTTCAATTCATCATAACATATATGACATACATGACATACAGATAGACAGTACTGCTACATCTATACATTTATGACATATCAGATTTGCAAATACAGTACTGTTTGTGATACAAAAGTGTCCAGAAAAGGAGTGTATATACATTTGGCGTAGAAACTGTACATTGGAGGAGGTTGGATGGGTGGGGTGGGGTTGGGTGGGTTGGGTGAGGGCTGTACATTGGAGGTGGGGGGGGGGGGGGGGGTTGGGTAGGGGACACACACACATTTTACACTGTACATTGGAATACTGACAAAGCCTTACTTGGTCATTTACTGTACAACTAGGTTAGGACATTTGTAGGGGCCAGTTTCGAATTGCTGTCTCACGTAGGTCTTTTTGAAAGTGGGTAGTGATTCACATTCCTTTACAGCTTTAGGTAGGGAGTTCCACATTGATGTGGCATAATTGCGAAACGTGTTTAGTCCCTTGTTTGAGCCGAATCTGGGTTTTACATGATTTGTGGAGCTCCCTCTGGTGTTGTGATCGTGGTATTCACTGACCTTTGGGAAGTATTTTGACATGTACATGGGTACCTTGGTCGCGTAGTGTATCTTGTAGACCAGGCCAGTGCCAGTGCTACAGTGAGTTGTTTATTTAAAGTGAGTGTGTACATGTGGATGTGTGTGCTGCTGTGAGTGTATTTGATGGTTTGTTACATAGTGTTATTGTTCATTGAGCATCCTGATGGCCTGGGCCCAGGAGTTCAAAACTTTGAATCCCTATCTGATCCGATCAGATTTTAAAATCCCATTTTTTGCGATCCAGGATCAGACAACTCTGCCAAATTTTGTCCTGGTATTTCAAAGCAATCCAGGATAGGATCACCCTGATCCAGATTCAGACTTTTCAAGATTACTAGATCTTGAATATCAGTGCTTTAATCCTACCGATCTCCATCTAGTGGATATGAAAAAAAGGATGACAAGGACAACATTGCAGAGACATCTATAATGTCAAATTATATTGTTAAATACATAAAGGACATAAAATCACAATGGAATGGGGAGCTCCAGTAGCTCACCACGTACCGCGAGTGCTATTTCAGCGCCGTGGACAACCGTGCTCGTCGCGGATCTGGGGCTGAGCGAGTTCGAATCCCAGACTGCAGCCGTGCCTTTCCCAGAGTGTCTTCCCCCCCATCTGAACCCTTTCAGCCTGCTTCTGTCGGTCGAACTTGACCAAGTATAAATGCGATAAACGTATAAAAGAGCCAGGGAAATGGCCAAAGTAAAAAAATAAATAAAAAAATCACAATGGAATTGTAATAAAAAAATACTCGGGTAACAAAAAAAAACATTAATTCAAAGGTGTGCTTTGGGCTGAATTCTTTTTTTTATCTCTCTTTCTCCGATTTTTCTGTTTTCTCCCCGTCCCAATTTAGTCGTTGTGCCAATTCCCCCCTCCCCTACCTGGTTGTTGTGCACATGTTCTCCTACTGGTCGGTACAAGGGAACCCTGAAGTATCCACACGCTTCCTCCGACAAGTGCGGCGACAGCCAGTGGCTCTCTTCTCACCTGGCAGCGAGGGCTCTCATTGGTGAAGTGTGTCACGACGGGGTTAGGTTGAATGCAATAATACAGAAAGGGAAGGAATGGAGGAGGCAGAGGCGAGGAGTGAAGCTTGGAGAAGGGTGTTTACTGTAGAATCCAGTGCAATACAAGGAGAATACAGAAACTAAATAACAAACTTCACAATACAAAAACAACAAACACTAAGACTTACTAGAGGGAGAACGGTGCGACACGACGTGGAGGAACAGGGGGTAACTGGAGGAATGTCGCCACAACGAAGGGGAGACAGACAGACACCTAAATACCCCGACTAATTAACAATTAAGAACACCTGGCCAACACAGAATCACAACAACACCTAGACAATAAGCAAAGAACAACTAAACACAACTAAACACAAAAGCAACTCCTAACAACCCAAAACAGTGCATGACATCACACCAGGGAAGGGAAAGACAATGACAGTACACACCATGACACCACATTAATCAAACTATTAATTATAGTTAACACAGTAGTCAGGATGTCCAGTGTACTGGAGCGCACCGATTGTTTGTCACCACTAGAGGGTGGTAGGGCGCCAATGTCAGGCCGAGGGCCAATGTCAGATAGAGGGCATTGCCCAAAGTTAGGTGGAGGATACTGCCCAGTGTTACCATCCTGCCCAGTCCAGCCAGGACCGGGCCTAGGATCCTGACAGTACCCCCCCTCAACGGGTGGCTTCCAGACACCCGAAAACAACGTCCATAAGCAGGTGAGGGAGGAAGCCGGAACCCCGGAGAGGACCCAGGGAGAGGACCCGAAGACGAGGGACCAGGATGCTGAACAAAAAACCCAGGAGGGGCATAGCAGCCAGGGGGGTAGAAAACGGGCGCAGATGCCCGGAGAGGGGGGGTGGGGATGGGAACAGAGGCCCGGGGAGGAGGACTGGACCTGGAAACAGAGGTCCGACGAGGGGGGGTGGGGATGGGCACCGAGACCCGGGGAGGGGGGCAGAACCTGAGAACCGAGGCCCGACGAGGAGGGCTGGACCTGGGAAGCGAGGCCCGACGAGGGGGGGTGAGTACAGGTGTAGAAGCCCGGGAAGGGGAGCTGGACCCTGGAGCCGGATCCCGGACGAGAGGCCCTCCAGCCGCCGGACTAGGGACCGGTTCCGGAGAGCCGGAATGGAGGTGCGGCGGCGACGACCCCCGGAGCAGGATCCCACGCAGGCCCCGGCGAAGACCACGGCGAAGACCCCGGCGGAGACCACGGCGAGGACCAGGACGCCGATCACGGCGCAGAGCTGGACCAGACGGGGAGCCAGGATCCGTCGAAGAGCCGGGAGCCGGCACGGCAGCTGGACCAGGTGGAGAGGCCGGGCAGGGCGTGGAGACCGGATCGGTCCCGGCGGCGAGGCGTGGTGTAGGATCCGGGGATGAGGAGCCAGGACCCAGAGCTGAGGCTGGACTGGGCGTGGAAGCTGGACCAGCTGTGGAGGCCTTACTAGCCATTCTAGCCTCGGGGGCTAGGCTAACTGTGGGCCCTGGACTCACTGTGGGAACTGTGCTAGCTGAAAATGCCTGGCTAGCTTGGGACATCTGGTCCGTCTCAGGTACTAGGCTCACCCTGAACCTGGAGCCTAGTCTGGCAGTGGAGACTGTGCTAGCTGGAGACATCTGGTCTGTCTCCGCTACCAGGCTCACCCTGAACCTGGAGCCTAGGTTGGCAGTGGGCGTCTGGTTAGCTACTGTAGCGGGGCTAACAGGCGGGGCTGTGCTAACTGGGGACGGCCGGTTAGCTATTGGGAGGGGGCTAACGGGCGGAGCTATGTTAGCTGGGGATGCCTGGCTAGCTTGGGACATCTGGTCCGTCTCCGGTACTAGGCTCACCCTGAACCTGGAGCCTAGTCTGGCAGTGGAGACTGTGCTAGCTGGAGACATCTGGTCTCTCTCAGATACTAGGCTCACCCTGAACCTGGAGCCTAGTCTGGCAGTGGAGACTGTGCTAGCTTGCAACGGCCGGTTAGCTATTGAAACGGAGCTAACGGGCGGAGCTAGGTTAGCTGGGAGTGGCTGGTTAGCTCTTGACACTAAGCTAACCGGCGGAGCTATGTTAGCTGTGGACGTCTGGTTAGCTGTATGAGCGGAGCTAACGGGTAGAGCTGTACCAACTGGGGACGTCTGGCCATCTATAGTGGCGGAGCTAACAGGAGGAGCTGTGCTAACGGGGAACAGCCGGTCAGCAATTGGCACGAAGCTAACGGGCGGAGCTAGGTTAGCTGGGAGTGGCTGGTTAGCTAATGGCATGAAGCTAACGGGCGGAGCTAGGTTAGCTGGGAGTGGCTGGTTAGCTCTTGACACTAAGCTAACCGGCGGAGCTATGTTAGCTGTGGACGTCTGGTTAGCTGTATGAGCGGAGCTAACGGGTAGAGCTGTACCAACTGGGGACGTCTGGCCATCTATAGTGGCGGAGCTAACAGGAGGAGCTGTGCTAACGGGGAACAGCCGGTCAGCAATTGGCACGAAGCTAACGGGCGGAGCTAGGTTAGCTGAGAGTGGCTGGTTAGCTATTGGCATGAAGCTAACGGGCGGAGCTAGGTTAGCTGGGAGAGGCTGGTTAGCTCTTGACACTAAGCTAACCGGCGGAGCTAGGTTAGCTGTGGACGTCCGACCGGCGATGGACATCCGAGCAACCTCAGCGGCTGTGGGAGGATCTAGGCTGACCGTAAGCCTGAGAACAGTCGGCAGGCTAGCTACACTAGCCTTCGGCTTATGCTTCTCCATGAGGACCGCAATATGTTCAGCCATCTCCCACATCGCCGTCTGCAGTGTCGGGTTCTCAGTGGCGACCTGGTCGATCTTCCGGAGTAGGAACCCCCATTTGGCCAGTGAGTAACTCTTCATGTCACCGGCCATCAGGGCCAGGACAACGGTGATGGTATCGCTTGCCTTTCCTGCTGCATTCGTTAATGTTGGTGGCGACATTCTGTCACGACGGGGTTAGGTTGAATGCAATAATACAGAAAGGGAAGGAATGGAGGAGGCAGAGGCGAGGAGTGAAGCTTGGAGAAGGGTGTTTACTGTAGAATCCAGTGCAATACAAGGAGAATACAGAAACTAAATAACAAACTTCACAATACAAAAACAACAAACACTAAGACTTACTAGAGGGAGAACGGTGCGACACGACGTGGAGGAACAGGGGGTAACTGGAGGAATGTCGCCACAACGAAGGGGAGACAGACAGACACCTAAATACCCCGACTAATTAACAATTAAGAACACCTGGCCAACACAGAATCACAACAACACCTAGACAATAAGCAAAGAACAACTAAACACAACTAAACACAAAAGCAACTCCTAACAACCCAAAACAGTGCATGACATCACACCAGGGAAGGGAAAGACAATGACAGTACACACCATGACACCACATTAATCAAACTATTAATTATAGTTAACACAGTAGTCAGGATGTCCAGTGTACTGGAGCGCACCGATTGTTTGTCACCACTAGAGGGTGGTAGGGCGCCAATGTCAGGCCGAGGGCCAATGTCAGATAGAGGGCATTGCCCAAAGTTAGGTGGAGGATACTGCCCAGTGTTACCATCCTGCCCAGTCCAGCCAGGACCGGGCCTAGGATCCTGACAGAAGTGAAGTCCTGCCTCCGCTGAGCAAGCGCCCAGACCTGACCTGTAGGCGTCGCTGTCCACAACACCAGTTTCCCACCCACGGCTTCCCTCCCCCTAACCCAGCCAAACGAGTTAGTATAGCGATCAGCCCAAGCCAAGGCAATGCTGACTCAGGGAGTCGAGACCGCAGCCTCTTGCATTGGTGACGAGCGCAATCTCCGCTACGCCACCTGACCGCCTATGGGGGCTGAATTCTAAGTGAGGTTTCAGTTTGCTGAAGGTGATGAGTGATGACAGATGATGGACTTTTTTTTGTTGGAGATATTTGTTCTTTAATCTAAATTACATTTGTGATTGACAATCTTTGTTCTGATACTTTTATGAGCATAAACATTTATATCATCAGCATTTGGTTGAAAACAAAATAGGCCACCACAAATGTGACCAAAAGATAAAACATTTAATTGATTTGCCATGAAGGCTAAAGTTTTGTATTATTTCAGTTAACAAACTTTGCCATCTTATTTATATTTAAACATATTTTTAAATAAATTGTATAGTACATTTTGCTCTTGTAATCCACTGGAAATCCACCCCTCTGGTGGGATCAAGAAAATCAATTTTTTTGGGGATCAAACTGATCCCAATCCTGTGTTGTTGGTTTGAACTACCTGTTTTGAAGATTTGATCCAGATTAAAGCTTGGATTTGATTTCCTGATCTGATCGGATATCAAAGTGATCCTAATCCTGTTTTTTGGTTTTGAACTACCCAAAATCCAAATATGATCCAATCAGATAGGGATTAAAATTTTTGAACTCCTGGGCCCTGGGGATAGAAGCTCCTTCTGAGTCTATCTGTGCTTGCCATTAAACTAACAGAGACATACACATCAGATAAGTAAATAAGTAAAATACAAACCCAACAAAACAAAAACACATTCACATCTTTGATATCTCTTACACGTCAGTCACAACTTGCCATGAAGTCTCAGCACAGTCCTACAGAGTAAACTATGGAAGTGTACACATCTTTACATTTTCCATATAAGTCAAAAAAGGTTGCCATGTCTTATAGAATATCCGTAGAGCCTCCTAAGGTGCATCTCATCTTTTCCAAGTGTAGGAAAACCATCACATCTCTGGTCCATTGGGCATGTGTGGGAGAGGCCTCCTGCTTCCACATCATAAGCATTAGACGCCTAGCAATTAGGGTAGTAAAAGCAATGTCTTTCGAGTATTTTATTGGAATAGGCATATCCTCTGGTGCAACTCCAAAGATTGCGATTGTGGGGGAAGGTTCAATTTTGATTCGAAATATTACAGACAAAGTATCAAATATAGATGTCCAATAGTTATATAGATTTGGACAAGTCCAAAATGTATGAACGAGAGAACCCGTCATCGTCTTGCACCTATTGCAGTGTAATTTATGTTTAATGTAGAATTATAATTTTATTTGTATGTCAGCTCTTTGACTACCAGAGTGGAGTGGACTCAACCTTGATGACTTGGACTCAGACTAGGGTAATGGGGACTCGACTCAGACTTGACTCTTCTTTGGTGACTCAGACTTGGACTCAGACTCGAACACTGGGGACTCGAGACTCGACTCGGACTGGAGATTTAGACTACAACACTGGTCTGTACTATAGTCCTTTTACATATCTGTAGATACTATATCTATATCTGTACATATCCGATTTGCACCATGGGCAACATTTGTCCATTTTTCCTCATAGGACTGTTGCCTTGCACTCTTCCCTCCACAGATTTTCAATGGGATTTAAGTCAGAACTCTAACTAGGCCAGCTTTTTAGCTACTCCACGGTTGCTTATAGATGTCTGCTTTTGGGTCGCTGTCATGCTGAGAGGTAAGCCTCCCTTCCAATTTCAACTCTCTCGCAGAAGACAGCAGCCTCAAGATTGTTTCTGTATTTGATCTCAATCCATTTCCCCTCTCTATCTTGACGTGCCCTGGTCCCTGCTGATGGAAAACACCCCATAACATGATGCTATGCCACAATGTTTTACAGTAGGGATGGTGTTTTTTGTGTTATGTGCTGTATAGATGGGTTTCTTGTTTATAAACATACCGTGTTCGAGCCAATCGGCAATACCAACTGAGTCATGTGACTGAGTTGCCCCCTACCTGCGCGAGCTGCTACGCAAAAAAAACAAGTACAATGGGGCTCTATGTAGAATCCATGGCACTCCCCTGACTAAAAGCTGTTTCCAAAGCTAGATGTCATTTAGCCAAATCAGCATGGCTGTGAGTGTGAGTCTTTCACCTTTTACATATTATCGATAGGTTATGAATATAACCGTAGTTCTATGAATACTAGTGACGCTCAGCGTCATCTGCAAACATTTCACTCCAGTGACGTGCACTGAATAAAAACCTCACAATGTACCTTTACATACCAACTGACCACACCCCCATCCGCTACCTACATAAGCAGGGGTGGGGCCACACACTCATCTCCTTCCCAAACATTTCACCACAAGGAAAGATCAAGGGCCGCAGTGGCGTCTAGACGCTGAGCGTCACTAGTATTCATAGAACTACGGTTATATTCATAACCTATCGTTCTATATCATACTAGCTTCCGCTCAGCGTCATCTGCACAACGGGAGCTGAGCGGGAGCTTGAAGCTCGACAAATGTACCCCGCTGAGGCCCCCCACAACCATCAGACCGGGGAGGACCGAGCCCCCCGACCCTCCCTAATGGAGGATACGACCGTGCGAAGAGGAACTCGAGCAACTCAACGCACAGGGTGAGCAGACCGTGGCTTGACCCCACGACTACGCACGCGCACAACCCGCATGCCACCAGGGAACGAACGGAAGGAACAAACCTTGTTACCGCCCCCAAAATCACGGGGTCAAGAGCAAACTCAACCCTGTGGCAAGGCCGTAGCAGCGGAGCACGAAGGAAGACCCAGACCCACTGAAGGGACTGGATCCCCCGGAAAAAGGGGGCCCGGGGAGGTCAACGACGCCACAGCATCAAGACCTCACCAGGCGGTCACTAGTGACACCGCCCCCCACATCGCCAGCGTATTCGGACAGGGCCCATCCAAGAGCGGGACCTTCCCCCCACTAGCACGCCGCCTGGCACACTGACCCTGGCATACTCAGGCAGTCAGCATGGCTGTAACTCGAAGCACTCAAGAGGCTACACTACAGCGGGAGCAGGCAGCACACCGGGGAGACGACCTCCAGAAGAGGTCGATCCCTCAAACCAGGCAGCAGGCATTTGACCCGAGCCTGGAGCACTGCGGACGACACAGGCGCCAAAGGGGTCAACTGAAAACAGCACCCCGGCGGAAGGGGCGTATGCTGGCATTGTTGCGCACCATGACAAAGCCTCCACCAAAAAAACCCGACCCAGAGGGCCGAGGCAGACACGATTGGCAGACGTCATGAACGTGCAGGGGCACACTCAACCGGGTAACCCGGGAGTTGACTCCGCTCCAACACACCAGGGAATCAACCACCCTCTTGGTACCACATGCAGTGGTTGTTCCTATAACCCCTCAAGAAAAAACTCCAAAACACACCTGCGGGTATACACTGGCTATACCGCAGTACAAGTGTTTCAGTTTTCAAAAAGGGTTATCCCAGGCCTACGGGTCGACGAAAAGGACTTCGGACCGGGCCCGGCAGACCGGGACGTACACAGGGATGCCAGAGGAGTACTATAAAAACCACCTCAACAGCCCCCTCTCAGCCATGCGTAAGCGGGAGAAGAGAGGGGCAAAGAGAATGGAGACCCAAGCCCCTTTATGACAGCTGTCTCCATAACGCCCAACCCTGTGACACCCGGGCCGACCCGGCATTTTTCCCCCTGAAAAAAGCACAAGTCCCTCAGGGTACCAGAACAGCAGATCTGCGTCCCCGGCGGACAACGGGTTAACTGACCTGGACCAGCGTGACCAGAACCAGTCCCGTGCCCTAATCACGCCGACATCCCCACTCCAGGAGAGGGGGTAGGTACGCGTGTCGATCTAAACATTATAGAGGGCGCCACCCAGACGGTCCCATTCGTACCGCGCTCAGTGGCCCACCCCAAGGGCATGAGACCCCTCTACCTATGTTTTGATCTATTCCGTTAACATCCCCCAGATATGAACGAGAATTCGTCGAGACAAACCTAGTAAACTGGCACTCGGAAGAGACAAACTCCATCCCAGTTGCCCTATAAAAACGCCGTTTTAATAACGAGCAACCAAGGCGCACCAGCCTCATGCGTGATTCCTATCAGAAACACCCAGAGCCAGCACTATGTACACGTCGAGACCCAAAACACATCAATGGATAGTCTAACAAGACACCAGATACCGTTCCTCCAAGCCGCCTGGGGAACGACAAGAAGCCGCTTTTTAATTTGACCTTTTCAGAAAAAGAAAAAATAATACGGACATGGGTCCCATGCGACGAGGCTGAGGGAAACACCACCCCGTCAACCATACTTCATAAGAGGGGACGGTGAGTGACGTACCCCTATGACGGGGGGAAACCCATGACTCAACAGACCTATAAAGCGAGGAGTCAGGGAAACCCTAAACAATACCCCGTCCACCTACTCCAAAAAGGAGAGGACGGGGAACCCCCAGAGAGACTTCCCACGTGAGCTGTATAGATTGAAAAGAAATATTGCAACATTGAGCTATGTAACACTTGGGTTAGGGCTCTCCGAGGAGGAGGCACTGAACCAATAAACACTCAATAATCGAATTGAATCGAATACACATACAATAGAGCAGAACTCCTTTTTGAAGTTCTACTCACCTTGACAATCTGAGGAGGAGGCTCTGAAACTCTGAGGAGGCTCCCTCACTGGGAAGGAGGGTCCGAACTCACAGAAGGCACTTCTCCTTGAGGAGAAGCTTCGTGAGGAGGAGCTCTGACAACTCCCTGAAACAGATCCATAACATGGAACCTGAACAACTCACGGAAGTCTTACCAATAGAAACGCGCTCAGTGACGTACTCTATGGTGGGGGAATAGGGCGTGGGACCAGGAAACTCCCTCCCCCCCCTACCCTGTAACGGGCCGAACAGCAACGTGACAGGAACCCTGAAGGACAGGGGGTTTTAACCCCTGACCAATCAGAAAAGGGGAGGAAAGGTTTACCAGTTCACCCCTTTACGACCCCTCACCCCTGATACGATGTAATGACAAAGTAAAGTCATAGTCATAGCATGCTACATGAAGCATCTAACAGCTTCACATAGCTCATGTGCTAACCTGCTATCTGATTTTTACTAAGGAAAAAACACAGAACAGAGAGGGCCCCTTTAAGAGCCCCGGTACCAGACTTACACATGTGCTTCTGTGGGCCAAAACCTAACCCAGTTGTAGATCTCAACGACACACACAACCCTTCATCACAACAAAAAATGGCAAAAGTACACTCTTACTACAGAGGAACGCCGTTTTTCATAACGAGAGAGACATAAGTCCTTGATTACGTATTGGCCACAGGCCTTGCTAAGCACACATGATAGTGACCAAACAACCTTTTCCCTAGGAAAATAATCGTTTCTCAAGCGGAAGCACAACCCCAGCAACTTAAGCTGAGGGTTACATCGTATCCCCACAAACACAGTGACACAATATATTGTAAACAAACATGTCTGAGAGGAGGGGGGGAAGCCCCAGGGAAACCGGGGGGGGGTCACCCCTCCTACCTTACCCTTGATACGACCAGGTTGAACAGGTACCCCTGTTAATATGTGAACATGCTGTTCATTGTCATCACAGGCTGAGAAAAGGATTCATTCCTCAATCACATGTCACTAAGCATAGCTTCACAGGTTAATTAACCCTTAGTTGTGAGTTCACCCACGTTACATGAACACACATGTTCTCATCACAACTAACCAGTTAATTTTTACACATGTAAAAAACAACGCCGATTTTCTATGGCGAGAGAAGCTATACCAGTGACAAGACAATTCACACACAACACGCGTCGTATCCTCAATGTATTGCAGCAACACACGTTTTGGAAACATCGTTATTACAAAACATTTAGAAGGGAAGGAAAGAAGAAGTGTTTAAAGTCCGGTCAGGACTCCTACCTCCACCCTGAGCGCAGGCCGAGAGGACTGCAACACTGGTTAACGGGACACCGAGTCGAACCCGGCATCTCCTGCGTTGGTGACGAGGGTAATGTCCGCTACGCCACCCACCCAGCCGCCGTTCTCCATGTTGACGAAGTCCTCGCTGGCATGGCACCTGGGTGTAGGGTCGACTAACATCCTCTGTCAAAGATGACGTCGTAGTCAGAGTGTTTAAGGCATGTTATAGTCACAGTAACGTTCAACAGTGTAGCATTAAGCTAACAGCCGCCCGACTGATAGCAACAAGCTAACGTTTCCTAGCCTAGTGAACACAACGAGCTAGCGCCGCAGCTAACAGCTGACTGGATAACAACAGTAGGCCACAAACTAGCACGCCAGCTAAGCAGCTATCACCTGAACTGTACACAACGACATAACAAGCCACACTTCAGACAGGCCGCCGCCTGAGTCCCTCCTCATCCTAAGAGAGAAGAGACAAATAAATGTCAACACAGTTTTCAACTGTGATTTACCAGACATGCAGCGGAGTCGGCTCAATTCCCATACGGGCTACAGCCGACTTGAGCATGGAACTACCGATAAAGAAGATCCATGCCCACTTTTCCTCGTGCTTTAGGGTGTACTTCCACATTCATGTGAAAGATGGGGCCTGCACGGGACAGAGAAGCATCCGCTTGTCCAGAGAATCCCGGGTTCAACCAGGTCTCGGTCGCGGCCCACTAGTTTGACCATCATGGGCGTCAGACCAAGATCCTCCGTCCGCCGCCTAGAAGCCGAGCAGAGGACCCCAATCTGGGGCCGGCCTTCGTAAAATTGTCAGCTAGCCCCCATAGCACTAGCAGACAACTAGTGCTTGCAAGCAAAACATTACTCACCCAGCTCGGAAGCAACCAGTTTCTCACAACAGCCGGTGCCTCCCACAGTCCAGCTGTATGACCGGAGGTTCAATACCTATCCAGCCGCAGCAAGGAGGACTGCAGGTGGGGAGTATATCAGCGACGCGAGCCCCTAATACGAAAAAGCCGGTGGAGGTCAGAATGATCATCATCTTCCAGACACTCCAGTGACGAAGACATTATCGCCGTATTTTCTCGAAATAGTGAGAGAGAAAATAAAGATATAACGTCAACGTATCTCCTTGTTCTTCCTTTCTTCAGATAAATACTTTCTTTCCCATTTCAAGTGATTGGTATACAGGCACTCGCTTGGGGTGAAATTTGAGAAGGAGATGAGTGTGTGGCCCCACCCCTGCTTATGTAGGTAGCGGATGGGGGTGTGGTCAGACGGATGTTGGTATGTAAAGGTACATTGTGAGGTTTTTATTCAGTGCACGTCACTGGAGTGAGATGTGTGCAGATGACGCTGAGCGGAAGCTAGTATGATATAGAACTAGCTTTGGCATGGATTGATTGTTTAGATCGCTAGCATGCTAGCAAATGCAAATATATTGTTGCTTTTGTTGATTGTTTCATTTTGAAAACTTTAACTTTTTTGCAGACTTGGCCTTTGTTTTTGAATTAGGGGTAGGTTGTTCTATACGCCATTTGGCTTCAAACCTATCCTTTTCGCTTGTTTATTTGTAAACATTCAAAATAAAGAATTCATTCATTCATTCATTGTAGTCTGCCCCGTTGTTTTGCCACATGGCTTTAAGTTCTTAATTATTATATTGTTTACACTGCTTATTTTATCTTTACAATAATTGTATTGCCTATATTTATGTCTTCTACTATTACCAGTGGCGACTGGTCATTAGGGGCAGAGCCCCACCTAGTGTCACCAAAAAGAACTGCAGACAAATGTTATTCATTTATTTTTTTTTTATCCACTTTTTCTCCCATTTTTCTATATTTTTCTCCCATCCCAATTTCATATCATCCAATTCAACCCTCCCCTGTCACGAACGCTGTTTCTTGCCTCCCACAAGCCGGCTGCAATGTGGACTAAGTCATACATAGCACAAGTCCCCTCCGGTACTTGAGGTAACAGCAGTCGCATCTTTTCACCTGCGCAGCTCGATCTCTCAGTGGCGAGGAGTAACGCGTGGGAGGCTCACGCTGCCCCCGACACTTCCTGATTCTACTGCGCAGGCGCACCAACTGACCTGTAGGAGTCGCTGTCCACAACGCCCGATCCCCACCCATCAGTTTCCCACCCCCTAATACGGCCAATGTGTATTAGTATGAACGACCAGCTAAACTGAAAGCAATGTGGAGCGCTGGGCTCGAACAGGCGAGCCCAGCGTCTCTGCATTCGTGGCGAGTGCCTTGCCCACTACGCCACGTAGCCGCCATAAATGTTATTCATTCTTAAAGATTTGCATATTATTTGCTCAAATGTATTATGTATGGATATAGCATCTTACTAAATTGCATATACATTTTATTAGTATTTTAGTTCATGTCATCTCTGCCTTGCTGTTTCAGATTGCGTCATTCTTCGGATCATTAGGTCTCAAATAGCATGAATGGGGCTAGCCCCTCTCTATCAATGCAGTGTGTACGGTACGTGGGGAAATCCAAGTGCACATGCTCAGGGTGTTTTATCATTCACATCAATTTGATGGCAAGTGGGGCTCGGAGCTCCTAGCCCCACGTGAAACGTAATTTCGTATTTCAAAGTTGATTGGCTGGTGGTTCAGCTTTTCATTGCTAACGGCAGCTACTGTGTGAACTAACGTTACCTAGCTAGTGACGTTACGTGAAAATGAACAAGGTGGATTATTTACTCAAGCATAGGTTTGAAACCCTGAATTTGGAGGAGAGGACCTTTTCCACCGAGGATAAAGCTGTGTTGGATGGAGAATAGTCGTAGATGGCCTATGCTCCATTGGGAGTGATGGGCCTAAGTAAGTAAAGTAAGTTAAGAGGATAAAAACGTTTACACGCAATACCATGGGAGTCGGGACAGCCGTGACTTAACGCATTGGCCAGCATCGAAAGCCAGTGCTGCCTTTCTCTTCAAGTGAGCCCACAGGCCACAGCTTTGGTGAGTGATAATGATGTTATGGTTCTGGTCCGTACTTTGGCAATGCTGTTGTGTTGAATCGCTTGATGATAAGGTTGTTGTCATAATGTGGTTGAATCCCTAAAAAGTGTGCTTTGGTGTGGCCTTCAGTGGCGTTGAGAATGAGCTCTATAATAGCAGTTAATTGAATTCATCACAAAGTGCAAAACAAATCACCAGAATACAATAAATAAGGTATTTTTGTATTTTAGTTTTCTTTTGCATACCTCAAATTCATTTTCGCAGCGGAACGCGCTCTTCCTGTATAATTATGACCCTCTCATTTGCAATAGCATTAATCTGCAGACGTCTGGGCGGGGCTTCGGGGCTTGTACTCTGTGTGAGGCGGGACTTTGGGGCTTGTACTCTGTGTGACTGTGCATGGGCGCGTAATTTTTTTTCCTAGCCGCATTTCTCGGAGACGCTCTCTGATTGGCCACTGACTGACGCTCTCTGATAGGCCACTGACATGCTTGCCCAATCGCGTGACGAGCTGTGTCTTTGCCCATTTCCGCGTCGAACAGCCTGCAAACTACCTGGCGTTCTATCGCCATGCTCTAAGACAAACTCTAACCTTAACCAACTTCGAAAGAGTGCCTAAGCTTAACCGTCGAAAGAACTTGCCGTCACGCTCTAAGACAAACTCTAACCTTAACCAACTTCGAAAAAGTGCCTAAGCTTAACCAGTGTAGAAACAGGCGTCGGCCAATCAGAGAGCGTCTCCGAGAAATGCGGCTAGGAAAAAAAATAACCCTGCATGGGCGGGGCGTATGGGCTTGTACTCTGTGTTGTTTCATGTAAAACCCGGAAGTAGTCAGTTTGTGCTGTTTATTTTTACAAGCAGTGAGGACTCGACAGCATTTCTGTGTTCCATGTTCCGTGTTGTGGGTTAGGGTTAAGGTTATGGTTATGGTTAGGGTTAAAAATAAACAGCACAAACTGACTACTTCCGGGTTTTACAGGAAACAACACAGAGTACAAGCCCCGACTCCCCGCCCACGCAGTCACACAGAGTACAAGCCCCGAAGCCCCGCCTCACACAGAGTACAAGCCCCGAAGTCCCGCCTCACACAGAGTACAAGCCCCGAAGCCCCGCCCAGATGTTGGGCTTGCGGCTCTGCAGATATACCCTACTTGTAGAGGAGCCAAAGCTATATATTTAGGTGGTTATTGTATTATATGAATGTTTATATGTTTATTTTTATAACCTTACATTGAAACGGCATTAGGAATATTGATTGGATTTAGATAAAGTCATTGAACCGTCTTATTTGTCATAATAGACCATTCATAGACCAGCTTTCACACCACACACAAGTGTAAGGTATCAAAACGACCGGCTTGCTCCAACTCGAGTTGCTATTACTTTTTGGAAAGTTTCACCGCACCGCTACAAATCGACTTTAACCGGGACATTTTGGTCCGTAAGGAATGAATGGCAAAACATTCTAGAACATTTGTGATGTCACAGTATGAAGTCATAATAGAACATTCTAGAACATTTGTGATGTCACAGTATGAAGTCATAATAGTACATTCTAGAACATTTGTGATGTCACAGTATGATGTCATCATAATAGAACATTCTAGAACATTTGTGATGTCACAGTATGGTGTCATAATCAAACATTCTAGAACATTTGTGATGTCACAGTATGTCATAACCAAACATTCTAGAACATTTGTGTATCTATATATATTCAACAATTCTCTCATAAGAGCTCAGTGCTGAGCAGTACTGAACAGATAGACTAAACAACATAGATTGAAGCCTCCATTTCTAGACCCGGTGCCTTGCCTACCGTTTTGCTGTGGAAAAGCTATTTGTCGGGGTGTGACGTAAAGAAGAAGAGAGACAGACCCCGCGTGGGAGAAAACACGAGAAAACGAAAGTGAAACGGCAGCTACGCAGCCAGGACGCTCACAACAGTTGCAGCGGAAGCTTTTCTTGGCTCATCGGTTTTCACTATTTTATACCTGAATAAAATCACCCTCAATATGAGCCCACTGCGACAACTTTTTCGTCGCTTATCCCCCGTTTTGTCGACAATTGGCTTTCTTCTGACATTTCTCTGGCGTAGAATGCGAGAGAAAGACATAGAAGATTCGGAATTGATCGGCGGCGTTAGCGATGATGACCAATGTAATGCCACCACCACCACCACTCACCATGTGGACAAGGAGTCTATGGACACCGCGGAAGTGTCTTCGGTAGCTGAAGTCCCTGTGCGTGCTGGTCAATCAGCCCCGAAGAGAGTGGCAAATACCGACGAAGACGTCGAAGAAACCATCAACAAGCGGCTAAAAACTGAAGAAAATGATCTGACTGGAGAAAACGATCTGACTGAAGACGAAGAAACCATCAACAAGCTGCTAAAAACGGAAGAAAATGACCTGACTGAAGACGAAGAAACCATCAACAAGCTGCTAAAAACGGAAGAAAATGATCTGACTAGAGAAAACGATCTGACTGAAGGCGAAGAAACCACCAACAATCTGCTAAAAACTGAAGAAAATGGTCTGACTGGAGAAAACGATCTGACTGAAGGCGAAGAAACCACCAACAATCTGCTAAAAACTGAAGAAAATGGTCTGACTGGAGAAAACGATCTGACTGAAGACGAGCTGTACTGCGAGTATGATTCAACTTGGGAGGAGACCTCGGCATCGAGCGAATTGAAATCGTCAAATAAGCGGTTTGGGCATCAAAGACGAACAAGTAATGTGAGTGTCATACAGAATAACATAGGCGTCCTGCCTGTGCTGTGTTCAAGCTTAGTCTGCTAGCTTTTGGTTTGGATATTTGGTCAGGGACTGACAGGGAGACATGTCTAAGTAAATGCACTATGCAGCTACAGGAAGCTGTGCAAAGGCTTTTCTTGACAACTGAAAAGTAGCTCAAGTCATAATAATGAGCGACACCAAACTGTTGTCATTGTAGGCCACATGGGCCACGTGTGTTGTATTAATACATGTGTATTTATCATCAACAGAAGTTTGACAGATTCAAAAATGCATCAAGGGACATGTGGAACTACAGACACGACTACCCTGTAAGTTACACACAGCACACAAACACACACAAACACAAGGATTTAGTTAGTCTCTTATCCCTTACGAAAAAGTATCATGGTATATCGTTTTTTATCACTGAATATATGGTATGTTTTCGATTGGATTATACCATATTTAAGTGCAGGAGTTGTACCATGCTGAATGAATGAGAACTTTATTTAACAGCTTGCAGAATGGGTACAATAGAGTACGGCTCAATACACGGGATGCAGACCAGAGAAAGACGTTTGTCTTGTTTACATCAGGGTCCCCCATTTTCAATTCATAGTGATATTGAAACATGACTTGTTACATGTCGGTGACATGGTAAATCAATCATACAATGTTTGAAATCATGGTGAAGCTGAAATTGCCATCAAATGACCAAGATATGTTTTTGTAAGCGATGTATATGCCTAGCCTGAAGGAGAAAGGAAACTGAAAATCCAAAATCGCTGCCCATTCATTTCACTGCAACTTGCTCACCCAGCAGTGAAACTTCATGCTCCGTTTTTGTGGCAAGTGCATATTATTATTATTATTATTATTAGTGTTTCCATCATGTGTTTCCAGCTGCAGCATTGCATATTATGTACAAAGAGCCATTTATCCAGGAAATAAATACATAATTAATATTCAAAGTCATAATAAATAATTAAATGTTAATCAAAGAGTATTTTGTGGATCTACGTGGCGTTTGTGGGCTAGTGTTATTGTGCCCCGTGGGAGAAGCCACAGATCAGCTGAATGGACCTATCTCAATACTCCTGGAGTATCCAAAAAAAATATATATATAGTTTAAGATAGGTCAATTACATCAGACTGTCTCCCATCGAATGCCTCTGGGTTTCCAAAGCCCTGGATGGTTTCAGTTGTGTTTCCTTTGTAGTCAAACATGTCCTCTATGTCCTCTACAGGGCAAGACTCGCAGCCACCGAAGCTGGCACCAAGAACCTGTAAGTACCACTACCTTCTAAACCGGCTGAGAAGGTTAGATGGCTGCTTTGTTTAATTAAAGATGCAGTATGTATGTGAGTGTCCATACCAACATATTATCCATTTCTTTCCAACAGCAGATGCCTAATTTGGAGTTCTACATTGGAAACATTCGCTCTGCTCCTGATGGTACAGTAGGCCTCCAGCAGCTTGCAGTGTCAACTTTATGGGACATTTTTAGAGGGATATCTCAGTTCTATGATGTATTCTTTAATATAAATCTCCCCTTGGGAAAAGGCTTTTGGAATAGGATTTAGATTAGGATTGATCCGTATCCATGCATCTGGGTGTTTAGAACATAATATATATGTTTCTTTTTTTTATAGATATTTTTATTGGTATTCTCCCTTTTTACACAAATGTCAAACGACAAAAGACATTGAAATTAAAAGATTGACATTGAAATACGAATACAAAGATGTAAAGCAACACAAACGGGCACGAAGTGTTCTGTGTAGCGGCCCAAGGCTTACATCTCTGACGGATTACAAAAAATAAATAAACATACATGACTTTAAACAAATGTACTGGTAACTCACTTCTTGGGTACGTAATACAGATACAGTAATAAAATAAATGATGAATGAAAATACAATAAACAAACAGAGCCCTCCCAGTAACCCCCTCCCCCACACACATTATGTATACGTTTCTAATGTTCTCATAACAATAAGTACAATTGATTGGAGATAATGTACTAGCCACCATCCACCTGGTTTTTGTTCCAGATACACTTCAGAGAGTTCATTGCATTATTCCACCCCTAAATTTGGATTGTGTGTGTATGCATGCATGCGTTTGGGTGTGTTCCGAGTAATAGCTTCTGTATTTCTTTTTTTCCACAAGGCATCTACATTGAAGAATTTCACAGTGATTGGTTTGAGGACTATTACCAACTGGAGTATACACACACATTCATTCAGTGGTAAGTTATTTTGTGATTAAAAGAGCATTCTAAGTGCTCTTACTCAAGTAGCCAATGCTAAATGGTGCTTTTATCCAAATCGATTTACAGGAGCAATTAGGGGTTAAGTGTCTTGCTCAAGGACACTTCACCACGGGAGGAGCAGGAATCGAACCGGGAACCTCCGGATTACCAGACGACTGCTCTACCTCCCGAGCCACTGTCGCCCCAAGTACAAATGTAGTTGTATATTAATCTCAATTAAATGTTATTGTCTGGCAGGTTGTTCCCACTCCAAGAGCCAGGACTAAACAACCAAGCCAAGGAACTTACAAAAGAGGAAATTCAGGTGACCTGCCATGATTACCAACAGATGTGCAGCATTGTAATGTCATTACGAAAGAAGAGCAAATAATGTATTTCCCAAACTGTTTTGACTAGGGCTGCACGATAATTATCGGGCCGATATCAGCAATTATAACGTCATCCCGATAAACTCGATAACGTTATTGATAGCTCCGATAACATATAATACATTTTTTGGTTAAAAGAAATCCGGTGTGGGTGGATTTGGATGAAGGGCGCTTGTTTTTATTATAGCCTCCTCCCGTTTTGCCAGTACTGTGGTAAAACTGATAGCGTGTGGTTTAGGAACAGGGAGTTTTTCACAAATCCAGCGCTCCCTTTCTTGGCTGTGACGTAGTCACGTTACATTCGGAGACAGACAGTCGATCTGCCAATTACGTCCCACGGCTTGCACCCACCTCTTCTTCTTACCACCAATCAGAAGCTCTCGTTCGTTTATTTACCTCCGGATTGTCAGCCATTACTCTACTCGGAGCTAACGTTATCTCCCCGCCAGCCACATTGACAGCGCTTATACATTACTGGCAAATGTCTTGTTGCACTTGTGGCAACGAGCGTTGTCAGCATCGACTTTAGTAAAATAGACCCAGACTTTTGAACATTTCGTTCTGTCCGCCATTATGAGAGCAGAGCTGTCTGTACTCGGTGTGTGTGTGTGTGTGTGAGTGAGTGTGTGTGTGTGTGGGAGAGAAGAGAGGAGAGAGCAGGCAGCCCGCTCCCCGCGCAGGCAGACACACAGAGGCAGGAGAGATATATTATAGACAACGGCCAACAAGATTAGTTTGCGACGTTTAAATTCCTCAAAAAAAAACTCCATAATTTCTCGAGTACCGATAGCAGTACTGATGACGTCGGAGCTTATAAATACTAAAAAAAAAAAAAAATTGATAAAAAATATATATATATATATATATATATATATATATATATATATACAGTTAAAAAAAATATTATAATACAATAGGTATCGGCTTGAGGAGCATAAAGTTATCGGTGTCAAAAAATCAATATCGTGCATCCCTAGTTTTGACTGACAGTCTACTCCCCTCAGGCTTTCTGTAAAAATACCGTCGCAAAGCAGAATCTGCTGGAGTCCTACAAGCTCATGCTGGACTTCTATGGTATCTACCTTTCCAACGAGGAAACGGGAGAAGTCGTGAGAGCATCAAACTGGGAGGAGAGATCTGACCACTTGAACAGGTGAGGTTTCATTTTTTTCTTCTATTTTTTTTTAATTTAAAATAAGAGTAGAGTTGGCCTATATTACATCTTTTATATAATACTATTATTAGCTATTATAACTATTAGTGATGCACCGATGTGAAAATTGTGACCGATAACCGATATTAATATTGCTGTTCTGGCCGATACCGATATTTACCGATGTCGATATCTCTGTATAGAAAACTTTTTTATGATAATCAAATAAAGAGCTATTTTCCAAAACGCATTTTTTATTTATTTTTTACTTTTGTAACTTATTTTCAGAAATTACTGATATTTTTAAACAATTTAAGGCCAAAACATGTATAAAAAAAGAAATAATAATAATAATAATTTTTTTAAAGATTAAAAAAAAAAAATTATAATAATATAAAAAATTTAAATATCGGCCCTATCTTGATATCGGACCAATACTGATGCGTACAAAAACGGCCATATCGGCCGCTATTATATCGGCAGCCAATATATTGTGCATCACTAATAACTATATAACTTTCTGGGACATTTCCAGAAACCACAACATGCAGGTAAAAGGGTTTTCCATTTCCACCACATAGATGGATGCTGCTATCACTTGGCTCTATTTAGTTTATTGAAAAAGCCAGTGTACAAGCCAGGGAGTATTAGGTTAAATAAACAACATTAAACATTGTATGTTAAATAAATAAATGCAGAGCTGGGAGAGGGGGGTAATATTCGGAGAAAATACATTTCTGAGATTAAAGTCGTAAATGTACAGGGAAAATGTGCTTGGCTTCCATGGGTCTGACGTGTCGGGCCAGGGCAATGGAAAAGCAAGTGGAGAGTGTTTTCTCACTGGACAACCATGTGCGGCCCGGCAGTTAGTTAAGGTATATAAGGACAGTCTGCATGTGGCTGTAGACTCTTTATCTGTACATCAGAAAATGGCACAGCCGCCCTCCAGAATTTAATTTAAAGGCGCAGGATGAGAGGGAGATGATGCACATCAGACATGAGCTTAACACAATGATATTACTCTTATAATCTTCCAGTAATGGATAATGTATTGGGTACAATTGATGTTAGTTAGGTCGGCAGCCGTAGCAGGTGCATGGTGCACAGACACGTGTGAGCTTAATAATAAAATAATAATAATTCATTACATATATATATTGCTTTTCTAGACACTCAAAGTGCTCCCCACAATGTAGGGTGGAAATTGCCTCCTTCACCACCACTGGTAGCACCCAACCTTGGGCTATGCAGGCTCAATGGCTGCCATACACTGGCACCAGGCACACATCACACTACACAATGGCTGAACTTTGGTTCTGGAGTGGAATGTGAGTCCCAGTGCGCCTGGAACTACCCTGGGTAAAAAAGAGACACTGACTAAAGTGAACCAGTAGTATCGAAAAGGTCATCTATCCAGTGTAATTATTTACAGAAACTAAATAATTACACTGGATAAGTTTCAAGTTTCTTTAATAGATGACCTTTTCGATACTACTGGTTCACTTTAGTCAGTGTCTCAGCCCAAAGCTGTGGGCTGTTCCAGCAACGCCCTGACAGTCATTCAGACAGAGATGAGGGAAGTCATTCTACGCACAGCTTGGCAAATTTTTTACCCAGGGTAGTTCCAGGCGCACTGGGACTCACATTCCACTCCAGAACCAAAGTGATGGCCAGCTATAAATCAAATGTCCAAATATGATTTAACAAGAGGAATAAGTTGCTGTGAGTTGTCCAAATAGGATTTAACAAGAGGAATAAGTTGCTGTGAGTTGTCCAAATATGACAAAAATAACAACGATGCAATCTTTATCACTAGTGGAACAGTCGGGACGGATAGTATGCAGCGACACGTGACAGTTGTACATCCAATGTGGTATTAATTAGTTGTATCATTAGTTGGTAAATTTTGCAGGCACCTAAATCCTTTATCGTTGTTAAGTGAGGAAAAACGCACTCTCCAGCACCAGCTCGCTAAGCAACCTAATTTACATGTTTCTTTTGTTAATGTGTGAGTTAAATTTGTGATATTCTTTTCCTCATAATGTACAAGTTTAAACAAGTTTTTTTTCTTGAAAATGTTTTGATGTTTTTAAGATAAATTGACTAGTTTCATCTCAGAATATGAATATCCCCTCTCCCAGCTCCATGCATCTTTTCTTTTTTTTTAACCTACAACAATACACTGTTGTAGTATTACTATGTGCTGGAGCCAGTTCACAAGTAACGTGGCCTATCAGCTGTTTCAAAATGCTGGATGACTGTGTGTTGGAAATGGGTAACTATTTGCCTGCATGTTGTGGTGTGGATTAAACACTTTTGGGTTACGTGACCTGACCCCATTTGCTGTCTGTCTAAATCTTCCCGGTTCGCTCTGAACTGGGCCAGAACTCCAACCACGGGACTCTGTAACATAATAGCTTTGTATCGACTACACAACTGGCAAGTATTTCATACAACTTAATGTCCAAAGATCCAAAAAACGATCGTTCTGAAATATTGGCCAATTTCAATAAAAGATTTTAGCTTATTGTTAACTTGTTTGGGGGGGGGGGGGTGCACATAATAAGGTAATACTAGTGTATTGTGACATGTTCTGGTACAAATATCCCTATTTAATCGGAATTCAGTTAAATTGCATCCAGTGTTGGGCAAGTTACTTTTAAAAAGTAACTAGTTACCGTTACTAGTTACTTCTTCCAAAAAGTAACTAAATTACTTACTCAGTTACAAATTATAAAAGTAACTAGTTACTTCAGGAAGTAACTATTGCGTTACTTTCAAGTAATTTCTTTACATAAACAACATACACAAACCTAAACTATTTTAATGTTGCTGTGGGACAAAGTGAGACTAGCCTCCAATCAAATGCCATGTATGTAGATATTATAATTACTATATTTATATGGTGGATCATACAAATACAAACACAATAGATGTTTTGGAACTTTTGATATGTATTGCCCCTCAACAGGCCACAACTGGGCAACATTAAATTATGCTTGTTAAGCACTATACCAAGAATAAATAACAAATATATACTGATTGATTGAACATTTTAATGAACAGATTGCAGAATGGGTACAGTACAGCTCAATACACACAATTGTTAAGGGGATGCAGATCAGAGAAAGACTCTCGTCTTGTTTACATCAGGGTCCCCCATTTTCAATTCATGACATTTATGACATACACAACATACAGATATAATAATCTAAACAAATCTAATCATGACATTTAAGACATGCATGACATACAGATATATATATCTCTGACTCTGAGCACCTGAAGACTGTGCTATTAAACCAGGAAGTGCAACACGATGTCAGCAGAGTAGAGCCTCCACTACTGCAGTGCCCTGCGCTGCAACACAACTAACACAAGAGTGAACAAAAAACTCATGGACTCAGTCAAAAACGCTCAGTCTGTCATTGACTGCTCGCTTGTGTTGTTTGTTGGATTCGTTTTGGATTATTTGTGTACGTCAAATCGTACACGGACCCACGGTCTCACGTTGACTGAACTCTCTTGTGTTGTCGCTGTGTCAGACTCTGGAGGCACCCGCCCACCTCTACCTCTGATTGGCTTACCATGACATTTTACTCAACCTCAGCCAATCGCGCTGAGGTTGGCTGAGAAGAACAGTATGCCTCTCTGCGGAGAGATCTGTCTGATGAAAAAAAAACAGCTTCAATCATAGACAGTAACGCGCCGCATTTTTTGGCAGTAACGGTAACGGCGTTAAGATTGGAAGAGTAATACTGAAAAAACTAACGCCGTTATTTATAACGCCGTTATTTATAAAGCCCTTATTCCCATCACTGATTGCAACCCTGTACTGTACATTAGTATGAAGTGCACTTTTTTTTATTAATTAATTTTATTATTATAGATTTTACGGGGGGCGGCATTGCATAGTCTATCGGTGAAAAAAAAAATGTTTACAGTGGTGGCTGTTCATGTAAACAATGTAAACAAAGCACTCAGAAGAAAATAAAGGGAAAAGACAGCAGTCAAACATAATATCATATATAACGCACTCACTTTTTGTTGGGTATGCCATACGATACGCGCCAGCCACTTCACCCAGGCGTTGCGCGATGTTTACTCCAGAATGTTTTATCTCCAGTTCTTTTGTTTCCAAGACATATCCCAGGAGTTCCCACTCGTTGGAAATAAAATGACAGGTGACTGCCATGTACGCCTCCATCGCCACCGACGTGACGTCCAAGCGTCTGTTGTGAATGCCACAGCGGCATGGTCAATGTAAAAGGAGACTTTCTCCTGCACGGCCCTGTACTTGTTGTTGGAAACAGTGGATCTTTTGGGCATGGTGTAACCTGGCGCCATCATTTTTAAATGAGCAGCCAGGTTGGATGTGCCACCGTGGAATACCAAGTGCTTGTCGCACATTTGACACACAGCCTTTGCCTCATCCTCCGTTAATTTAAAGTGTTTCCACACAGGTGACGTCTTCCCACTTCTTGCAGCTGCCATGATTGAATAATTGAGCGAGCGCCGCAGGGACGCGCCTCCTCACCTCGACTCAACCCTGCGCGCCTCTTTTTTTTTCTTTTTCTTTTTTCGAACGTTCGAACCCATTCATTAAAATCCGAATGCCAGCGTAACGAACGAACGTTGGGGCTCAGCCTTAATCTGGTATAATATGATTTGTAGATGCATACAGATTGAAACAAAATTGAGCCAATCAGAGTCGTTGAATATCATGAAAAAGGGAATTTTCTATCACGGCGTGGCCGCGCCAAGCAGTCATTGGCGAGCTGCGGAGCAACAATGGCAGGACTCAGCGACTCGAGAAACAGGATTCCGCTGCTCGCTCCGCGGTTGTAGCTGGAGGCTATTGGGCGAGTGACATTTGCGAGGTCTGAGAGGTCTGTCCACCACATGGCAGGGTAACAAAATAGTAATGTAAAATAATTTAAACTGCGGTGTGTTTTGGTTTTACGACAGTCGCCTTTTTTGCAGCCTCGCGCGTCAACTCTCCTTGTTTACCGACGTCACATCCACCTGCTTGCACTGTAACGCTGCTATACCGATTAGCTAACGTTAGCTTAATAGCGTCGGTTAAATGGAAGGAGTAAGCCGGCCACTAAAAAGAAAAACCACCGCGGTTTTCTCAGACGAAAAGGATGAGCGGCACCACCCAACAAAAGAAATTTTCGAGAGGAATGGAAGTTTGAAGATAGCGGTGTTACTTCACAGTACAAATACTGTTGTGGTTGTGACGAGTATCCTTTATTAGCTTAACTCCGTAGCAACATCACACAGGTGTATCTGTAGACAGTCTCCTTCCCACCATATATTCTCTCCCCACCGTATGTATCTTTTTTTCTCCCAGCCACCCCACCCCCTCTTAACCCATTTAGACCTAAACACGCCTATTAAAACCTATGCAATTATTCTACACAATCTCTTAAAACCTGAGGGTTTTTTGGAAAGATTTTCAGAATTGTCAATCTTCACTAAAACCTTTTATATATCAGCCTCTGGAGCAGGTAGAAACATGAAATGAAAACCATTTGATAGATTACAACTTGGGCTTTTATTTGAACATCATTAATTTACTATAATGTGCATTGACATTTATAAAAAAAAATCTATAAACAACAAATATAAAATACTAAATATAAGATACTGCCACCTAGCATGATTCGGCCGACATTGCAATCTTGATGTCTCAGAATGAGTCCCAATGATACACTGAGGTCTGTGAGACTGTATAGAATATTAAAATCAAATAAAAGAAAAAATTATGAAAATGATCGAAAACCCGAGATTTCTCGGGTTCTGGCGCTCAAACGATGGCGAGATAACCCGAGAAATGTCGGGTCTGGCGCTGAAAGTGTTAATAAAAAAATTATAATTAAAATCCCAAAGCATTCCCCCACATGTATTTCAGCGAATCACAGCGCTTTTCATTACTCGCATACCTTGAAAATGGCGACACTGTCTGAAATGACCTAAACGTTGCATCAGGTCTTAAAGCTAACTACACGCACATGTAGCATCCAGCCTTAAAGGTATAAACACACACACGCAGCATCAGGTCTAAATGGGTTCATGTACAGTCTCCTCCCCATCATATGTATATACTCTGTCAGGATCTATGGGTAACATTACTGTATATTTGCATATCGGATATATGTCACAAATGTAACATTACTATATACCTGTAGTATGTCACATATGTCCCTATGCCATAAATGTCATGATGTCGTGTATGTCATAAATGTCACTATGAATTGAAAATGGGGGACCCTGATGTAAACAAGACCAACGTCTTTCTCTGGTCTGCATCCCCTTAACACTTTCAGAGCCACCAGGGGGTGTTGTACTTACCTGGCTGAATGCCAGCACCCACTTCAATGATATCGTTGTGAACGCATAATCTCTGTTAAATTATGGCTATGTGTCTAATCTGCCCATCGCTTATCAATGACTTGTTTGCAGTCAACATTGTCGAAACGGATTGTTTTTTAATCGCTTCATTTCCGTTTTATAGCATTTTGAAAAGCCCTAGTTTTTCAGGAAAATATTAAGATTCCGTGATAAACTGCATTTACTGGAATATTCTGGCATACACAAACGGTCATTTTTCGGCCTATTTATGAATCGTTTTCAAATAAACGCTAGATTATCGCTAGTATATGTGTACTTATGCACGCTATAGAAGCGGGCTGAAATATCGATTCTCTCATTTCCTTATCAGCGGCACACACACACACATATGGGACACGTTGATATATCTGTAAAAAAGCTCTGATTATCCCAAGACTGGTAAAATAGATTCCTTACCTCAGATCAGATGTTATCTAAAAAGATTATTCCAATTCCTGATCGCCATTCCAAATATCGATCGCGTTTATTGATTCAGCGTTGGGTGCTGGAAATACATAATCCACGCTGTTCTGGGGTCGGCGATCAACTTGGGTCTCTTCAGTTGGCTTGACGGAAAAGTAAAATGAGGAAACTGGCCCGCCCCACCCCCATCAGTCTAAACTAATGGGGTGCAGTTACACAGGGAGAGACGATAGGGGGCGGTATCTTCCCAATTGAGCTCAGAGAGACTCTGCAGCACTAACCTGAGGCTCGATTGATGAAATATGAATTCAAATCGCCAATAAATTAAAAAAACGACAAACAAACGCTATATAGCGTTGGTGGCATTCATAGGTCTGCATGAACTAACGACAAAACATGTCGCTGGCATCCAAAGTGTTAACAATTGTGTGTATTGAGCCGTACTGTATTGTACCCATTCTGCAATCTGTTAAATACTGATTGATTGATTGAACATTTTATTAACAGATTGCAGAATGGGTACAATACAGTACAGCTCAATACACACAATTGTTAAGGGGATGCAGACCAGAGAAAGACTTTCGTCTTGTTTACATCAGGGTCCCCCATTTTCAATTCATCATAACATATATGACACACATGACATACAGATAGACAATACTGCTACATCTATACATTTATGACATACCAGATTTACAAATACAGTATTGTTTGTGATACAAAAAGTCTAATAAAAGAGTATATACATTTGACGAAGAAACTGTACATTGGAGGAGGTTGGGTAGGTGGGGTGGGGGGACTGTACATTGGAGGTGGTTGGGTAGGCGGGGGGGGGGGGTAACTGTACATTGGATTATCGACGAAACCTTACTTGGTCCCAAGAAGAGGGTCTCGTGTATTAAATAAAGTCTTCATTCATTCATTCACTCTGGATCTGGTAAATCCAGTAGCAATACACACAATTGTTAAGGGGATGCAGACCAGAGAAAGACGTTTGTCTTGTTTACATCATCAGGGTCCCCCATTTTCAATTCATAGTGACATTTATGACATACACAACATACATGACATCATGACATTTATGACATAGGGACATACATGACTTACAGGTATATACTGTTACATTTGTCACATATACGATATGCAAATATACAGTACTGTTACCCAGAGATCCTAACAGTAAATATATACAAAGGAGGAGACTGTCTATTGTTTTTGTGGCATAATTGCGAAACGTGTTTAGTCCCTTGTTTGTATGATAACAAGCCGTTTAGTTCATGGTTTAAAGTAATGGGAAAATGGTGCTAGCTCGCCATCAATCAGAAGCTAGCCACAAGACTTGCATTCACGCTCTCCAGCACACAGCCTCCCTGCCTGGCACAACAACCACAACAGTAGGGTCTATAGTCACAGTCAGGACAGTAGGCTCTACAAGTAGGCTCCCTTAGAACGCGAACGCTATTAAAAAAAAATACAGTGGAGGTTAAAATAAGAATATGACTTGGCCTGAAAAAAACTTCAGTCAGGAGAATTTTTTTTGCTTTAATCCCTGCAAACTAAACATATTCCAAGAAAATAATTAAATGTGATTTCATGTTCGGCAAAATCATAATTCACTGCATCTTGAGGTGAAATAGGAGTTTTAAATATGTTTCAATGTAATAACGTTTGTTTAATAAATGGTAAAATATATATATTTCATCCGAAGCGCTTTACAATTTTGTTCCTCACATTCACCCATTCACTCACACATTCATACCGGCAGCCGTTAGGGCGGAGTTAAGTGTCTTGCTCAAGGACATTTCAACACACTGCCCGGGAGGAGCAGGTATCGAACAGGGAACCTTCCGATTACCAGACGACCGCTCTACCTCACTGTCGCCCCTAATAGATAGAGATAGATACTTTATTAAATCCCCTTGGGGAAATTCAGTGACATACACATACAGATCATAGTCTCATTAAACAATAATTTCACAATCATTAAATTTTTACAGTAATAATGGTACAACATAAATTCAAACAGGCATGTACATTTGTTGACTCATGTCGACTACAGTATGTCTGAGACAGCCTATGTGTAGTCTGCTGCAGCCAGCACCGGCTGTGCCTCGACGGGAGGGAGGGAGGGAGGGAGGAAAGAGTTGTAAGGGGCGGGGCAGGCTCTGACTACAATGCTGTCAGCTGGGGGGTGGGACTTGGTGAGGAGGCAGTCTTCTTGGCTAATAATGGCTTACCCATGGAAAGTTTCCTTGAATGTTCCAGAAATGTTTAACCCTAATTGGTAACACGTTGTGATATCTATATTTTTTCTGTTATTTGTCCATGACAGCCACTCCCACAATTTCCTTCGCATCAGCCGCATCCTGAAGTGCCTGGGAACTCTGGGGTACAGTCGCTACCAAGCTCCCCTGGTCCACTTCTTCCTGCAGGAGACTCTGGTCCACGGAAACCTTCCAAACATGAAAGAGAGCCTACTCAACTACTACATGTTTGCGGTGCTTGATAAGACTGAACGCAAGGGACTGGTCAGGTTTGCCTATCTGAACCGCAACCGTCAAGAAGAGTTCGTTTGGTGCCCAAAGACGATACAGATGAGATGGCTGAAGCAGGTGACTCTTCCATATGTAAATCCACCAAATGTGGTGATGAACCAGGATGACGAAGCAAACGGTACTACCGACAATGCCCAAAACGTCTGGTCATCTACAAGCAAGCCATCTGCTGATGCCAGTCCATCGATGAAAGAAGATCCTAAAAGCCTGATTAATTCTGACACCAGTCCTGGGACCACAAGGAAGCCTGGTTCTGAATTTGAGATCCAGGGTGACAAAGCAGACGCTAATGAGGAAACGGATGGAACCGTTTCCAAATCCGATCACGGGAGCACAACCAAGCAAACCATGGAGGGGGGCCATTGGGTTCCTCTCAAAAAGATGCATTCATCCAGTACAGTCTCTGATTCAAATGAGCAAAACTCTCCTGCTCATTCTCCTAGTGTGGAAGCAGTATTTGGGCAGGAGCGTTCTCTACCCAGAGAAGACTTTCAAGGAAACTCGGAGAGAAATGAGAAAGCAACAGACGTGTCAGCCACTCAGAGCGATCTGCTGATCCACGGAGAGGAACGAGGACACATTGAGGACGTGGCTGCAGATGAAGCGGCGAGAGGTTCAGAGTCCAGGCTTCCCGATGCCGGACCACCGGGTCCTGAGCACCATATGAACAAGAACACAAGCCTTCGTGTCCAGAAGGACCTGGATTCGGTTTCACCCTTGCCGGTCGGAGGGGAGGATGGGACAGCAGAGAAAGGGCCTGACGGAGATCACGAGCGTGTGGAAGTCCCCCGGAACTAGATGAACCCCAATGAAGAATCTGGCTCTAGAAGGAATACTGAAGAGGGTTAGAGGAATGAAGAGGATGACGGTGAGAGTGATGAAGGTGACGATGACTTATAACCCGACAAGGGTTGAGACCTGAACAGAGCTTTGCGTTAGTTCAGGCAGGACCTCTCGTCATGTGTGTCTGCTGATCCAAGACCAGTCACACTTGACGACAAGGCGGTGCCGCTCCTCCTTCATTCTTGCCCGTAGACTCACGCTACTGCTTGGTGCCGCTGGACACTTTCCTGCACCACCTGAACCGCCACCTGCATTGATCCTGTGCATCATCTAGACATGCTATCTACTGTATGTTGTATTGGCTTTATTGTGTCAAGTTGAGGAAACGATGTCCATCCCATATTGTCGGGAGGATCTCTGCTTTGATTCTGTTTGACTATTAATCGGCTATCAATCCCCGTCTCTTTCAGCCATTGTGTAGTGTGATCTGTGCCTGGTGCCAGTATATGGCAGCCATTGAGCCTGCGTAGCCCAAGGGTGCGTGCTACACAGTGGTGGTGAAGGAGACCATTTCCACCCTACACTGTAAAAAGCACTTTGAATGTCTAGAAAAGCGCTATATACATGCAATGATCATTCACTATTACAATAACAGTGCCGGCCTTGTTTACCTTTTTACCCCCTTGAATGCCATCATCCACTTCAATGTTAGCGTTAAAAACGCATAATCTATGTTTTAAATTATGGCTATGTGTCTAATCTGCCCGTCGCTTATCAATGACTTGTTTTCAGTTAACATTGTCGAAACGGATTGTTTTTTAATCGGTTCATATCCTTTTTATAGCATTTCGAAAAGCTATCGTTCTCTCAATCTTCCGGGAAAATAGAAAGATTCCCCCATAAACGGCATTTATTGGAATATTCTCGAATACACTAGTCACATTGTCATTTGTCGGCCTATTTATGAATCGTTTTCAAATAAACGCAAATATCGATCGCGTTTATTGATTGATTATTGGCTGCTGTAAATATATATTCCACGCTGCATTCCAACTCGCGATCACTTCCATGTTCATCAGACGGCTTGCCAGCACAGTGGAGCCAGTTGGCTCCACCTCCACAGATCCAGCAGTATAATCGAATGACCTGCAGTTACACGGGGATAGACGATAGGGGGCGGTATTTTCCCATCTGAGCTCCTAGAGGGTCTGCTGTACCAACGGGAGACTCGGTTGATGAAATATGAATTCAGATCGCTAATAAAAAAATCAAACGACCATACACGTCGTCGGCACTCAACGGGGGGTCTGATAAGACGACAATACACGTCGTCGGCATTCAAAGTGTTAATTCATGGTACCACCATTCACTAATGCCCCTTTTTACATTGAGCACCCCTCTCACCACGTACCATGTTCCTGCCATCACTAATGCCCTTTTTTACATTGAGCACCCCTCTCACCACGTACCATGTTCCTGCCATCACTAATGCCCTTTTTTACATTGAGCACCCCTCTCACCACTTACCATGTTCCTGCCATCACTAATGCCCCTTTTCACTTTGAGAACCCCTCACCATGTTCCCATCATCACCAATGCCCATTGTTTACCTTGAGAACCCCTCTCACCATGGCTAGGGCTGCACAATTAATCTATTTTAAATCGAAATCGCGATTTGGAATGATGCAATTATCAAATCGTTTTTTTTTTTTTTTTTGTTTAACCAGGAAGTCCCATTGAGATACAAGATCGGTTTGGGAGAGGGAGGTAAGGGGTTTTAGATTGTGTGTTGTGAAGTTTAGACTTCAGAGAAGGAGAGTAAAGTACAGAAAAAAAGGTAACGTTGGGTACCGGTATCGATTCCCAGGTAAATAGAAAAATTGTCAGGCTCTGTGTCCTGAAAAGACCCACCGCGTAGGCCAGCTGCAAGCCGCATTTTACAATAAACCTCTGTTTGGCTGCTTACATTTTTTTTTTATTATAATCGCAAATTTTATCGCAATCGCAATATCTGTCAGAAAAATCGCAATTAGATTATCTCCCAAAATCTGCAGCCCTAACCACGGCCCCTTTTTACCCTGAACACCCCTCGCTCTCACCATGTACCATGTGCCCACCATCACCAATGCCCCTTTTTACCTTGAACACCCCTCTCACCTTGTACCATGTTCCTGCCATCACTAATGCCCCTTTTCACTTTGAGAACCCCTCACCATGTTGCCACCATCACCAATGCCCCTTTTTACCCTGAACACCCCTCTCACCATGTCCCCACTATCACCAATGCCAATTTTTACCTTTTAGCACCCCTCTCCATGTACCATGTCCCCACTATCACCAATGCCAATGTTTACCTTGAGCACCCATCTCTCTCCATGTACCATGTACCATGTCCCCACTATCACCAATGCCAATTTTTACCTTGAGCACCCCTCTCTCCATGTACCATGTTCCTGTGAAACACTCTGTGCCTGATAGCATTTCACCATAGGGTTTGCAGCCCTTTAGACCGTCTAGAGACACTTCACCGGGGATGGGCTCACTAGCCGTCGGCATGAGACCTTCACAGGACGACCTCCCGTAATCTGCTGGCCTCCCTGCCACCAATGGATATCGGCCTTTTATCCCAAATATAACCGCACAGCCTTTTGTGCAATCAGTGGTTTGTTGAAGTGTTATTGTTGGTGTTTGTTACTGAATCGGAGAAGGTTCCCCACATGATGATGGTGGTGTTAAATGAAGGGCAGCTTTCACACTGCTTATCTGTGCCTTGCACAACTGATTGAGTTGTCCAGATCTGCTCATTACCTGCCTTGTATAATTATTTTTACAGTAATTATTTTTCTTTTGAGAATAGTTTTATTTTTGTGTCATTAGGCTGGAACTTTGATATATGTTTAAATGTCATAATGATTCATCTAAATGTTTGGTATTATTTTAACCCAATAAAAAATATATTTAAATTAAAAAAGGTTTTTCCTTTTGAGGATTTGCGTCACATATTGATAAAGACTTTCCAATACAGTCGATGTGGGAGTATTTCCTGGTGGTGTTGATCACCATAATCTCGTAAGAGGAGGCTACTTAATGGTAACCTCCATGGGATGCAATCATCCAATTTGCATAGAAAAACGTTGGTCATTGCTATTAAAATATTTTATTTGTCTTTTTTTTTTTTTTTAAGAAAAATATGCTGGTAGACCCTTTCTCTATCCACACGGTGGCCATTTTGCCCATCCTGTTCACCTTATATGGTCAGTTGGGCAACAGACGAAGACTCACACATTTTTTTTCACAAAATATGTAATTTATAGTTAAGATGTATTTGGCTACTTTTGAGACAATTCTTTAATGTTGCACAAAAGCTACATCTTGGATTTAAAACCTCTACCTCCATCTACAAGTCGAATCAAGATCTACATGTTGGTATTGATTGTAGGCCTAGTTAACCTGATATATTGTTTGAGTCTAGGTTTTAAAGGGAACTTAATAATAAATAATAATTGCTTGAATTTATATAGCGCCTTTCACATACCCATCACAGTGCTTTACAATAAAAAGGGGGAGGGGAGAAGATAACGGTGACCTAAACTAAGAAACCAAATACAAAAACAACAGAGCAAACCGAACAAAACAAAATAGAATGAATAGGATGCTCAGGAGCATCGGATACCACAGGCCTGGGTGAAGAAATAGGTATTCAGCAGGTTTTTAAAGTGGACACGATAATTAGCATTTCGGAATTTAAGATAAGCTATTTGTTTATTGAAATCCGGGCATCATAGCAGCATGGGGAGGTACAGGTATGGGGTTATAGTAGAAAGACATAAATATAGGCAATTATAGTAAAGAAAAATAAGCAGTGTATACAATACAATTAACTCTTGGCGGGTTAGATCTTTATTAATGCACCCCCCCCCCTGTAATTTCTGCCTCTATTCTATAGTTTTCTAGCCATTAACAATGCTAAACTGTTTTGCCTCCAATACACCAACAACTAAAATGCTGTCCAGATGGACTGAGGGACTGTGAGAAATCAGATAGCCTTGCTGGACCAAATTATCATAAGTTTTTATCTCATGAAGCCATAAGGCTTATTGTGGGCAGCCTAAGGACACAGCTACTATACTGGTTGATAGTAGCCTGTTAGTGGCACGGGTAGCCTATTAATAGAAGGTTTATAGGCCAGGTGTAATCAAATGGAAACCTGTTTGCACACCGACTGTTGCCTATACTCAATTTATACCTACTGCTTTCAATGATGGCATGTGCTGTATATACCGCATATTTACATTTATATATTTTATATCTACCCATATTTGTCTGAATATACCTGTATATAATAACCCCTCTATATAATTGCTTGTACGCCTGCACATAACCCATAGTTCTGTATGATGGCATGTACAATAATGCTGTATATACCATATATATATATTTATTCTCACTGCGTCTATCCTCACATGTCTGTACTTACCTGCACATATATATATATTTTTTATATATATTTTTTTTTAATTATTTTTTAAACAACATCAAATCAAACACACAAGCATTAACAGTAAACATCCAATGAAATCACCATTTGAATCATTATAAATGTAGTTTACGAGATATATACCTAATACTTGCTATCTAATACCATACATACATATGCTCCTGCTCGCTCACCCCCCCCCCCCCCGGACCCCCACTTGGATCATTCAACAGCAATACAGAGGGATGTACAGGTATGTTCAGAAATAAGAATACTGATAATTGCTGGGACACTTCTTTCCAGAATATCTTAACCGGTGGGCAATCCCAATACATGTGCATAAATGTACCCTCATCCCCATTTGTACATAAGGAACATAGGGAGTCTTATTTAAGTCCCATTCTGTTCAATCTTATAGGAGTCAGGTATGTCCTATGAATATAATTAAGATTAATTTGTTGATGGTCCGGGTTACGTGACGCAATTCGAACGTTTGCCCAGACTTCTTGCCAATCAAAATCTATTTCCAAGTCTGGTATATCCCTCCTCCAGACTGAGTAGGGGGAGGATTCCATACGAAGACGTTAGTAAGTGATGATAAAAATCAGATACGAAGCCTCTCGATGACTTTCTTTCATAGAAGAATTTGTGATATCTGTGGTGCTCAATTGGTATCCTTAATGGGACTCCATGAGGCTTCAAACAATCCAATAACTGTGCGTAAAAATAATATGTGGAACTGGTGAGGTTACATTTTTTATGTATATCTTGATAGCTACAAAAACCCCGTTTGTTGAAAACATCTCCCAATGTGTGTATGCCCTGCTTTTCCCACTTGGGGTATCTTATAGGTCGTTTTCCAATAAGGAGTGCATTGTTATTGAATAGGGGAGTATGGCTATGCCATTTATGTTGGTTCGAATTTTTTTTGTGTGTTTCACGCCATATCCGGATCACGTGTAAATAAGGGGGCCAAATTTCAATTCGCATTGCTTAATTGATAATATGGTGTATACTATGTCCTGCAGTCTATGTGGTGCTACTATATTTTCTTCTAAGTTTATCCAGGATACAGATGCTTGGGAGTCAAACCAGGTTGTCAGTGGTCTTAAAGAGTACGCTTTAAAATAGTGGTAAAAGTCTGGAAATGCCAAACCTCCGGCGGCTTTGTTTCTCTGTGCGGTGGATCTTTTTATTCATGGAGGTTTGTTATTCCAAATAAATTTATATGCGGTGGAGTGTAATTTTTCCCAGTAACCATCAGGAGGGGGTAACGGTAACATTGAGCTAATGAAGTTGATTCTAGGTAAAACATCCATCTTAACTATTGATACTCGTGCCTGTACTGAGTTTTTAAGTTTGGACCACCTGTCAAAGTCATATTTGATCTTATCTTGGAATTTTGTGTAATTGTACTTCACCGTTTGGCTTATAGTAGGGAATACCTCAACTCCTAAACATCTGAAGTGTTTAACCATTGGTATTTTTTCTGGAAGGAGTATATTCTTTGCAGGGGCAGGGGTAAAAGAGTATATAAATAATACCATAATCCAAAACGAACTAACTAAACTAAACTAAAGATGTTCAACGGTTCAACAATCCTCTCTGCAAATCATAGGAAAGCTTGATTTGTCAATCTCATGATCAAATCAGATGGCCTTCTTGTACCAAAGTTATCAAATGCCTAAAGTTGGGCAACCTAAGGACACACCTACTGTGATGGTGGACAAAGTGCATGTTAGGGTAGGCTAGAAGGTTTATAGGTCAGGCGTAGTCAAATGGAAACCTATTTGCACACTGACAGAGAGCAATGATAGGACGTGTTCAAAGTGAAAGTGACACAGCACACTAGTAGCAGGCCTATGACACGATTGGGTAGAATGAGTGTGCACTAAGGCTGCATTCGATTATAACTTGCCGCATGGAAATTCTGACTTCCTACTAGGAAAAATCAGGAATATACTAAATAACCTAAGATAAATAGTACAATCCTGCTTTGAAAATGTCATCAGAAGACAAATCCGGCAAGGGGCCAGAAAACACCAGAGAGACGTCAACTGGGAAGAAGTGTCTTTGGCCTGTGGTCGCTGGTAAATTCCAGGGCAATTCCAGACGGGTGAGTAGGCTAGAAATCTGGCCATATAGGCCCACTTCATTGATTCATGTCATTGATTGTGTTCACTTCTTGATTTTTATGAACTTTAAAGGGGACATATTAAGGAGTGTGTTTAGACTTTTAACCAGGGTTGGAGATTTCAGATGAACACGCTAAGCAAGCTGTTCATAATGATTGCCACAGGGACACACACACAAACAAGGAATTGGCTTAATCCACACTCCACATATCTCTGCATCTCAAACATCTCTGCCTCTGATCAGATAAATGGCCGGCTGGACCTTGTTTTCCGGTGTTCCTCGCACTCCCATTTTATTTGTGGCGTTGCGCACATTGGGTGGTTTTGCTCTGTAAAGTATCTGATTTTATATTCCCTCTGCAGGACAAGTCCCGCTCAAAGGTCAAAGCCAAGTAAGTACAACAGAGATGTTTTCAAAGGGAGAGTTGTTCTCACTTCCTGTTAATGTGTCACATGACCTACACAAGGCTTGGCATTGGTGGGTTTACAACTAGAAGCACAATCGGATAATAGTTATTCTAGGTTTACTGCCCCCCCCCCCCCCCCCCACACACACACACACCTTCTTAGAGAGATATAGAGGTTTTGTCCAAGTGTGGCTATTATCTGTATATCACATTGTAATCCATTCTGAAAAATAAATGATAAATGATATGAAATAAATTGAGTAGCTGAGGCCATACTGTCAAGTCAAGAGTTTTATTTGTCACGGCATACAAGTATACAGTGAAATGCGGGGGGTCTTGCCCGCAACAATTGTGCATAATACAATAATAATAATATAATAAGAATCCAATAGAACGACATTGTGCATGAATGAATGACTTTATTTGACAATATAAAAATAAACATGTGACAGAAGAGCACAGTCAGGATATACTGCCAAGGATGAAACACAAAAAAGCTCAGAGCTTATTTCCATTGTGGTCCTTGTAGGGGGGTGGGGGAGTGTGATGCTTAATACATGCATCATACAAAACGTGACATCACAACACATCACATATGTGTCACCTCACAGCGCTTTGTGCCAGATCTCTACATTTCAATTTTTCAGATTATTCCAGATTGCTAAAGTACAGAATCTAAGCTTTCAAATGATGTGTCATATGTTGAAATCTGAGAATGTTTTGAACACGATGTGCTCAATTATAACTTCTAAAACTGGCTGTGTTCTAGAATACTTAAGAGGTGAAAAGGCTTCTCAAAGGAAGGCCACTTTTCACACTTCAGACAGTTTCAACTGGGCGTCAACAAAACCCCCTCCAGCAACGCCCCTCACCTGAATAACATTAACATAATTAAGTGCTGCCATCAGAGTTCTCTCTCCTCAGGACCCCTGTCTCTCCAGGACCCCCTATCTGGACTGTATAGGACTGTAAATCTATGTCACAACGAGAAAAAGCAACAAAGTCCTCACTCAGTGGCATGGGCCATTCTCTGATGCATAAATAATAAAATAATGTATGATTGAAGTGATGGATGTCAGTGTCACAGTTACACATACACACAGTCCTCATATCCCTTCTAGTTACACATACACACGGTCCTCATGTCCCTCCTAGTTACACATGCGCGCAGTCCTCATGTCCCTCCTAGTTGCACATACACAACACACATCTTGGACTAGCTGGACTCAGTGTCTAAGAGAGGTGATGAGCATCTTGGGCTAGCTGGACTCGGTGGCTGGGAGGTGATGAGCATCTTGAACTAGCTGGACTCAGTGTCTAAGAGAGGTGATGAGCATCTTAAACTATCTGGACTCAGTGGTTAAGAGGTGATGCAGCATCTTAAACTAGCTGGACTCAGTGGCTAAGCGGTGATGCAGCATCTTAAACCACACACACACACACACACCATTTAACATTTATGTATGTAGACTCATACAACATGCAAGGGTGCCTTAAGCTAAGTGTCTAGTCAAGTATAGTCCCCTTTGAGCCATGTCTTCAGGCTGGACTTGTCTTGAAGTTGAATCTAACGGCATTGTCTATGATTTTCAGTTCACTGGGCAGACTATTCCAATAGACAGCTGCTGAATACAGAAGTAATAATACAATAATAAGTAATAATACTAGCAATAATACAAGTAATCAAAGTAGGGCATATCGGTTTATGTACATGAGTTTTTACAGAGCATGGTTTGTCCATGTCAGATCCTCTGAGATGTGGACCCCCAGGTACTTGAAGCTGCTCACCCTGTCCACGGTAGCCCCGTTTATCCTCAGTGGTGTGTGTGTCCCCTGCTGTCTTCTCCTAAAATCCACGATCAGCTCCTTGGTTTTACCAATGTTCAGGAGCAGGCTGTTGTCCTGGCACCAGCGTTCCAGTACCTCAACCTCCTCCCGGTAGGCCTTCTCGTCGTTGTCCGAGATCAGCCCCACCACCACTGTGTCGTCCGCAAACTTCACTATGGAGTTGGAGCTGAACTTGGCCACACAGTCATGTGTGTATAGTGAGTACAGCAGGGGGGGGGGGGGGGGGGGGGCGCCTCGCAGGGCGGAGTCGGACAGTCGGATACTGTGATCGCAGACGTTACTGTAGCCTGTAGTAGGTAGGCCTTGTGTATGTATGTATGTGACAAATAAACCTCTTGAATCCTGTCATATATTCAATCAGTTTCAGTAACTACAGAACACATGATAATAGACAACTCACTTGTTGATGTTTGGACGGTCTGGGCTTCCACAGCACATTTCATGATAAAAAAAAGTATCCATTTAGTTAGATAGATGATAGATCATCATCCAACACTGTCTACAGTATCTCGTGATTATCTCTCAGACTCCTGACTTACTAACTCCACCGGGCGTTGTTGTCAGAGATATAATAGTCCCCGCCACCGGAGCAGCACCAGCAGCAGGTGTAACCGACAACGGCTTTGATTTGTGCCGTGCGTGCAGGCTGCAGCGCCGCCGCGCTCCGAATGGTAATTGCAAGAATAGCATGCATGTTGCCATATTACGTGTGTGAATTAGTGCGCAAATCATTAATCATACATCCAAAATAGCATAAGTTTATTATTATACACGATGATGATACAGAAAATTACAGAAAAATGAGAAATGCATGGCAAAAGTAGCATTTATTTTCAGTCATTTAGAGACCCCCCAAAGATTCACAAATCATGTTTTCAGGGGAGCTGATGTCTGATCTAAGGGAGCCATGGCTGCCCCAGCTCCCCCGTGGATCGCACCCTGCCTGGGGGGACCCGATGCTCAGGGTGATGGTGTTGGAGGTCTGACCCCCCACCCTGACCGCCTGGGGCCTTTCACTCAGAAAGTCCAGTATCCAGGTATTCAGAGCGGAGCTCAGACCCAGCTCGATCAGCTTGTCCACCAGTCTGGTGGGGACTATGGTGTTGAACGCTGAGCTGTAGTCAATGAACAACAGTCTCACATAGCCCCCCTTCTGACGGTCAAGGTGAGAGAGGGTGCTGTGCAGTACTTGGGAGACCACATCGTCAGTGGACCTGTTTGGCCTGTATGCAAATTGCATAGGGTCCATATCACTGGGGAGGGAGGCACAAATGTGATCCTTAACCAGCCTCTCAAAACATTTCATGGCCACAGAGGTGAGTGCCACCGGTCTGTAGTCATTAAGACCTGTTGGGGAGGATTTCTTTGGTACCGGGATAATAGTAGACACCTTGAAGCAGGTGGGTACCACGGATTCCACCAGGGATAGATTAAATATGGTGGTGAACACAGGGGCTAGCTGGTTAGCACAGGACTTAGTATGCGTCCTGTTATTCCATCTGGGCCAGCAGCCTTCCTGGTGTTCACCTGCATAAATGCTCTTCTCACACTGTGTTCCGTCAATGAGAGAGCGTCCCCCCCCCCCCGCGGATGCCCCCCTTCCACGACAGCCGGCGCGTCGGTGACGTCACTAGCCGGTGAGCTAGCGTCGCCACTGTTTGCACCAAACCGAGCGTAGAAGGAGTTGAGTTTGTCCGCGAGAGAGGCGTCGTCGCTCCCCATTGAGGGGGCGCTGAGGGGTCAGTTATCGTCCGCAGTCCCCGCCATAAGCCTCTTGTGTCATTCTGTGCCATTTGTGCCTCCATCTTGTCAGCATTATGTCCTCTTAGCAAGTTTAACAGCCTTGCGCAGAGTATAGACTGTTGCCTTGTACTCCTCCATATTTCCTGTCTCTCTGCCCAGGTTGTAAGCAGTGGTGCGAGTTTTCAGAGCTGCTCTGATAGTACTGTCAACCCACGGTTTCTGGTTCGGGAACACCCTCGCCTTTTTTGTGGGGACGATACTATCAGCTACGGTTGCTATGAAGCTAACAACAGTGTCTGCGAACTCGCTGACGTCACTGGCGCTTCCCTGGAACATTCCCCAGTCTACGTCCTCTAGTCTAGAGCGTCCTGAAGCGTGGCCTCTGATTGGTCGGACCATCTCTTTACCTCACGTGACACGACGGCGTCACGTGATCTCTGCCTGTAAGCCGGAAGTAGGAAAATGGAGTCATGATCGGACGTGCTTGTAGCCCCCGCTAATGGCGGAGCCGGTACCGCTTTATAGCCGGCTCTGAACGGGGTGTAGCAATGATCCAGCATGTTTCCTCCCCTGGTGGAGCAGGCGATGTGCTGAAAAAAGGATGGCATCACTTTCTTCAGATTCACCTGGTTGAAATCGCCGGCTACGATCATGGCTGCGTCCAGGTGCTTGATCTGGTGGATGTTGAGCTGCCCCTGTAGCTCCGCCAGGGCCCTGACGGTGTTTGCTTGGGGAGGGATGTACACCGCCGTCATGATAATGGCGGTGAATTCTCGGGGGAGATGAAACAGGCGACATTGAATGGCCAGATGTTCGAGATCCGGGGAGCATGAACTGGAGAGTATCTTAATCTCCTTTGGGCTTACCCAGCCATTGTTCGTAAGGAGACAGACACCCCCGCCAACGCTCTTCCCGGAGGCTTCTGTGCGGTCCGCTCGGAAGACAGTGAAGGAGTCCGAAGGAGAGACGCTGTGATCCGGAGTCGCTGGTTTCAGCCATGTCTCCGTGAAGCACATGATGTTACAGTCTTTCACTTCTCGCTGGAATCGAACCCTCGCCCGTAAATCATCCATCTTGTTCTCCAGCGAACGTGCATTTGCCAGAAAAATGGATGGGATCGCCGGATGGTAAGCAGATATTTTCAGCCTTATTCTGATTCCGCTTCTCCTACCCCTGTGTTTCTTCCTTGTCCTGCCGCGCCGCCTTTGTCCCCTTTGTCTTTGTCCCGCCTGATCTCCGATGGCCAATCTTGGCATAAAGTGTCGCTAAACTCCTCTTTCAGTCCGGACTGGCCGTATGACGTCCCCGCCAGTGTAGTTTCCATAAAAAAAGTAGTAAAAATAAACATAATAGCTAAAAGTATGCACAATCTTTGCGGAGCAAAACCGACGGCGACTGACCTGGGTTGCGCCATAGTCATACAGGTCCAGTGTTGCAGTGCTGGTATAACTCGGTATAACGGCGTTATACCTCGCTCACTGAGGCTGAAGTACGCGCAATCGCGCACGGAAATGTTCCCGCGTGTACGCGCAGTCACGCACACAAAAATCCACTGTTCCCATTCGTTGTAACTAAGTACCGGCTCGGCCCGGGCCGCGGCCACCGTTTTTACATAACAAAAGCACAGGTAGAGTAGGCTGACCAAACGTCCTCTTTTGCCCGGACATGTCCTCTTTTCACGCCCTGTCCGGGGCGTCCGGGGGGGGTTTATTAATTCATCGAAATGTCCGGGGTTTCACTGTTTTTCAGTTTCAGTTTCAGTTTCACGGCCCTTTGCGAGCATCTGAAGGCTCGGGCTGCATTTTTCGCCGAACATATAAATTACCGAATAAAGCGCTATTCGTTGCCGTTCGAATGCCATCTGGATCGCCAAAATCCGTGCCTCGGTTCTCGAGTTACATGCCGATATGTCAGGCATGCGACTTTTTACATGGCATTATCCAACCGGACTCCCGGAGAAGCATGCAGCTGCAGAGCCGCAGAGCCAGCGGCGCTCTCTGGGCCGCGCGCTGACGGCCGCGCTGTGAGGCAATAGTATCCAGCTGCAGGACGAGAGCACCAACACTCTAGGACCCTCGCTTCCATTGGCTGATTTGGGTCACATGACCGTCCCACCCAATGGCTGAATTGGAGTATTGCACTGCGGGATTGATTGATTGATTGATTGATTGATTGATTGATTGATTGATTGATTGATTGATTGAAAACTTTATTAACAGATTGCAGAATGGGTACAGTACAGCTAAATACATACAATTGTTAAGGGGATGCAGACCAGAGAAAGACTTTCATCTTGTTTACATCAGGGTCCCCCATTTTCAATTCATCATAACATATATGACATACACGACATACAGATAGACAGTACTGCTACATCTATACATTTATGACATATACCAGATTTGCAAATACAGTACTGTTTGTGATACAAAAGTTTCATACGCTGCTACCTTTTTCAGCTTCTATATTTCAAGGCAAAAAAAAAAATAAAAATCTGTGCCAAAAAAAACTGTGCATGCGCGCGCACGCGCGTGGAGCGTTTGACCTACTGTCAATTTGCCACTGCAACACTGTACAGGTCTACAGTACTTTATTATATTGTTATACCTGCATTTAGCTGCAGTAGGCAACTTCTGAGAATGCAGAAATAGAGCTTTTCACTTTTCAAGCCCATGCACGTGCAACAGAGGTTTTCCAATAACAAGGGCCTAAACACGTTTCGCAACTATGCAACAACAATGTGGAACGCCCTACCCACTGCTGTAAAATAATGTGATTCACTACCCACCTTCAAAACCTCTCTAAAAGAGCACCTAAGGGAGACTGCAATCCGAAACTGACCCCTGTAAATGTCCAAACCCAACCCCCTCCAATGTACAGTTCCCCCACCCAACATGTTGCTGTTTTCCCAACAGAAGAGTTTGAGTCTCTGCTTGGTTTCTCGTTGGTTACGCAAATATAGACCGTGGTGCCAGAAAGAAGAAGAATACGACTCCACATGGGAGGACGAGGACGATTCCAGTGACCCCCAAGTAGGCCATTTACTGTCTTCTACTATCCTGCACTCTTCCTAATATACTAACATGTCTCAGGGTGGCTACGTGGCGTAGTGGGCAAGGCGCTTGCCACGAATGCGGAGACGCTGGGCTCGCCTGTTCGAGCCCAGCGCTCCACATTGCTTTCAGTTTAGCTGGTCGTTCATACTAATACACATTGGCCGTATTAGGGGGTGGGAAACTGATGGGTGGGGATCGGGCGTTGTGGACAGCGACTCCTACAGGTTGGTTGGTGCGCCTGCGCAGTAGAATCAGGAAGTGTCGGGGGCAGCGTGAGCCTCCCACGCGTTACTCCTCGCCACTGAGAGATTGAGCTGCGCAGGTGAAAAGATGCGACTGCTGTTACCTCAAGTACCGGAGGGGACTTGTGCTATGTATGACTTAGTCCACATTGCAGCCGGCTTGTGGGAGGCAAGAAACAGCGTTCGTGACAGGGGAGGGTTGAATTGGATGATACGAAATTGGGATGGGAGAAAAAATATAGAAAATGGGAGAAAAAGTGGATCAAAAAAATATATACTAACATGTCTCCACTACTATGCAGTCAACACTGCAAAGTTTCCACACTTTGATGAACATTGTTACTCAGCTGAAAGAGTTGTACCCTTGCAAGTCGCTTTGGATAAAAGCATCAGCTAAATGACCAAATGTAATGTACCCTCCCTGCTGACTTGGATAAAAGGGTCAGCTACATGACTAAATGTAAATGTAAATGTAAAACCCTAATTACATTTGGTATCATTCACATGACTAGCTGCTAGACGGCTATCTAGAAAAGAAAACTATACCTATATTTCCCTAATGTAGTGTAATCGATCTATAATATTATATAATTATTTTTGTATTATGTCTTACACTGTGTTGGGGAAGCTACTCAGAGAGCATCGTTTTGGAAGCCATACCAATTACTGTCTTAAAGGAACACGCAAACATTTGGGGAAATTAGCTTACAGTCTTCTCCAGAGAGAGACAATAAGATAGATACAAGTTTCCTCTCTGTGCGTTCAGTAGAAAGCTATCTGGCTGCATGTTAGCCTAGCTTAGCACAATGAATGGAAGCGGACATGGCCGGTTAGCCTTCGGGATAGATAGTTAGTTGGACAATGCCCTGGCTAACCGGCCATGTCCGCTTCCATTCATTGTGCTAAGCTAGGCTAACGTGCAGCCAGATAGCTTTCTACTGAACGCACAAGTCCATTGGTGAATGAGACCCATTGTTATTTCAGTTTGAAATGCATTTTCTGAGCCTTTTATACAAGGATTGGCAACATTTTACAACAAGTTTTACACTTTTTGAGGTTAAAAGGTTTGTTTATTTTTTTTTCATTTTGAAACATTGGAATCCAAATCCTGTTTGTTTTGTTATGGTGGGTTATATAAGTAAGTACATTTTTCATTGATGTTCTACTCACATAGTTCTATCTACACAAACGAATTATATTATATTATATTTAAATGTAGAGATACCCTCTGCTCCCGACGGTATGGAATCATGTTTTGATTGGTGATATATGAAAAGTTACTGCAACAAAATTAACATCTATGTGGTTTTCATGTTAAAGGAACACGCGCTACCCCCACCGCAGAGACTCTGGGATCGAATCCAGCTGTCAGCAGTACCTCCGGCTTGGTCAGGCGTCCCTACTAACACTAATAGTCCACAAGCTGATCTCTCTCACATGTTTTGGTCTTGCCCAGGGCTTAGACCAGTGGTCACCAACCTTTTTAAGCCCAAGATCACTTTTTTTTTTTTTTTGTGAAGGCAAGATCTACCTATTGAAGCGTTGAGAGAAAAAGACAGCCAAGATTGTACTTTAAACTAAATGACTTTTATTTGCCTGTATTCTAATTACATGCAATGCTTTGGTCCAACATTAAAACGTCAAAGTAGAACTGTAATGTGGACTTTCTCAGTCAGTGCTAAGTGCAGTCAGTGCTAAGTGCAGCATCACTTTTCACATCAAAACAAAAGTAGAACTGTAATGTGGACTTTCTCAGTCAGTGCTAAGTGCAGTCAGTGCTAAGTGCAGCATCACTTTTCACATCAAAACAAAAGTAGAACTGTAATGTGGACTTTCTCATTTTATTAACATTGACAAACATATTTACAATTAGCATTTTATAAAGTAGAACTGTAATGTGTACCTTCTCAGTCAGTGCTAAGTGCAGTCAGTGCTAAGTGCAGCATCACTTTTCACATCAAAACAAAAGTAGAACTGTAATGTGGACTCTCGGGGAAAGATCTAAAAAAAAAAAAAAAAAAAAATCCCCTTTTTTGTTTTTCATGGAAAGATCTACAGGGGAAAGTCTCAAAGATCGACCAGTCGATCGCGATCGACGGGTTGGTGACCACTGGCTTAGACCATTATGGTCCTCAATATTTACTGTGCTCTCGATAGTACTAGATACTACAATACAACCCTGTCCACTGTTAGCCATTTTCGGTGTACCGGCTGAGCCTCCCTATTAAGCCAAACAAGACTGACATGTTGGCTTTTGCCACGCTCTTGGCCAGACGGAGAATACTCCTAGCCTGGAAATTGTCTACACCCCCCATCTTCTCTGCCTGGCTAAAAGATATGGTCTCGTTTCTAAAACTAGAGAAGATTAAGTATGCACTTAGAGGAGTTAACGAAAGATTCTTAAAAAAGTGGCAGCCGTTCATTTCTTACTTTAACAGCCTACCTGTTCTCCCTTCCTTCTTTGAGTGACCCTCCCATCTAACCAGGCCCAACAGTGCTATACCACCAGTTAACTATGTATACTCCATAACTGATTAATGTACCATATCTGACTCAGACTATTTTTCTTTTATTTATTATTAAAATGTTCTTTGTTATATTTGTATTTTATATTATTTAATTTAATTGTATTATTGTCAGTAGCAATTATTATTACTGTCTGTATTTTAACCTTTTCTCTTGTTGCATGTTATGTATATAGTCCTACCTGTTGATCCGTGGGGTGGGTGGGTTTGGGGGTGGGATGGGTGGGGTAGATTATACAAAAGAAATGGGGAAAAGGGTGAATGAATAATTCTGACTTTGTAATTGTACAAACTTGCTTCACCAATAAAAACGTTTGTTGAAAAAAAAATGAATTTGGACACGACGCTTTGTGATTTGTGGGAGATGTATGAGATTATAGTGTGAGATCATGATTTTATATGTCTATCTTATGTGTATCAGTGACAATCAAACTTTAGGCCTATTAAGATGTTAGATCCTAATATGAAAGACTATTTCTATGCATTGCTTGGTGTCAGACTTTGGTGTCAGTTTTATTGAAGCCTGTATTAAAAGAAAAAATATACCAGCTATCTGAGGAAATATACATCAACCAATATGTCAAACATTAGCTGGTTAACAAAGCAACAAATTGCAGATGATTCTGACATCCAAGGTAATAACCTGTTTAAATGGCAGGTCATAAATGAGGAGACAGCTGATCCCATTCAACTCAATGTTGACAGAACTGAACGTTTCCACACTTGGCATGTGCATTCACAAACTACACAGTGACGTGATGACCCTTATAGTTTCCTTGGTTTCTTGTAAACTCTCCAGTTGCTAGGCAACCTTTAAACATTCCCACCACCAACCACACAAGCTAAACTATGATGATTACAACAGTTCCAGCCATCAGGTTCTAAAGACAATGGAGGCGCTCACTGTGGCGGCAGACCACAGCACAGCTAAACCCAGACAAGGCATTATTCTTTAGTTTAGGACAGTTTGAAAATATATTATTGTATGCTCTCTGCACCCCTGTCTGGCTTCACATTCAAGGTCAGTACCCATCTATGTCTACATTTGAACCACCTACCTCGGAAGAAATGCAAAATATTATTTTAAATTTAAAAAACTCAGCAGCAGGTTATGATAATATTAAAAGTAGTCTGCTTAAAGAGGTATTACCTTCAATAATTGAGCCATTGAACCACGTTTTTTCACTCTCCCTGGAAACAGGTGTTGTTCCAGGAGACTTGAAAGTGGAAAAAGTTATACCTCTGTTTAAATCTGGTGACTCATCCTTATTTTCCAATCACCGTCCGATTTCGTTATTACCGTCCATATCTAAAATATTGGAGAAGCTGGTTTATACCAGAATTTTGAAACATCTTAATGACAATAATATATTATATGAACATCAATACAGTTTCAGACAAAAACACTCTACGTACATGGCTCTCTTACAGTTTATAGATAGAATCACAGATGCACTAGACAATAAGCAATTTTCAATTGGTATATTTCTGGATCTATCCAAAGCATTTGATGTGGACCATAAAATACTTATATCAAAGCTTCAGAGGTATGGTTTGGCTGGCGACGTGATTAAATGGCTCAGTGACTATCTTTATAATAGGGAACAGTTTGTTTCCATAAATGGCGATGACTCTGACAGGGCAAAGCTAGACTGTGGGGTTCCTCAGGGCTCTATACTTGGCCCCCTTTTATTTTTGATTTATATAAATGATTTTGCTTGGGTATCTCCTAGAGTATTCTCGATCTTGTTTGCTGATGACACCAACATTATAATGTCACATGAGAATTTTGCAGTATTAATTAGGGAAGCAAATGATGGTTTATCTTGTGTCTCAGATTGGTTCCAGACTAATAAGCTATCGTTAAATGTAGAAAAATCTAATTTAATTGTATTTTGTAATAAAGGTAAAAGTTATTTGAAAAAGGAGGCAAAGCTATTAATCAGTAACACCGAAACAAAACAAGTAACTTCAACAAAGTTTTTAGGGATCCTAGTTGATGATAAACTCAATTGGAAAAAACACATTGATCATGTTTGTAAAAAAGCAATGAAGTCAGTAGGTATAATTAGGAAGGTGTGTTCATTGATAAATAGAAGTTGTTTTTTAATCCTGTATTATAGTCTTTCCTTACATATCTTATTGTAACATAATATGGGCTAGCACTCATTCATCTCATCTTCAAAAAATTATTTTACTTCAAAAAAGATTTGTTAGACTGGCAACCCTCTCAGATCGATTTGAACCATCTGCTCCTCTTTTCAAGAAACTAAACATTCTGACTGTGTCTGAGGTTAATTCTTTACAGATATGTGTGTGTACAAATGCATTCATGATCATAATCTACCAAATAGTTTTAATATTTTTTTTCTTTTAATTCAGATGTTCATTCATATGCTACACGTCAGTCCAGGGACCTGCATATACCTTATTGTGGTACTTCACTTAGGCAGTTCTCAGTGAGGTATAGAGGGTCCAATCTTTGGAATGCAGCTGATCCTATGCTGAGGAAATCTCCATCTCTGCTTATTTTTAAAGCAAACTACAAAATAATTATCATCCAAAAGTAGTAGATAGATAATAGGTCATACATGTAGGTATGCATTTGGTTATGTGGGTGGGTAGGTTTGTAGGCAGGTGGGTGGGTTTTTATATATTATTATGTACACAGTATATGCAGTTATGTACTGTGTGTATGTATGTTTGTATTAACACAAACCTTTTTAATGTATTCTGGTATTTTATAATATGCATATTTTTGTATTTTTGTATGTTTGATTTTATAAAACAGGGGAAGTTCTTGATAAGCCTCTAGGCTTCTAACTTCTCCTTCACAATCGTTATAACTTATTATGTATTGTTTTTACTTCTGTTTAACTGTGTTAATAAACAAACAAACAAACAAATGGAGGCGCTCACTGTGGCGGCAGACCACAACACAGCTAAACCCAGACAAGGCATTATTCTTTAGTTTAGGACAGTTTGGAAATATATTATTGTATGCTCTCTGCACCCCTGTCTGGCTTCACATTTGCAAGCAATCAAATGGAATAATTTTTTTTTAATTGTAGTAATAATGAATGGACTTTCTGTTTATCTGACCCACAATCTATCCTCCTTTCAGCAATTCCTCAAAAGTGTTGTTGCAAAACGCAATCTGCTGGAGTCCTACAAGCTGATGCTGGACTTCTATGGTATCAGCTTGTCCAATGAGGAAACGGGAGAAGTGGAGCGGGCAGCGAATTGGAGAGAGAGATTCAACAACCTTGACAGGTGAACCAACCTCCCATGTTTTGAACGTCACAGACTCCAGGAGTGAGGATATTCCAGTGCAGCTAACAGTTCCGTCTCTGTGTTTATCCGTAAACAGAAACACCCACAATAACCTGCGTATCACCCGCATCCTAAAGTGCCTGGGAACTCTGGGGTACAGTCGCTACCAAACTCCCCTGGTCCACTTCTTCCTGCAGGAGACTCTTGTCCACGGAAACCTTCCAAACGTCAAAGAGAGCGTTCTCCACTTCTTCATGTTTGCGGTGCTCGACAAGACTGAACGCCAGGCACTGGTCAGGTTTGCCAATCTGAACCACGACGCCAAGAGTTCGTCTGGTGCCCAAAGACGATACAGATGAGATGGCTGAATCAGGTGACTCTTCCATTATGCAAATCCACCAAATGTGGTGGTGAGCCAGGATGACAAGGCAAACGGTACTACAGCCCAAGACTTCTGGTCATCTACAAGCAAGCCATCTGCTGATGCCAGTCCATCGATGAAAGAAGATCCTAAAAGCCTGGCGAATTCTGACACCAGCCCTGGGATCACAGGGAAGTCTGATTCTGAATTTGAGAGATGGTAGTCGTCTGCTGAGATCCAGGCCGTCACCACGAGAACACAGAAGGCAAAGAGCAAGTGACGTTGACATCAAAGTTGGCTAGTGTGAAAGGAAGTGATATGTGATCTCTGTGACCTCAAACACTCTAGCTTCCAGTCTCTACAATACAAGCACAAAAGTATGACTGTTGCCTTGCTTAACCTGTTCCACCCGTGGAATATTTTCGCCTAAAATATATACCTAGGTAAATGGAATATTGCTCCACTTCTACAAGGTCCATTTGCATATTCTTGGTATCTAGGTACATCTATGGACCTCAGGGTATGTATTCACAGTGTCAGAAATATTGTGTCTATTACTAGGCTTGCTTAAATTGTGATGAAACAAAGGAGAATATGAATTATGATTTTTCTTTTAATCTTTGACAGTGAATAACACCATGATAATAATGACCAAACTTAAAATATTGCCACTGATCTTGTTCAGTACCTTCTTGAGATCATGTGTACAAAAAAATCTAGGGAAATTAATAAAGGGAAGATGATTAAACAGAAGGTTCTGTAGATACAGTACTGAATTCTCCCATCCGGACCAATGCCATTTGAAATATTATTATAGAATATGATGCTTATAAATTACCTTAGCCAATTCGCACATTTATATATATATACATATATTATCTTTCAAAGCCCAAGTTCAATTTGGATTTAGTATCACCAGGCGTGCATAAGAACAGATAATGATATCTACTGTAATTTACTGTACCTTTTTATTTTCACCACAGTGCAACCATTTTGAAACTAATTTCAGATCTAATTGTTGCTACATGCTAACAATAGGGAGGAGAAACTAACTGCGTTTCAATATTTGTCAAAAACGTTACCTTTTGTGGCTTATTATCCCGAATAATAACAGTTATTGAAATAATTCATTCAGAACGCTGAACTTTGAACCCCCACAGTATCTGCCAGGAAGTGTAGTTCGGAATAATTCCAACACTGATTCACAGCTATGCATCCCCTTGATAAAACTACAATTCCCATGATTAAAATTTTCCAAAATGGTCGCCGTCTTGGAATAGACTTCAGCAAATCGAGAAGTTAAAACTATAATGGCACTTTTAACCTATTGCTAAACTAACATATTGATGATAATATACATTCTACATGCTTTTGTGACATGTTAGTGATGTTAATACTTGAAAACGTTTGATTAAAAAATCGCCAAAAATATGCAACACTCTGGAAAATATTGATTTATGACCATATGCCATTTTGGGGTTGGTACCGACCCCGTCGTGTGGAACAGGCCTTAACCAATGAAAATTAACAGTCTCTCTCAAGAATAAATATAGTTTTAAAACCATGTGATTGTACGGAAGCCGAGAACGGCCACGTCTTTATTCATTATTGACTTAAATTGTTTTCTTTTTATCAATGGAGTTAATGCTACCCTTTCAGATAGTTTTCCTCTGGGTTCTCATGGCGCTCATTGGCCAGTGGCTGTTGTGTCTGTTGCCTGAGGTTCTGATAATACCGGTGTGGTCGTAAATCTGAAAGGGTTAACTGGATATTTAATGAATTCTTCAATGTTGAGTACAGCTTTATGATTTCCTTAACTCATTCTGCGCCAATCACGTAATATTACGTGTTTCCTCGCCAACCGCTGAGCGCCAAACACGTAATATTACATTTTTAGATAGTTTTTCCTTTTTTTCCGATTTTAATATCCTATACACTCTCATGGACCTCGGTGTTACCATTGGAACTCATTCTGAGACCTCGAGAGTGCAATGCCGACCGAATCCTGCTAGGTGGCAGTATCACCTACCATTTGAAACCTTATTTCACACTGTGTGTTACATTTGATATGATCTGGGCGGAGAATTTGGAATTGTGCAAGTGAAACGGTTAATCCGAGCACCTTGGAACGCGTTCAGCACACTTGAGGCATATCTTGTGCCATTTCATGTCAGGGACCCGATGGACATCAATACTGGAAATCGCGATCAGACAATTGGAATATTCATTTTGGGATACCTCCTAGTGAAGGTAAGTACTATATGATATCAATCCTACTTTGATCCAACAATGATTTCACATCGATCACAACGATCAACTTATGTAGTATTCAAAACGTATGCCGTTGCTGATGATCAGAGCATCAAAAAACGCTGAAACAGTGAAAATGCCTATCTTTTAGCGTGGCCTACACGCTACAGGATGAACATAATAGCTGGCGCTCAAAGTGTTAATGCTTTAAAAATGTTTAAGTATTTTTAATTTTACTACAAATTACATTCCTTGTGAGAACCCAGGAAGACTAGCATTCATTAAATTGGCAGCTTCAATCAATATCTAAAAAAATAAATAAAAATTCTTACTGTTTTGATTGAAAATGTATTAACTATTTGCCCGCCAAACCCGAGAAAAGTCGGGTTTCATCGCCAAATGTTGAGCGCCAAACCCGACTTTTCTCGGGTTTTGATCATTTGATCTTTTTCCTTTGATCCCCGTTCTAAACACTCGGCCGGAGCTCCCTGAGTCTCCCTGGCACAGCTAACTAAGTTGGAATTGCAATGACGATCGAATCTCGCCAGGTGGCAGTATCGCCTACCTTTTGAACTGGGATAGTTTAGTGTGGGGCCACTTTAGCACACACACACTGCAAGAACTCCTCCCCCTCAGAGGGAATCAGGACAGAGCGATCGCCTGGAGATTTTCTCGCCTCAAACCTATTGTTTCCCATATACACGAGTATACACATATACACGAGTAATCGCCATGGGATCACTGGGATTATTCTTTTTGGAGTACCTTCTGGCTAAGGTAAGGTCTATTCTATGTATGGAACAAAGGTACCACGAGTATATCCACAGTCACGATGGACTTCATGTGTTGTGAAGTGACTGTGGCACGTAGCGGTACTGCAAGTAAACTCACTCCCCTTAAAAGGCATCCAGACACATTACCAAGAAGTGAATTCACCTCTTGGTATAGTAGTCTGCGATGTCGCCCGCGGCGTGGGAGACCGGGGTTTGACTCCCACCCAGGGCATGTCAAATAAGACCGGTTTCATCTATTTTACCGGACCTAAAACATGCTTTTGGTAACGTTCGCAGTTTCGAGTTGATGATTTTGTGAAGACACATAATGTATATACCTTTGATTTTGAAGTGTTTGGGGTTTCAGGCGAGCAACCCGAACGATTTGGGCATAATGCATATAACGCTATTCTCGCTATTTATGAAAAAATACTGGATTAATTTGGAAAGTGGCGATGTTTAGCGTGGAATAGCGCACAAACTACTATGTAGAAATGAACTGGTTAGTCAGTCTTGGACAAGAAACAATGCCTGTCAAATGAGCCATACTATTGTCTCTATAGCTATAATACAGAACACACGATGGGTCCGCAAATATCGCTAAAATGGTCAATAACGCTGGCGCCATTGAGTAAAGGGGAAAAGAGCAGATTGCAGAATGGGTACAATACAGTACGGCTCAATACACACAATTGTTAAGGGGATGCAGACCAGAGAAAGACTTTCGTCTTGTTTACATCATGGTCCCCCATTTTCAATTAATCGTGTTGCACTCGTCCTAATATACTAACCTACACTGTAGCACTCAACACTTTGATGAACATTGTTACTCAGCTGATAAAGTTGTACCCTTCCTGCTGACTTGTCGTACAAAACTTGTAAGTCGCTTTAGATAAAAGCGTCAGCTAAATGACAATGTAAATGTGATTGTAATGGGGATCCTAATAAAACAAACAATGAAAGCTGGATTGCAGGATGTCAGAGGAATACTGTAGCTAACCAGCAAATACGTCTGTAAATCTGTTTAGACGTTTTTCATCATGGGATTTATTGTTTATGAAAATGTTGCACAATGTGGTAGTGTCATTTTAGTGTGAAGAGGACACTCTTTCCTGCCATGCCCTAAAGAACATTGTTAATAAAGGCTTTTGAATAGACTTCCCTGCTCTGTGTCATCAGCACTGCTGGTCTCTGACAGGGACAAGTTGCAGGTTGAAAAAACCCTCAGCTCTGAACTCGGCAGAATCTGCACCTGGCTTGCTGATAACAAACTATCATTACACCTGGGCAAAACAGAGTCCATTCTCTTCAGATCAAATAACAAACTCAGCAAGACCAACGGCTTCTCTGTTACAGTGGGTGTTACGAAGGATCAGATTAAACCGAATATATATATTTACTACTTGATATATATTGCATAATATTTGTATATCGTCTGATATCCCTTGTGTATTCTTTGTACATATACACGGAATATCCCTTTTACCTAGTACAGACCATAATATTTCGTTCTCCTATTGGAAGCGATCCACTAGGCGCCACAGCCATACCCCCAATGTCTAGTTCAAAGTCACCGCCAAGGCTTGCCTGGACATGCCCGGTTCTGCGCAAGAATACGAGACAGGAATAAGGCTGGTACTAGATTATTCACCGTACGTATAAATACGTCGCAGGTGGATACAGCAGCACTTAGCCTAAAGGACTTAGCCTAAAGTCAAGTTAACCTAGAAACGCGTTACCCTCAAAAACGTAAAGCCTTCATCACGAGTCAACGACCAAGTGAAGTGAGCAACCTTGCATCTAAATAGAGCACTTATAACCGCGTGCGAATAGGACAGTAAAAGTGTCAGAGCTTAGTGGAATAACGTCAAGTTCGACCTAGTTAATGTGAAGTACCGCGCACCGGAGAATCTACACCGGTGAATGCAGAGCCCTTTTCCGGCTGGATTATTATTATTATATTGCTTTGGTCCTGTGGCTGTTGGAGCGGAGGAGAATCGTCTACACCCCACTACTGTGTGGGATTTACCCGTGAGGAACATCACTCGAGCCCGTCTCTCGGAGAGGCTGGCCGGCTTTCACCTATGCTGCACGCATACTTGGATTACAGCTGCTGCTTTCGTCTGCCGATCAAGGGAGTAATGTACCGACTCCCGTAGCTGGAGCTTATTGATTCCCCGTTGATCCAGAGTCTGCATTCGAACATTTCCTCCCCCTGCTGGCCTACAACCGGAGGGACCCTACTAGTATCTCCCGCTGCCCTACTAGTGTACCATAGATATAATTCCTATTGATACAGGTGGTATTTATTATCTCCTGCGTACTATTCTAATGGACTTACGCTCTTGACTTACTCACGCACATTCTTCGCCTTACAAGCGCAATTCATAGTTATCATTCTGTAACCTACCGTTGCTATAATAATAAATATTATTCTAACCAATATTTGTGTGGAACCGTGTCATTGTGGAGGTGTTCATATCATATACCTGTGTACTGTATGGCCAGTAGTAATGTACATAAGACAGTAGTGGTTTAATGATACCATACTTATTAATACAGTCAGGGAATTGAACCCCTCAGTTACAGTGGGTGACAATATTGTCACAAGGAAAGATGAAATTACATACCTGGGTTCCATCCTAGAGGCAAATCTTTCCTGTGACAAAATGGCAACCAATGTAATAAAAAAAAGTCAACCAACGAACAAGATTCTTGTACCGGATCTCCTCTCTGGTAAACAAGAATACCCTGAAGACTAACAGGAGCACTCATTCAAGGGTACTACGACTATGCCTGCACCTCATGGTACCAAAGGCACTAAAAACAAGATTACAAACATCACAAAACAAACTAGTCAGACTACTGCTTGACCTGACTCCTAGAACCCACCTCACCCCTGCCCACTTTGCCAACCTAGGATGGCTTAGAGTAGACGACAGAGTACAGCAACTTGCAATGGGCCTGGTCTACAAGATACACTACACGACCAAGGTACCCATGTACATGTACAGCAGTACTGTCTATCTGTATGTCATGTATGTCATATATGTTACGATGAATTGAAAATGGGGGACCCTGATGTAAACAAGACGAAAGTCTTTCTCTGGTCTGCATCCCCTTAACAATTGTATGTATTGGGGCGGCTAGGTGGTGTAGTGGGCAAGGCACTCGCCACCAGTGTGGAGACGCTAGGATTCGCGTGTTCGAATCCAGCTCTCCACATTGTTTTTCAGTTTGGCTGGTCGTCCGCAGTAATACACATTGGCCGTATTACGGGGAGGGAAAACTGAAGGGTGGGGATCGAACGTTGTGAACAAGCGACTCCTACAAGTCGGTTGGTGCGCCTGCGCAGTAGAATCAGGAAGTGTCGGGGGCAGCGTGAGCCTCCCACGCGTTACTCCTCGACACTGAGAGATCGAGCTGCGCAGGTGAAAAGATGCGACTGCTGTTACCTCAAGTACCGGAGGGGACTTGTGCTATGTATGACTTAGTCCACATTGCAGCCGGCTTGTGGGAGGCAAGAAACAGCGTTCGTGACAGGGGAGGGTTGAATTGGATGATACGAAATTGGGATGGGAGAAAATATGGAAAAAATGGGAGAAAAAGTGGATCAAAAAAAAAACAATTGTATGTATTGAGCTGTACTGTACTGTACCCATTCTGCAATCTGTTAATAAAGTTTTCAATCAATCAATCAATCAAACATGTCAAAATACTTCCCAAAGGTCAGTGAATACCACAACCACAACACCAGAGGGAGCTCCACAAATCATGTTAAACCCAGATTTGGCTCAAACAAGGGACTAAACACGTTTCGCAGTTATGCCACATCAATGTGGAACGCCCTACCCACAGCTGTAAAGCAGCACCTACGGGAGGCTGCAATTTGAAACCCAACCCCCTCCAATGTACAGCCCCCCCCCCCCCCCCCCCCTCTACAAGATACACTACACCACTAAGGTACCCATATACATGTCAAAATACTTCCCAAAGGTCAGTGAATACCACAACCACAACACCAGAGGGAGCTCAACAAATCATGTTAAACCCAGATTTGGCTCAAACAAGGGACTAAACACGTTTCGCAGTTATGCCACATTAATGTGGAACGCCCTACCCACAGCTGTAAAGCAGCACCTACGGGAGGCTGCAATTTGAAACCCAACCCCCTCCAATGTACAGTCCCCCCCCCCCCCCCCCAATGTACAGTCCCCCCCCCGTCCCCCCCCCGCTTCCAATGTACAGTTTCTTCCCCCTCAAATGTATATACTCTCTTCTTAGAAACTCTGTCTATTAATCAGTTTCCAACGCCAGGGTCTATAAACAGTACTGTATATTTTTAGATCTGGTATGTCATAAATATCTGGATGTAACAGTATCTTTATGTCATGTATGTAATATGATGAATTGAAAATGGGGGACCCTGATGTAAACAAGACGAAAGTCTTTCTCTGGTCTGCATCCCCTTAACAATTGTATGTATTGAGCTGTACTGTACTGTACCCATTCTGCAATCTGTTAATAAAGTTTTCAATCAATCAATCAATCAAACATGTCAAAATACTTCCCAAAGGTCAGTGAATACCACAACCACAACACCAGAGGGAGCTCCACAAATCATGTTAAACCCAGATTTGGCTCAAACAAGGGACTAAACACGTTTCGCAGTTATGCCACATCAATGTGGAACGCCCTACCCACAGCTGTAAAGCAGCACCTACGGGAGGCTGCAATTTGAAACCCAACCCCCTCCAATGTACAGCCCCCCCCCGCCCCCCCCCCCCCCGCTTCCAATGTACAGTTTCTTCCCCCTCAAATGTATATACTCTCTTCTTAGAAACTCTGTCTATTAATCAGTTTCCAACGCCAGGGTCTATAAACAGTACTGTATATTTTTAGATCTGGTATGTCTCTGGATGTAACAGTATCTTTATGTCATGTATGTAATATGATGAATTGAAAATGGGGGACCCTGATGTAAACAAGACAAAAGTATTTCTCTGGTCTGCATCCCCTTAACAATTGTATGTATTGAGCTGTACTGTACTGTACCCATTCTGCAGTCTGTTAATAAACTTTTCAATCAATCAATCAATGAAAAGTTGATTGAGTGGTAATATTTTTTTTTTTACAATAAAATTTCATAAAAATCTTAGTCAAACCTTTAGTATTATGGATATTAAACATGCTGGCAGAGTACATGCATCCATGTTGTCGTGAACATTTTAATAAAATAAAGAAATTCCCTATCCATAGTCGCCGTGGGAAGAGATAAAATAAAAAATAGAATCTGTGCACGGAGACCAGGAACAATTTTTTCTAACAGAAACCCATTGGGGGGTGCGTCAGCTAGGTCGGGAGGTGAAAGGGGGTGCGATGCCAAAAAAGTTTGGGAACCGCTGGCTTAGAGAGTAGAAGACAGCAACTTGCAATGGGCCTGGTCTACAAGATACACTACACCACTAAGGTACCCATATACATGTCAAAATACTTCCCAAAGGTCAGTGAATACCACAACCACAACACCAGAGGGAGCTCAACAAATCATGTTAAACCCAGATTTGGCTCAAACAAGGGACTAAACACGTTTCGCAGTTATGCCACATCAATGTGGAACGCCCTACCCACAGCTGTAAAGCAGCACCTACGGGAGGCTGCAATTTGAAACCCAACCCCCTCCAATGTACAGTCCCCCCCCCCCCCCCCCCCAATGTACAGTTCCCCCCCCCCCCCCCCCCCCCCGCTTCCAATGTACAGTTTCTTCCCCCTCAAATGTATATACTCTCTTCTTAGAAACTCTGTCTATTAATCAGTTTCCAACGCCAGGGTCTATAAACAGTACTGTATATTTTTAGATCTGGTATGTCATAAATATCTGGATGTAACAGTATCTTTATGTCATGTATGTAATATGATGAATTGAAAATGGGGGACCCTGATGTAAACAAGACAAAAGTATTTCTCTGGTCTGCATCCCCTTAACAATTGTATGTATTGAGCTGTACTGTACTGTACCCATTCTGCAATCTGTTAATAAAGTTTTCAATCAATCAATGGTCTGCATCCCCTTAACAATTGTGTATTGAGCACTAGGCTGTTTTTAGCAATTGCTCTGCTTCACACTCAGTTACACACTTTCACACCTTAGAGCTTCCCAGCACAACCACAATTGTCTACCTCCACTGGTGTTTGGTGCACTTGGACAGTAGGTGTTGAGGGAGGGAGAGCATCATTCATTCACTTCAAAGATCAGACCCGGCAACCCAAGCCCTCTTCCCTAACCTTTAGGCCACTGCTCACCAAAGGCTTTGTCATTACAAGGAGAGTCTCAGACAGGCTATAGATAGACAGTAATAATGCATTGATGCAAGACCTTATATTTAGAATGACCTTTCAGTCAATGATCCTTGTACAATGTCTTCTGAAGGGCACATTTTGGATTAGAGCTCAGGAAAAATGGACGCCATGGCTTATAATAACTAATTTGGTGGCCTGGTGGTTAAGACTACTTCAACCAGAAGGTCAAAGATTCAATCCCACAGAAGCCAACGTGTCCCTGAGCAAGGCACTTAAACCCTACCTAATCTGGGAGAATTCTGTGAATGGCTGAAGTGTATGAGTCTCTTGGGAGGGATATGCAAAGATATATTTCCCAATGACCTGTGTGTGAGTGCAAAAATACAACTCCTAAATTGCTGTTTTAAGTGTCTGGGTTTGTTGGTTAACGGTGAATGGCAAATTGTGACTAATGTAACTTCTGCTATACGACAAATTCCTCTGCGACATTAACATAAATGTCTGTAGGCTGAGAAACGTCTAAACAACTAACTAGGAGTAAGTAATAACCTTTTTCCTTGTGGCTTTAAGAGCATTAATGGGGTAATTTTATAGAAAATCTGTGTTGACACGTTTCCACCTGAAATCCCCATTCCAGGGGGAAATCCGTCTCCAGGCCCTGTTAACCGTCTGTAGTGTGGTAGTGAAAGGGTTAACCTGTATTGTCACAGTGAAAGGGTTAACCCTTTGGTAGTAAAAGGGTTAATGCCCTGCTCTGATAATGACCATTCAACGCAATAACACACGCCATGAAGACATGTTGTCAAAAAGATTTAATCGGTCGACTTTGAAGATGAAACAAAATCAGGACATGTTTTTTCAAAAACAAGCATCAATGATCTATATTGAAGACAGTCGTTCAGTTTGAAAACAGCTGAACACACGCATTACCAGGGCTGGGGTCTGTTCACATTCAATTCAAACTAGGATCTGCCTAACAAAGGTACATGTCATTAACAGGTTTGGACCTTTTTTTCTAATTAAGAATTTCCAATTTCAATTTTATTTTTAAATTATTATTATTATTATTATTATTCTTGAATGGATTGAATTGAAGGTGAACGTTGGCCCCAACACACGCTGTACTGTGCGATTCTCACATTATCCATTCCAGATATATGGCTTATATTTTCTCTACTTAGAAAAGTCTGATTTACATCAGTATATACACAAATACATTCATATTTACATAACACGGATGATGAGTTGTTAATCTGTTACTTTTCATGTGGTTCTTTAAAAGAAAAAAAAATAAGGAAAATATTTGGACGAAAGGGACGTACGTGGACTTGGTGTCACGTCTTGCAGACATTCAAATGAAATAACTTTTTTAGCCGGGTCTTTCAAACGGGATACATTTGTAAAAAAAAAAATATAAAAAAAATAATTGTAAGTGGCAAACAGGAATACAAACACTAGTCTGACAGATCAGCTAATAGGAACACACAAACATTGTATAGTAACATTACAAAATATTGTCCATTTACAGTTATGATTCAGACCACTGGAGGTCCAGTCCCATCGTCAATGTAGTGTCCGATAAAACAAAAGGCTCAGGGGATTTTATCACTGTCCGTCTCGGCAGATTTCTCGCTCTCCTTGGCTGCGTTATGTTTACGCTCCTTCTTGTCCTCTCTCTTTTCCCGGCTCCTGCTCCTTTCCCGACGATCCCGCTCCTTTTCCTTGTCTCTGTCTCTGTCCTTGGCTCTGTCTTTCCCGCGGTCTCGGTCTCTACTCCGGGACCTGTCGCGTCTCCTGTCTCGCTCCCTGTCTCTGTCGCGCTCCCGCTCTCTGTCTCGGTCACGGAGCCTCGGCCGGTCCCGTTCGTGGTCTCTCCTGTCTGACTCTCTCCTGTCCGGCTCTCTCCTGTCCGGCTCTCTCCTGTCTGACTCTCTCCTGTCCGGCTCTCTCCTGTCTGACTCTCTCCTGTCGGGGTCTCTCCTGTCTGACTCTCTCCTGTCGGGGTCTCTCCTGTCTGACTCTCTCCTGTCCGGCTCTCTCCTGTCGGGGTCTCTCCTGTCGGGCTCTCTCTTTTCAGGCTCTCTCCTCTCCGGCTCCCTCCTGTCCGGTTCTCTCTTTTCGGGATCTGTCCTGTCCGGCTCTCTCTTTTCGGGATCTGTCCTGTCCGGCTCTCTCTTTTCGGGATCTCTCCTGTCCGGCTCTCTCTTTTCGGGATCTCTCCTGTCCGGCTCTCTCTTTTCGGGATCTCTCCTCTCCGGCTCTCTCTTTTCAGGATCTCTCCTGTCCGGCTCTCTCTTTTCAGGATCTCTCCTGTCCGGCTCTCTCTTTTCAGGATCTCTCCTGTCCGGCTCTCTCTTTTCAGGATCTCTCCTGTCCGGCTCTCTCTTTTCGGGATCTCTCCTGTCGGGCTCTCTCCTGTCCGGCTCTCTCTTTTCGGGATCTCTCCTGTCGGGCTCTCTCTTTTCGGGATCTCTCCTGTCGGGCTCTCTCTTTTCGGGATCTCTCCTGTCGGGCTCTCTCCTGTCGGGCTCTCTCCTGTCGGGCTCTCTCTTGTCTGGCTCTCTCTTTTCGGGATCTCTCCTGTCGGGATCTCTCTCCCGACCTCGTTCCCTATCCCTGTCTCTATCCCTCTCCCTCCTCTTGTCTGCCTCTGGATCCCTGTGGCGCTCCGACTCTGCCTCTCTGTGCCTCTCCCCGTCTCTGCCTCTGCTGCGCTCCCTCTCTCTGCTGCGTTCCCCCTCCCTCTCTCGGCCCCTGTCCCATTCTTGCTCTCGGCTCCAGCGTTTGCCCTGGGTCCTGTCCCATGGTGGTCGGTCGGCGTGGGGGCCTTCCCGCTCCTTGTCCCTCCGGCGGTCTTCGGACAGCTCCCTCTGCCTCTCCTCGGGGGGGTAGGAAGAGCCGGGGGCAGGCTCTCGATGCCCTCCCTCGAAGCGGCCAGGTCGGTCTCCACCGTGAGGCTCGGAGCCCTCTCTGGTGGAGCTGCTCCTTCTCTTTTGGTCAGGCGAGTGGCGGCGCCAGTGGTCCTCCATGTGCCCATCAGGACTGTAGCCTCCTCCCATGCGACTCAGTGGAGGTATGGGGCCCTCCGGAGGAGTCGGGAGCAGTGGCTTGCTGTAACGAACGGGTCTCATGTCTTCGGAGCGCCGGTCGAGGCGGTAGCGGTCTGACTCTCCGAAAAGCTGTGGCAGGGGTCCCTTGTTGTCCTGAGGAGGAGGAGGAGGAGGAGGAGGAGGAGGCGGCGGCGGACCCCCCCTGTGGTCATCGAAAGATCCCCGGTGTGGCGGCGAAGCGTGTGGTCTGGAGGCCCCGTACTGATTACGAGGATGAAAGTGTGGTCCGCCCATCTCCCCGCTGGCGGGCGGGCCCCTTCTTTCCTCATACTGGTTGGGTGGAGCCCCCCTGTAAGAGGGACCTGGAGGATGAGGCTGCTTGTCTTTGTATATGTGGGCAGGATTTGGGGTCTGGTGTTGGTCCATGCCCCGTTTGTATGAGCCACTTCCATCTTTGTTGTACTGATCTACGGGACCTCGAGCCGGGTCTATCATGGGGGCTTGGGATCCGCGGTCCCCATATTGAGAAGGCGGCGGACCCCTTGGCCCAGGGAAGTGGGGTGGGGGAGGAGGCACCCTGGTGTCAAAGTGACTGGGGGGGGGGGGGCCCGGTGAAGGCTGGAGGTGGAGGAGGGCCTCTGGATCCAGAGAAATTGAATGGCGGTGGAGGACCGCTGAATCTGGGTGGGGCCAAGCTGTTCTGTCCATCGAAAGTATGCGGGGGGAGGCCCAGTGGGGGGCCTTGCTGTCCCATGTGCTGAGGGGGCACATGGGACAGCATCTGAGGAGGGGGGGCTCTCTGACCCATTTGGGGGAATGGAGGTGGGGGTCCTCTGGGCGGTATCATATTCTGGGGAGGGACAGGAAGCGGCTGCTGCTGCTGCTGCTGCTGCTGCTGCTGCTGCTGCTGCTGCTGCTGGGAGCCTCCCCACTGGGCCTGATAGGGAGGGTAGGCGCCTGGAGGAGGGCCATACTGCTGACTGCCGTCGCCTTGCATAGGGGGAGGTCCACGCAGAGGAGGATGAACGTGCATGGGTGGGGGATGTCCCTGCATAGGCAGCGGGCCCAACATTGAAGGGATACTTTGAATGGGTGGATGCACAGACATGTGAGGCGGCCTATGCACCGGCAGCGGTCCCTGCATCAGAGGGGGGCCCAGCTGGGGTGGGTGGAAGTTGGTTGGTGGCAGAATGTCGGCTGGTGGTCTATACTCCTTCTGGAAGCCTGGTGTTGACATGTGTAGCATGTGGGACGGATGACTGTCTCCCATGGGCGTGCTCAGAGTGAGAACCGGAATTGCAGAGGTCACCGTCGAAGTGTTCGTAGGGGCATTAAAATAGTCCGAGGAGGTAGAATCCTGACTGTCGTGCTCATACATCACGTCCTCGCCACCTTTTAGGATGCTGGCGGCGTTCGGCCAAATGCTGTACTTGTCCTTCCGGGATTCGGCTTCGATCGGCTTGGCTTCCTCGGCTTTCCCTCGTTTCTTCTCCATGTAGCTGACCTCCATATCGTGTTCCATCTCCTCTCCCAACAGGGGAATCGACACCTCCGCTTTGTCCGATTCCAAGAAAGGGAGCGTCTCGCTTTCCTCTTCCTCGTCTTCAGGCGTCTCGTCTTCAGGCGTCTCGGATTCCTGCGAGGAGTCCGTGTGTTCCTCCGGTTCAGCCTCGGGCATCTCCACTTCTTCAACAGCAGCCTCGGGCATCTCCACTTCTTCAACAGCAGCCTCGGGCATCTCCACTTCTTCAACAGCAGGCGGTGAAGGGAGAGTGGTTTCCGTGACCTGCACGAGGGTCTCCTCTTTCTCCTCAGCTTTGTCAGCTGCCTGATTTCTGGTGCCTGCGGCCTGACGAGGGTCCCTGCTCTGTCGCGGGTCCCTCCGCTGGTTGATCAGAGGAGCAACCGACGAGGACTTCACCAGCTCCTCGACCTGTTTGCCCAGCTGCAGTAGCTGACTGTTGGCCAGAAGGGAACTGATGGGCTGCGTTAACAGTGCGTGAGTGACGGAGCATGAGGCGGTGGATGATGCTCCCGTGGATGAGACCTGCGGTTGAGTGGGCTCCTCATGCTCCTTGTTCCGTTTGCTGAGGTTCTCCGGTATTTTCGGTGGTTCGATCAATTCGGATGAAGCCTTGACTTGACCAGATGCCGTGGTTTTGGCCTCCTCAAAGATGGTGTCATCCTCCGGATCGTACGCCACGTCGTCCACCTCAGCGGCAGTACTGTCGGGCTGCTTGCTGACCTCGGGCTCTTTGGCCACCTCGGTGGGTTTCTTAGGTGCACCGTAGCAAATGCTGGGATCATACTCTTCCTCCGGGTCGTAAGGCCGGTCGTCCTCGTCCTCTTCCTCTTCCACCGGTTTCTCCTTCCAAATCTGTCCAAACTGCTGGACTATGGGGTCGAGTATGGTCGTAGGCGGGGCCGAGCCTTCTCCACCCTGGTCCGAGGGAGAGTTGGAGGCCTCGGAGTCGTGCTTCTTCTTCCCAAACAGAGTGTTGAGGATGGTCTGAAGAGCGACAGAGCTGGTCGAGGAAGGGGAGTCTTTGCCCGTGGAGGTGGCCGTGGCAGACGCTTTGACAGAAGACAAGAAGGAGAGGACCGAAGACGCGGTCGCAGTGCTGCTAGAGGGGGTCTCGGAGGAGCCGAGGGCTGGAGGGGAGCCTGGAGGCGTCGTGCTGAAGGGAATCTCCTTTCGTCCACCTTTCTCCACCTTGACGGGGGCGGGCGGCGGCTTCGGAATAGGAAGGCTGATTTCATCCACATCTTTGATTTGGATTTTGGGTCGTTTTTCCTCTGCTTCCAGTGAGGTTCCGGCGCGCTTTTTGTCCTTCTGGCAGATCAGTAGTCCCAGGAGGAGGTTAGGGCGTGCTGGCTCAAGGCCTAGAAGACAAGACAGGAAGGAGATCATCTTAGTGACAACTCAAAGCGTGCCAATAGGGTGGGTAGGACATTTGTCCATCAGTGTTACATCATGTACAATTCAAGTTATGGGCCCATCACACATTTGATTAAAACTCTTTATGAGCATAACCAGCACTTGAAGGAACCAGGTGAAATGAGCTAATTTTGAACATCCTATGCTACAAGACAGATGCAGTTTCATCGCATTCAGCAAGTGATCACAATAATAATTAACATAATTACCACAATTAATGATCACAATAATAAACATAATTATCTAAATAATAATAAACAATGATCACAATAATGAGTATAATTATCACAATTAACGTAATCATCACAATAATGAACATAATGCATGCACATGCACATTTTCCAAGTCTGCCTTTTAGCAATACAATAGTATTAATGAACATATTGCTTATATTTTTCACAAATCAATCCTAAAACATAAAGAATGAAAACACGAAGAACACAGAAAGGTAATCATGTTACTTGGTCCATGGAGGAACTACACCTGTGTATTTCATCTCATTCTACTAATCACTATAATCCCCCAAATGACAACATTAATGTAATATCTCTCCTTAAATGGCATAATTTCATTCTGCCTGTGATGTAGAGAACAGCCTCAATAGTAAATACATATATTTAGATAAAGCTCTAATCAAACTCTTACACGTCTATTAGTATTGGGGTCTTGGGACATCGGTTTGTGTAAAGTACGCTTTTTCACACGTTATGTACTTGAATCATAGAACACGTGTTCCATTGTACTATCATCATTTGATAAATGTCATTCGTATAATTTCCTTGCTACCAATATTTTCAAGTTATAAACATATTTCGGTGTCCCAATAATGCTCTTCTTTCTGGGTCAATCTTGATTGAAGACTCTCCAAGGCCGGCTCCTACAACTTACCATTCCTCTGGCATAGATGGTAATAGCTGTGGTGTTGGATGGATTACATCAGTAGTTCTCAAACCTTTCCAACAAACAGCTGCCTTTCCCCAGAGGACTGGTAAAACAATGATATTCCCAAGTTCAGGGAATACATTTAAACTAACACCAGTTTAGATTGAACCTTATCGTAGGGGAAAAGGGAATTCCCATAGCAGACAGCCAGCAGAGGAAGACCGCTCAGCAGCAGCCCCGTGACTTGTGCATGTCTTCAGACTTGACTTTGGGAAGCACTGGTCCAGATGGTCGAGGTCAGGGGTGCCTTCTTCAATAACCCTTTCAAGTGTATGTTTTTTTTTTTCAAATGTAGTTTTATTTTTCAAATGTTCTCTCTGAATTCTATCTGGGAACTCTAGGACTCTGCGGTTCTCATTGCCCAGAAGCCGTCATTATGTCACTCATGGAATGTTCAAGTCCGAAACAATTTGATCGTAAAGCTTTAAGGACATCAAATGAGATGCAGTTTTAATAAGGTGCATCATAAAAACATTCAGTGTTGACATACATTGTTACATTGTTGCCCAGTAAGGCAGAAAAGTCAAACCTAAAGAAACAAAAGGCTGAGACTGGACTCTAAAACAGCATCAACCGGAGATGCAACAACATCCTTTATTAGAAAGAAATGATTCATGTTGTGATACAAAGTCATATAACAGAGGGAATACACAGCTGGCATTACATAATACAGAGTGTGTTCAAAATCAACACCAGAAACACCAGAATCATTAGTGCCCCCTACAGTACAAACCATGAATAACAAGCTCTGTGCTTCCTCAAACAACCCTAGATACTCACCATTTTAACATTTAACAGAGACTTGACAATAAGTTGAAACCAATGCAGATTGCTTAAAGTGATTCATTGGCATTTTTTATTTTAGACAATCTTTTTCTAACCCTATTTCCTACTAGTTCCTGTCTGTACAAGCTAACAGAAGCTAATTGAAATTTACTCCACAGTGCACACAAAGTAGATTTCAGTTAGCAACGGTTAGCTTGTACAGACCAGGAGCTCGACTTCATTGAATTTGCATTAGTTAGTTTGAACTAGCCGGAGCTAGCATGAGGAACACCATGGACTCTACCGAGCGATCAGCATCATGATTAGCAAGCAGTAAATTGGGCTCCAAAATATTCAAACTATCCCTTTAATTCTCTTCACCAGGCACATGTCATAATGTGGGGAGAAAGGTTCTACATTTCTAATTCAGCTTCCTTACAAATGACATGTTAGCACTTGTAGCATTGCTCAATGAATTAATTCAAACTAACAAGCTAGCTTGGGGCTAGGACTCGGAGACACCCAATGGGTTGAAATTAGTCATTCAAGATTGCTATGTATACTGATGCTGTAAACGAAAAAAAGAAAAATACCAATCAACATAATTATTGTTTAAAAAAAGAAATTAGTAATTCAACGCTAATGAGGAAGTCTTTCCAGTTAAAGAAATTGATTAATCTTTTCCCCTCAATGTGACAAGTTCCCAGTGAAGTAAAATAACAAAATACACTTCCAAATGTCAAGATATCACTCAGAGAGTCGCACTTTCCCGGCCGCGTGGATGCTTACCTGGCCCGTCAAAGGGTAAAAGCAAGGAGGGCAAGGGGTCCTTGGCGCTCAGCGGGATGAGATAGAGGTCTTTGATGCGCCGGTTGTTGTTTGCCACCACGCCGAAGCGCTTCTTGCTGCTGAAATAAGAAAAGAGAGACGTGTAGGCGACCTCCTCTTCCTCGGTGGCCGGGTGGAACCGGATCAGACACAGCTCCTGTGGAACGCACACATCGGGGAGAGAGTGTGATTCAGAGATTCTCAATATGATGGTACGTCATATAACCCACAAGATTAGATAAAAAAATATGGTTTTCCACAAGATTAGATTCAAATGTATTGTCATCATACAGCACAAGTACAGTAGAACGAAAAGACGTTTGGCATCCAACCAGAGTGCAAATGTAACAGTAAAGTGCAATAGCAATATACAGGTGTTTAAACTGAAGTATATATAAATGAGTACTACTATAATGCTAACCATATGCATGTACAGTGTTATAGTATTATTATGTACAGTGATACAGGTATAAAGACCCTATGGTGGTAAGTCGTACTGGCCAGCGGTATAACTAGTACGAGTAGGTAAGGAATATGTACAGGTATAGAGATATAGTATCTACAGGTATGTAAAAATGATCGATTTGCTCAACATGAATAACCCACACGTTGGTAGATCTTTTGATGTGAAACACCAACTTTTAGGGGGGTGGGATGAAATACCTGTCCACAAGTATCATCAAACTTCTCTTTATCGTACAAACCTTGGATAGAGAGGTCTTCAGCTTCCCTACATAGTCCCACATGGTGCTCGGGGAAATCCGTCCTCCCACGTGGATCGTGTCCGGCAAATCCTGTAGTAAACGACATTAACTCAGTTGAGGTTTAGCGTGAATGTGAACTTCCCCCCAAAAACGCCTACAAGCTCGACTACAGTAAAAGTTAACGACAAGTTTCATTCATTCTCTCTGCTAAGCCAATCACTTTCACTATGACTGACCCTGATCACTTTTACCAGTCAAATAGCTTACTTTGCATGATTCTACCTCATCTATCAAGCATACAGGCTCATAGATGCATCATGTGCAGGCTCATAGGTCACTCCTGGATAACAGCATCATAAATGTAAATTAAAGATGCACCGACCTCTTTCAGGTACTCGAACGACCCGGAGACGAGGTACGCCTTGGTGACAAACTTGGCCACAGACTGCATGTTTATGAATCCCTTCCAGATCTTCTCCTGGGTGTGGAGGAAGAGGGCCGTCTCACCCTCGGGAGGAGGCTCTGTGGAGCTGGAAAATATAAAAAAATATGCCATCAGAAACACATTTCTAGAACTAGTCTGGCCATAGCTGATCACAAAATTATTCGTTTGCTTGGGCTCAATGATTGGGCTTTCGCAAATTCTTTTTTATCATGTTCATAATCAGTTGATTCATTGTAAATTATGGGCACTTGGCGTCACAATTTTTACAAATACACATTGTCTTTTGATGAACACTTTGATGTCACTTACAGGAACATAGAAAAAAAAAAAAAAAAAAAAAAGGGAATATCAATATTCCCAAACATTTTATATTTAATATAAAAAAAGGAATATTCAATATTCCCAAACTTTTTATATTCAATATAAAAAAAGGAATATTCAATATTTAAATTTTTTTTATATTCAAATGGTTGATAAAAACCTATGATTATAATTCTATAAAAAACATCTTTAGTCAGAGAAGAGACACTTAAAGCAAGTAGTTGTTTTTGGCCAGAGGCAAGTCTCATACCATACACAATGTGTTCAATCATAATCATAATAACGATGAAGAGGTGTAGATAGAGCACCTGTTCTTTGCTGATTTAGACACGGTCGTGACAGGCGGAGGGGCCGGCGGCATGGGAAGAGGCATGGGCAGCAGAAGAGACATGGGCAGGGGAAGAGACATGGGCAGGGGAAGAGACATGGGCAGGGGAAGAGACATGGGCAGGGGAAGAGACATGGGCAGGGGAAGAGGCATGGGCAAGGGCAGGGGCCACTTAAGTGCCACCTCCACAGGAGCAGCCACCGGTGGCAGCAACTCTGGTGCAGCGGGCATCACCGCGGGCACTTCAGGGACGGCGTGGGTGACGGTCACACCGGAGCCGAGCCTGGCCATGCGAGGGTCTCTGCGGGTGTTGGTGACGGAGGACACGGTGGGGATGGTGACCGGCGCGGGGGCCTGAAGTGAAGGGACAGTGGTCTTAAGGTCCTCCAGGTAAAGCTGAGGCTCGGAGCCCGGAGCCTCCATGCCGGACTGATAGGCAGGAGTCTGGTGTTCGTATGGGGGGTCTTGGGGCTGATAGGCCTGGTGCTGGTGGCTCGTGGGGACCTGTGTCTGGTAGGCCGGGGGGACGTCTGTGGAAGAGGACCTGGGCAGCTTCCCCTCCGGCTTCTTGATCAGCTTGGCTTTCTTGGCCGCAGGCTCATCCTCCAACTTCTGACCTGCGCAGAGAGAGACATTGACATGGTCACCTGCCGTATAGACCACTGCGTTACATGGAGCTCATGGGAGAGCACAGGGGGATAAAAGTGCTTGTAGCTACGGCTGTGGGGGTGCTGGACATGATCAAATATACTTTTTTATAAGCCCGAGTCTCCTGAACACGGAGAGACCAATCCCAAGTCGAACGGCACTTTCTCAACCGAGCTATAGTGGCTTCTCCGCACCTACTCCCCAAACTCTGCATGTGCAGATTGCTCTAATCAATATTCATTCATTTTATCCACCCCACACTCTCCCATGAGCTGAAAATACAGGAAGTGTTGCGGTGGTCTATAATAACGAATCACATTTTCCCTTTCGAATGATACCACATCACTCTCACACGTCCGTGCCGGCCTCTCGTTTACCTGTGCAGATCTTGCAATTGAGGTCAAAGAGGTGGGTCCTGTGCTCGGCCGTCGTGTCATGAAGCATGAAGCCGAAAATGTCTGGAACGCTGCCGGCGCTGCTCCCCTCGACGGCAGAGGCCTGCTGCACCGAGACAGACGGAGTGAAGCTAGACTCCTCTTGGTCCTGCGGGGGTTGAGAAAGTAGAGCCCTGCCATCAGCCAGATGACTCAATCAACCAGTTAAGAGGAACATGCCAACTTTTTGGGAAATTAGCTTATTTGCCATCTACCCTGGAGTTAGACAAGCAGAAACATATCCTTTGCTTCTCTGTGCATGCATTAGGCTTAGGGAACAGCCGCACCGTTAGCCTAGCTTAGTGTCATTCACTGGAAGTAGGTGTGCCAGTGTAGCCTAGTTCCCAACAGTCACGAAATACACTCAAACTTTCCTGTAAACATGTTGTGACCTGTGTATTTACCACGTGGAGAAATAATAAAAAAAAAATTATTAGACATTTTCATTTTCCAAGCAGATATATACTCGGAAATCTTTTTGCCAAACCACTGCTGCCTGGATGCAATGATTTCTTCACCTCAAACGCCCCGTTTTTCAAAAAGCAATAGGGCTTTTGAGGTGATGAAATCACTGCGCCCAGGCAGCAGTGGTTCAGAAAAAGATTGTTCAGAGTATATATCTGCTTAGAAAACTAAAATTTCGAATTATTATTTTTTATTTCTCCATGTGGTAAATACACAGGTCACAACATGTTTACATGAAAGTTTTGTAGTAGTATTTGGAGTGTATTTCATGACTGTTGGGAACTAGGCTACACTGGCACACCTACTTCCGGTGAATGACACTAAGCTAGGCTCACAGGCTGTTCCCTAAGCCTAATGCATGCACAGAGAAGAAAAGGCTATGTATCTGCTTGTCTAACTACAGGGTAGATGGCAAATAAGCAAATTTCCCCAAAAGTTGGCGTGTTCCTTTAACAGACAATAACAACTCGTGCCAAGATTGAAATTCCAGTAGCGATGCTATCAAGATTAGTGGTCATTATGAACAGGGGTGGCTGTGAGCTTGAAAAAGGAGGAAATTGCGTTGAAGAACGGGGCAGTTTGGCAAGTTAAGTTCATCTCTACTGTGAGACTCAAGACCAAGAACCATATAACTTCATTTGAGGTTTTCAGAAAAACAAGTGTTTTCAAACTTTATTAACTAAAGACGGTAAGTTTGAGTGTTGTGTCCGTTCATAATTAAAAAGACAGTATAGTACTTCGTTATATATCACATTCGGGGCGACAGTGGCTCAGGAGGTAGAGCGGTCTGCTAATCGGAAGGTTCCCGGTTTGATTCCCGCTCCTCTCAGGCAGCATGTCGAAGTGTCCTTGAGCAAGACACTTAACCCCTAATTGCTCCTGATGAGCAGGTTGGCACCGTGCATGGTTGCCTCCGCCATCAGTGTCTGAGTGAATGTGAGGCATAAAGTGTAAAGTGCTTTGGATAAAAGCTCTATATAAATGCAGTCCATTTACCATATACATTCATACTCAGTGATACGGATTGACTTTACGACGGCAAATACATGGGATGTCCAAAAGGTTTTCCCCCCAAAATAGACTTGTATGGTTCTTGAGTGCAAAAGTTCAGTGTTAGCAAGTGCATACTTTTAGTCTTCAGTCTGAGCTGCCAACGACTGCAGACTTGGCAGAGGAGAGAAAGTCATGCGGGAGTGAAATGAGAAAACACCAGGGTACAAGAAAGAGAGAGAAGCCACCACCACTTACTGCAGAGGACATGCGAGGAGATGGAGGGGTGCCAGAGATACATACGTCTCCGTCGGAGGTGGGAGGAGGAGCGTCCTCCATGTCCACGTCACGGGAGCCCGACTCACGCCTGCTGCGGCCCGATCTGGACGACCCTGAGTGGCCTCTAGAGCCGGGTGTCTGGGCCTAGAGGGAGACGACGACCACCACATTGAGTGTCTATAGCAAACCTGTGTGTATTCTATGGAACACAGTTGTCAAACCCTGCCCCTCTTTTCTTGATCCTCCAATCACAACGGTTTCCTCTGACAAAGTTCCAACTACGTGGGGAGAAATTACCCATTTTAAAATGTTTAGTTTTTAATTAGATTTTTTCCCCAGGGTTAAGGGTCAATTTACTTTCAAGTATGATAAAGAAGTTGCCGTTTATTTAACCGTTTACTGATAATTCAGTCATTTGTTAAACGCACAATACGTGATTTCTTTGACCATCTAAACTTTGGGTACATATTCATATAATTATGTTCTCAAAAAGACAATATGCTTCTCAGAACTTGCCATCGTGACTCTAAATGCAGGTTTGTTTTACTCTATTAAACAAATGATTTACAGCTTCATACGGCACAACATGGACCCAGAAAGAATTGTTGTCACCCAGGTGGGTAAATAAACAAACAAACTCAGTTTAGTGGTCTAACCTTTGACCGTATGAGGTAGGGGTGTAACAGTACCCAAAAACCACGGTACGGTACGTACCTCGGTTTTGAAGTCAAGGTTCGGTATGGTTTTCGGTACGGTGGGGGAAAGTTTGGCTTTCCATGTTCCACTCAGGGGTGATGTAGTGTGCAGTAACTAATTGTACTTGTAGGGCTGTCAACGAATATTCTATATTGAAATTAATAGACTTGTAATTTTTTTTTTAAATAATAATAATTATATTATATTGTGAAAAAAAACAGCCCCCGGTGGGCGGTCGTTAGTGGTTAACATACCGTTGTATTCGTTCGGTACACTACACAGCCGTTCGGTACGGTACACACTGAAACGGTTCGGTTCGGTACGGATACGTGTACCTTTACACCCATACTATGAGGCCATAAGATGTCTGTGTGAGCTCTGACACCCAAATTATGTTTTTAATTCTGGTTCAGACCTTCTTGCAACGCTAGAATAGAAACCTCATTTGGGTGTAAGAGCTACACAAACAATGTATGGTCTCATAAAGTCAGAGCTCCACTCATTGTCTATGGAGCAGCCCCAGATTTGACATCCCAGTGACATCACTGATCGGAGGGTTCTCTCTCTGATTTCTAACTTCAGGAGAGAGTGGTGCGTGTTCACAAATACTGACTGAACTGTCCTGGGGCACAGGAACAACATACTGACTGAACTGTCCTGAGACACAGGAACAACATACTGACTGAACTGTCCTGGGGCACAGGAAGAAAATACTGACTGAACTGTCCTGGGGCACAGGAACAACATACTGACTGAACTGTCCTGGGGCACAGGAACAACATACTGACTGAACTGTCCTGGGGCACAGGAACAACATACTGACTGAACTGTCCTGGGGCACAGGAAGAACATACTGACTGAACTGTCCTGGGGCACAGGAAGAACATACTGACTGAACTGTCCTGGGGCACAGGAACAACATACTGACTGAACTGTCCTGGGGCACAGGAACAACATACTGACTGAACTGTCCTGGGGCACAGGTAGAACATATGTAATTTACTTAAAATGGGTGGTTTCCCCTTTTATATGAAAGACTATCACTATGGAAATAAAGCCAGTAGTAAAAATACAATGTTTGAAGAGAAAGCGTCAGACTGTATTCACTGACTGCCTTGAACAGGTTATATATAGCATTGGTTCTCAGTTTTTTTTTGGGCGCCCAAATTGACACATAGTAGGTCAGAGACCCCCATTTGATTTGTCCGAGGGATCTGAGCAGAATGATCTGAAAAGATCATTGTTTTTAGATGTGATTTAGTCCATAATTCTATGTAGTGTATGTAGGTGATGAGATGGAAGAGGAGAGAGTGAGACCTAGGATCAGAACAATAGTCATTCCTGTATATTATCTCATTGGGCTAAACTTCTAGTTAATACAGTATTAGTGAAATTAAACTAGTGTTGTCACGATACTGGAATTTCGAACTTCGATACGATACCTTGAAAAGTATCGATATTCGATACCATTTTCGATACCACAGGGAAAAAGGTTCAATCTTAAAATGTAAAAAAAAAAAGAAGAAAAAGATAAATATATATATTTTTTTATAAATTTTGCTTTTGTTGCTGGTTGATTCTCCTCAGCTTCTCTCTGGTACTATAAGAGACGATAAATATAACACTTTTAAAACGCTTTGTTTATCTTTAGATCACACATTTAAAAATAACTAAATGATATAATCTTAGAAATTAAGTAAACACTGTAATCTGTGTTGCATGTACCTGACAAACTGAACTGTTTGTATTAGAGTCATATTCCAACTTAACTGAATGCACATGTGTGTGTGTGGACTACTGTACTATTACAGGTATTGAAATAAACAATACAACGTCCTTAACCGTTTCGGGGCCAACCACGGATAAATCCGTGTTTAGAATCCAACGGTTGAGGACCAACCACGGACATGTCCGTGGTAAGGTTGTTTTGGCTTTTATTCCATTGTAATAACCTACTCGATGTCACCGAGCTGCACTGCAGATCTACCCTCCTCTTCGAATTCTGAAAAGTGCATTACCGGCCAGATCCTCTTAGGGGCGCTGTCTCGATAATGCAGTGTGCCCTGTGGCAGAACGGTGCACTATTTTTTTGACTTTCAATGGAGTTTCCAGTTAGCTGGATTCTCTATGTGCAGCCTAGTAGCTTGGAATACCTTTTGCGACGCCGAATTCACTATGCAGTAAAGGAATATATCATCAACCAATGGACATATGGATCTACCAGATGGCGATCGATAACTGGGAAATGCTTTGGGGGATCCAACCGGCCCACGGTAAGATCTTTTTCACGTAAATTACATGCTGATCAGGGCTTGTTATGATAGCCATCCACCCGATCAGCGAATGAGGCTAATGAGGCTAACGCGGTTATTGGTAATCAATAATCAGAAACGACGTCCCCCGCCCCCCCCCTTTCATGCATTCATGGTGGACCATCATACCGATCATATGCAGTTTGAGTTTTAACTGTAGCTTCTGTATATCCGAAATGCCATTGGATTTAACGTTAGTAGCTATTAGCCCGTTCCAGGAAATATCCCAGCCGAAATCCCTTATAGCGCTTATATTCAAGACGCTATAAAATGAGAACGTATTGATGAAAAAACTATTTCTTTAAGCCATTTTGAAGCGACGGTTTATGGTCTCAATTGACAATGAGAATGGACAGATAGCAATACTATAAAGTATAGATTTAGCTCTACAAACAGCCCCACGGATTATGCAAGTCTGTTTAGAAATGCTGGCCGTCTACAGTGATTTTAGACGGATCCAAATGGCCATGAATGTATTAAACAATTTCTTTTTATGAATAATTAAATATCGATATTGCAGGACATGAGTATTGAAACGGTTTTAAATATTCAGAATCGATATGTATAGAAAAATTGATATTTTTGACAACACTAAATTAAACTATTACTCATTGTGTGGGAACCACTGAAGGACCCCACTCTGAGAACCACAGATATATAAGCAAAACCTTCTCAAAGAACACATTTCAGATCAATTATTTGTTCAGTTATTTGGTTAGATAGGACAACCTTTTCCAAATTTCTGTATTTACATTTACATTTGCCCTTCCCAGCCATGGCTTCATACTGGAGTTCAACACAGGTGACATCAGTTACCTCTTGAGGGTCCGACTTCCTCCACTCAGAGATCTCTTTGGACAGAAGTTCCTCTGCGCTGAGTCTCACCAGCCGGAAGGGACTGACCTCCCCCCACACCACCCTGTAGAACAAGCCCTGGTAGAAACACACACACACATGGTCATGACACGAGGCAAACCAAGGTCAGAGACATCCAATAATCAACCCGCCAATGGTTGTTGACAAAAAAACAAAGCCATGATCAACATTTACTCTGCCAGTCCGGTACACAGTGTAACGGAATAAACACAAAAGGTTTGTATCAGATTGAAATGTCATGATTAGCATATTCATTGTATTCCATGTGTGACATTAACACACCCTTCCTGGACTATTATATTTGCACATATTAGGGCTGACCCCTATTAGTCGATTAGTCGACTAATCGGTCGAAAGGAGCCGTAGTCGACTGCCAACCTCTTAGTCGAAAAAAAAGAAAAAAAAAGTATAATTTTTTTATCATTCTTTCCAAAAGAAAGAGGCCTAGAAGCGTGGCTAACGCTAATGGCACGCATACCAGAGGGTAACTGCCTACGAAAACAGGCACAGAGGCACTGAAAGAGGATTTCACCCATCTAATGAACACACTAGACTAGACGAATATCAAGATGTATCCATCAGTGGACCAAATGCATGCTTTTGCAGAGGACAAGAAGCCTTCAGTCGACTCCTTCAGACATTAAGCACCCCCCACAGCCCAAATGGAATGATTAAAAAATATATATATATATATTATTATTATTTTTAATTATTTTTATTTTTTTTGTCGACTAATAGTCGACTAACAGCAAATTTTGGCCAATCATAGTCGACTATCCAAATGCTTATTCGGGGACAGCCCTAGCACATATACTCAAAACTGTGAGCATCTGAACATGACACTGTTCATATCTTTTGCACAATTGCACAGCTCTGTTATATATTCTATTCCACTGTATCTCTATTCTAATTTAGTGTATACATTCTACAACAATCCTGCACAATTGTACAGCCCTGTCCTATATTCTAATTTAATTTATATATTCCATTTTACTGTACTTAATTGTCTGTTAATGTTGATGCACCAAATGACCAAGACAAATTCCTTGTATGTGCAAAGCTTACTTGGCAATAAAGACTTTTCAGATTCTGAGATATCATAGTGGGGTGATTGTAATCAACTAGCAGGTATTCATTAAAAGATAACCACGGCCGATGAGCCGCGGTGTTGCTACGAGACGTGTCACGAGGGAACACTGTGAAAGACCGCAGGCGGAACCAAACCAGAGCTTGCGACTCGCTTCCTGCATCCCGTCCACTCACCTTGTTCTTGGGATCCTTCAGGCTGAACATGAGGGACCGGTACTTGTTCTTGTATTTGCTGTCGGTGTTGTGGCACAGGTTGAACATCTCCTTCTCGATTCCCACCGCCAGCCTCGCCACCTCGCTCTCAGTCATGCTCAGGTCGTCGCTGTCGCTCACCCTGGTGGGACGACATCAACCACATTGTGAAGCCTCGGTATTATTGACCGTATTCACACGGCGACCGCTTTGCTCTCATGTCGCGCTCGGGTTGGGATTCCTTTCCGCCCTAATGTAAAAGCAAGCTAACCGGGCTACAGATGCTTCCAGAGAGACGATTGACTGTATTCACACGGCGGCGCATTTTTCTCTCGTGCCGTGCTCAGGTTGCGATTCCTTTCCATGTGAATATGGTCAATACTCACCTCTATTCGGTACAATCTAGCACACTATAAAACTTGGGGACAACAGCACTACTGGACAGTCTGAATTGTTATTTGGGCACTGGTGAAAATAATACATACATTATAACATCCTTGCTATTTGGCCAGGGTTGTTACCAGACACAAGTCTCCAGGTAAAACCAGGGTGAAGTTAAAGCTAAGACTTAATAGGTCCTTATGGCAAAGTAGTTGAGCATGAGTAGACATATGTCTGGACACCAGCCGTTAGTCATCCATGACTGTGTGGTGACCAACGGATCAGGAGATAAACTCATTTAAAAATGGAATGTTCTGCCTGATGGTGGCGCTAGAGGTAAAGGTCATGGGGTCGCAAAAATCAATAGGCTTCTTCCTCTAGGGGTCGCCTATTGCTTATTAACAGCGGAGGAGTGCACCGAATGCTTCCGCGTTTTCCCTGATTGGCTGCTACACGCCCCGCGGCAGGCGCGGCAACCGCAGAGCGGAGCGACAGAGCTTGCGGCATTATATAGCCGCAAACCGCCATGATTCTCATTCGGAGCTTAGCTCACCTGGCAGCGCGGCGGTCCTGCGGTCCGTTGGTTTCTAGTTCGAATCCCATAAATTTTTTTTTATTTATTTTTTTTTTAACGTGTATTCTTTCGCCGGTTAAGGTTAGGCATGGTTAAGGTTAAGGTTAGGCATTGTTTCGGAGTTGGTTAAGGTTAGAAAGGTTAAGTTTAGGCGCTGTTAAGGAGCTGGTTAAGGTTAGAGTTTGTCTTAGAGAATGGCAATATTCTTTCTATGGTTAAGGTTAAGGTTAGGCATGGTTAAGGTTAAGGTTAGGCATTGTTTCGGAGTTGGTTAAGGTTAGAAAGGTTAAGTTTAGGCGCTGTTAAGGAGCTGGTTAAGGTTAGCGTTTGTCTTAGAGAATGGCAATAGACAGCCTATTTCCGCACTGCCGCTCTCTCGCGCTGCCGCGGTCACATGGTCACATTGTCACATTCTTGCACTCCTCCGCTGTTAAAAAGCAACACGCCTAGGGGTCATGAATGTGCCCCACAAACCTGAAAGGATTTGAATGAAATCTATTAAGAGTTATTGCATTCATACATAGACATAATATTACATAAGCCAATGAGGAGTTATTCATGTTTTTAGATTTGTGAGAAGAGCACAACCATGAGGCCATATTACTCAAAAGTCCACAGGTCTCCTTAGGACAACCATATTTGTCAGGTTTGGTGCAAATCAGACAAAGTGTTCACCAGAAACGCATCACTTCATATGGTCATATGGTTTGACCTCAACTATGTAAAGCTGGGATATAAAGATTTTGGCCCCTAGATTCCTTCAAAGATTTAAAATGGTGGAAAATCCAATACTGTAGACCTAATATGTCCTCGTGGCAAATGTGTTGTTCAGGATGAGCTGCATCTCTGTGTATCATGATGACTGTACGGCTAACGGTTCAGAGGTTTGGTCTGACTAGGGTCACCAAAGTAAATTCTCCTAGTAGGGAACATGAATGTTCCCAGCAAAGATTGACATAAAAACCATTGTAGATTCCACAGATTCAAGGAAATCGTATAAAATTGTTGAAAAGATTAAGAAATATGGGAACTTCATGTCCTGTACTAACAGCACTTCATGGTGAAGTTCTGTATGTCCTTGTTCCACGTATCAGTCTGTGATTATAACAACCACCACGACCAGGGCGGCTGGGTGGCGCAGCGGACATTGCGCTTGTCACCAACGCAAGAGACACCGGGTTCGACTCCGGCTGTCGGCGTTGCCTCCGGCTTGGGCCAGCCGTCATACTAACTCAATTGGCAGAGTTAGCGGGTGGAAGTCGATGGGTGGTAATTAGGGATGCTCGATATTGGCTTTTTTACCGATACCGATATACCGATATTGTCCAACTCTTAATTTCCGATACCGATATCAACCGATACCGATATATGCAGGGTTTCCCCCCCCAAAAAATGTAATAATTTCAGGTAATTAACATTATGCATACTTTTGACAATAAATAAAATCAGAAGTTGTTCTTACTTGCTTGCCTGGGTAAATAAAAGTTATAGAAATGTAAAAAAAAAAAAAAAAAAAAAAAAACTATACCGATACCGATATTTTCCGATATCACATTTTAATGCCGATATTGGCCGATAATATCGGTAGGCCGATAATATCGGACATCCCTAGTGGTAATCTGGACGTTGTGGACAGCGACTCCTACAGGTCCGGTTGGGGGACGCCTGCACAGCAGAGACAGGAAAATAGCGGGGGTAGTGTGAGCCTCCCACACGTTACACCTCGCCAAATGAGAGTCCACGCTGGCAGGTGAAAAGATGAGACAGGCTGCCTCCACATGTATCGGAGGGGACATGTGATGCAAGGCTTCTATCCTCCCTACAACCGACCAGTGGGGGGCATATGCGAGCAACGTTCAAGACAGGGGAGGGGAGGATTGGCACGGCTAAATTGGGATAGGAGAAAAATAGAAAAAGGAGAAAAAGTGGATCAAAGAAAAAACAACCACCACGACCAAGTCAAACTTTGACTTACACTGTACTTTGCAATTAAGGTGATTCCGATTCTCAAAAAGTGTCAACATGAGCTTGATTGCTGGTCTTTCTCTTGGAGACAACAGGGCGCCGTATCTTGCTCGTGCTCAGGACAAGATTACCTTGACCCAGGACCCGGACAACTGATCTGGTGTTTCCCCCGTCCTCCCCTTGTCTGCCCTGGGCTGGAATATCCCAAACTTATGATACAATGTAAAGAAGACTACCATTCAATTCAAGGTTTCTTACGTCACCCCTACAGTCTGGGACAGATTCCCCCAAACCGAGAAAATCAGAGAACTACAATCTTGAATATTTGTGATGTCATCAACATGCAAGAACTCAAACTCCTAAAGTACACACACACAATGAAGTGGGAGACTGTTTTAGAGTATTAACATTCCATTTAAACCATTTAAAAAAGGTATTCCACGTTCAGTATGATCCACTTAAAAGGCAAATCAGCTCAGTCTGCACGGGACACTCACCTCTTGTAGAGGATGTCGGTGAGCGAACGGCGAATATTCTGTCTCATCTGGTTGTTGGGCGGCGGCAGAGCGTGACCCGGGTGACCCGAGGGGGCCTGCGGGGGGGGCCTGGAGGAGGAGGAGGACTGGGAGTGATTGGGCGTGGCCGAGGACACCGGAGAAGACGGGACTCTAGGCGATGAGGACGACGACGACTGGCTGTGGGAGGAAGAGTCTCGTTGCTGGGGCTGCTTCTTGGGAATGGTGAAGTTGGACTTGGTGACTCGCAGCGCCCCGGTGATGTGGATGGGACCGCGGTAGGGGGAGGGGGAGAGGGAGGGAGGCGGCGGAGGCGGCCTCTTTGACTTTGCCGGCGTTTTACCGGGCGGAGTCGTCTGCTTCTTGGAGGACTTGGAGCTGCGGGTTTGAGGCGAAGTCTTCTTGCCCTTCGGGGTCTTCTTGGCTTTGGGACCGGGAGACTTCTTCTTGGTCCTCTTGACCGGCGTCCTGGCGGGGGGGGTCGTCTTCTCCACTGGGGACACCTCCCTCTCTGTCTGCTCCGTTACAGCCTCCTGCTCCTCTTCGGGAGGGGCTGGAAATAGAAGACAATGCAAAATAAATCATCAATAAAAACCCCTTCCTACATTCATTAACAGAGAACACTGCATCACAAAATGTCACAGTAGAGATTTCTATACATATGGGACTCAAGACTTCCATGACAGACATATTCAATGTGACTTATTGGGATGAGACAACATCCACATCCAGATGCATGGCAGACAAGGCAGCGCCTGGTCATGGTCTACAGAAGATTACAGAAACCACCATCTCCTTCAAGAAATGTAGGATTCAAGGTCATATTAGTAGACAATGTGAACAAGGGCATTCAAATAATTGTTTTTGCATGCACACACAAACACACGCATATTTTGGAGCAACACATACATAACATTTTAGATGAAAAGAAATACAAAGAAACTGACTGGTTTGAAGCGTAGTCCTTTATTTGTTGCGGATGATGGCGATACATTGTTTTGCGTAAAATCTATTTAAACTTTTCACATCCAAAACAAACTAGAATGGTGCGCTCAGTAGAGTGCAAATCTCCACCAGGTGGCAATCACACATTTATTTTCCAATAGCTTAGACATTAGGCGGGGCTTAAGTGTAGGGGGTGGGGCAAACATAGACCAATGAAACTAGATCTACCCTCATTATTCCTATTACATGCTCATATTAGTACACCATTGGGTGGAATAAATCTTTAATTATTTTGGTGTAATAAACCTTACAAATTACTTGGGTGGCTTAAAGGGGTGGATCTGAACGATTGTGGGGCTTATTTCAATAATTTAAATTAAAAACCAGGTAAAGCAAATTCAGAGATTTGTTTCTAAATACATTATACATGTTAGAAAATAGATGCTGAAAACTTGTGAAAAAACTGAACTATGTAGTACTGAATTGTGGAGTTTTAGACAGTTACCGTTTTTCACCATTTTAGTTTTATTTGGGGCATCTGAAATCACGGCTTGATGACACACTGGATCCTTAGCATAACCCCTCCCCTATCATTATATAAAAACTAAAGCACATTAGCATGGTTCTCCCAGAGTTGATAGTAGCTCAAATGTGCAGCAAAGCTAATGCTAACCATTTAATGTATGTAACAATTAGTGATGCGCGATAGGAAAACATTTAAGCTAATGCTAACCGTATGTGAATGGAAAATGCTAACAAGATTAGCGGCACACTCCGGGAGGTAAGAAAAATGCTACAATTAGCGCCATACTCCGGGAGGTGTAAATAAAAACAGATTGGGGTGATCTAAGCTAGTTTGCTAAGTAGTCAAGCTTTCTAACCAAGTAGTTTATATTTGATAGTTGCTAGCAAAATATTAAGCTAATGGTAACCGTTTGATGATGGAAAATGCTAACAAGATTAGAGTCATACTACAGGAGGTAGTCAGATTAAAAACACATATTTGGGCGGTCGAACCTACTTTGCTAGTTCTTCAATAGACACTTAAAATGGGACTTGAGCTGAATGAAAGATGTCAATCATACGTAATCGGACTGCGCTCAAACAATCCTGAGAAATGGTCCGAGCAGCCATTTGAGCTGGGTTTTACAATAGTTAACATCTTCAAATTATTCAAATTTGGCTGGGTGGTTAACAAGTGTTTAAACACATTTAATTTCTCTTTAATAAATGTTTTTAATTAATATCAATAGGTTCACTATGGCATGTTGTAAACCGGTGCCAGAGTGGATAACCAGAAAACCTGTGTAGTATCGCCCTCGTGTGTTCAAAAGGTGTATCTTTATCCTGAATATGTGTTTCAATGGACAATGATGAAAATTAATTAAAATAAAGTACTAGTCATTGACCGATTTGAAAAATATTCCAAAATTCACATTCCTGACATGCCGTCAGCCTATGTGCCGCATTTCATCCGCCGCAGCCTTGTAGGCTGCAAGATTTGCTCTGGATAGACATACCAAGTGTTTTCCACCTGGTGGTGGAGATCATTTACACAATCCTCCCCCCAGGCGTTCCACCAGGTGGAGATAATTAAAAACCGTGCCGATCCTCTCATTGAAGAGGTGTCCACAGATGAGGAACTTCTCATGTGACCTCTCAAAGCCCACAGGTCTCACTGTGACAGCAGGGGAAAAGGAGATGTATCACTAATGCCACTTCCACAATCAATATTGCATCAGTTATTTTCTAGAACCTACTGGGGGATGTCAGGGAAACATTACATGGTGGATAGAATGGAAGGAAACCTGTGATCTTGACTAGAAATGAATTAAAACGGCACCAAAAGCTTTAAATCCATATAAAACTTGAAATATTAGATCAATGTATACTGGACCACAATTCCTTCCTAGTCTACTACTACAAAACATCTGTGGAGTGCTGTTCTTACTACACAACCAGTATATTTTAGTGCCTAGGGGCCAACTTTCCAACCCTCGTCTACTCTAAATATGCAAAACCGCGGTAAAACATATATATTTTTTTAGATTTAACAAGGTATATTGGTGTTCTTCATCTATACCAAAACAAGTTACCATGTCCAATATAAAAATGCATGTAGCTCAACATCAACAGTTCATCTCATGAAGGATTTGTGAGTCCACCTGACTTCAAACGCCAATTAAAAATATCGAAAGATTATGTTGCGTGTACATAATCATTTACGATGCCATGTGTGCCGTACCTACCCAGTGTGCTACTACCACACCTGTGGGAAACTTTTTAACCGAGCGCTTGTCCTTCTCCACTAGCAATTGGAGCACTTCAATTAGAAACAGCTCTGACCACAACTGGGATTAGGTTAATTTTAAAGCCATCATTTACATACATTTAAAGCAATGATGCAGTACACTTCTGACTTGAGACTGAAAAGGACTCGTCTATTACTCAATGAAAGTGACTTGATGAAAACAATGGAATCCACTTTCAAAATTATGATTACAAAACACATTTTTAATAACATTCCCTACTGTGATTTTTTGTATCCATATATTTGTTTTGCACATCACTTGGAATAGATGTCAATGCTACCTCTGCAGGTTAGGAAGTGTGGAGAATTGTTGGCCTCGGCTCAACCTGCATGTCAACAGCTGAACTAAACTGCTCCCAAAGTGAATAGAAATCACAGGTGTTCATTATTAAACCGCTCCCAAAGTGAATAAAATAATCACAGGTGTTCATTATTAAACCGCTCCCAAAGTGAATAAAACCATAAGTGTTCATAATCAGCAGAGCAACATTGTGTAGAGTCCCGCAAAAAAGCCAGTCATGCATGTTTTCAGAAGTGCAGCAGTCTACCTCACCATTCTAAATGTCAATCACAACCTATGCTGTAAGCAAAATAACATGGGAGCCATGTATTAAGAGTATTTTCCCTCGACACAGCGAAAGATACACACACACAACTGCTATCATGAACAGACTGATCTGAGCTGAATGCATTTTTCTAAGCTATCCATTGTTTCAATGTCTCAGCACTGCCTACAATGGGCCTCATAGAAAAGAGAAGGCAAATGGGAACTGAAGAACTCCTCATTTCATAGCAGTAGCACGTAATTTGCCCTCAGCATATGTCAAGCAAATTTTGTCAAGTGTGACATATGTGCGTGCGTGTGTGGCAGCTCTTCTCTCTGTGTAAGATTTGTCTTCATCTCTTGTTATCCTGTCTTCAGCTGTGGGCATCTCCAGCTTCTGGGGGGGGGGGGGGGGGGGTCTTCTAGCTGGTCTTGGGTCTGTGTGGCAGCGCAGACTCACTTCCCATTCCAGTGGTTCACCGTCCAAAGGGGAGTTTCAGATTTTCCACATCCCCTCGGTGGGTGCGTGCGTGTGCGTGCGCACGTGTGCGAAACAGTGGGCGTGTGCAGAGCCGAGCTGATCTGAACTGAGCGGGACCATCCCTACAACCAATCCAACACCGCTTCACAGAATCAATCAAGGCAGGCATCCAAAAAAATCTGTCATAATCACCTTTTTATTTTTAAGCCCAGGATGTTGTGATACATGACAAATCAGGAAGAAAAAGTGATATCAAAATGTCCATGTTATCCACAAAATTAAGGAATTAAGACAATAAGTGGGGTAACTTATGCCAAACACAGATTTATGCCAGGTGTCCTCCGAGTACGACTAGTAATGGCTTTATAGGAGCGTGTCGAGCCGGGGTGCAAGAAATAAAGTCGTCACTGACACCTACCTGCTGCAGACAGAGGGAGGGAGGCACGGTGTTCACACCGACAGCACGCTTGTAGAAATCGGGAGGTGGAGACTCTCACAGGCAAATAAGACAGGTCATATGACACAAGACACGCCCCACACACACAAACACATAGACAGAAACACTTCCATTCCATACATTGCATACAGCGTTGCCCCTCTATTCGTTGGGTAGTAGTGGCACCACGGTAGAGGTAACCTCTCCACCGCTACTGAAATGGAATCAAGCGGCCATTATTGCCCCGTCCTTCATGGAGGCAAATGCAGTGGAATTTCTATCCAAGTATCAGTATCCAAATTTCATTTCTGAAAACAACAGTTACTGGAATTCATACTGTGAGTACGACGACCAGGGAGCCAATACTCAACACAGCCTCTCAAAAAGTGGGAATACTGATCTTAGAGCCAGCTCCGGTCTTGCACGATGTCATTAAGACTTCATGTACTGGGCCACTGGCCCCCAGATGAGCACTCCTACTCTGGGAGGCTTGGCGAGCATCGGGGGGGAAACCCAGAGGGAACCCGGGTCGCCGGTCCCCACACTGCATTCCACTGACGCCACACATTTGAAAGGGGGAACCACTGGTGAGGCTAGGAGTCGCCCGACATTAGTTTGCGAGTGCCATGAGATGGCTTCACCGGTTTTCCTCTGCAGCCCTACGGTGAAACACGTTATTATTAAATACTTACCACGTTCGTTACCGCGTTTAATACTTACCCGGGTTCTGCAACTGTGCAAAATTTCATAGAGCGACAACTTTTGTACCAATCAAATTAAAAAACCACATTTCAAAAAGAAATGGCATAGGTACATGTTCCTCCATAAAGTTCTCATCATTACCACACATGTATGGATCATTCATCTCTTAACGGTTAGTATGAAGACAAGAACCACATTTATAAGAACTTGGTGAATAAAGGACAATGTGGTTTCTCAAAAAACAAACCCCAACGCATACAACAGACTGGCCTTACTTTGCTCGACAACCACCGCCTAGTGTAAAGAGGTAAGTGCTGGTTAGGAATGATTCGTTGAAACCTTCAGAGAGATACATACACGTTTTGTTTAACACTGTTGGTGATATGGGTGCAGTCTTTTCTGGCGTTACTGCATTGTAATTATGGTCGCTGGACCAGGAGGTGGAGGCCGGCGTGGGCGAGTCTTCCACGGTGTGTTTGTCTGCATCGACGACGTCACCCGATTCGCCCTCGTGGTCTTCCTCACTGTTGTCCTCGATTATGTCCTCCTCCTCCTCCTCCGCTTTCCTGCGCGTCTTCTTTACGCCGGCGGCACTTCTCTGGAGGGACGAGACAGACGGAGACACAAGCAGTCAGATCAAAGCGGTAGCTGCTTTCCATTGGCTAATGTCCCACCAGTCTCAACACGGATACACATCCCACCGCAACTACATTCCCATCATTGCACACACTCACTTTAAACATTCACCATAAACATTCATTCACTTTAGACACTTTAACACTGCACCATATTCTATCTATTTAGTTTAGTTTTAGTTTATTTATTTATTACCCAGGAACACTGTGCATCAATCAACTATCTAGTTTTCATCCGTAGTCCATGCATGTCTTTTTGGTGTGGGAGGAAACCGGAGTGCCTGGAGCAAACCCGGGGAGATTTGCACTACATCTCTACCTAATTTTTTGCATTTTGTACTTTAGTTGCATAGTTTTGCATATTGTGTAGGGTTTAGTCTTTATTCTTTAACTTTTTTTAACTGTATGAAGCACAATCTCAGGAGGCTCATACAGAACCAAGCATTCGACTGTAATGTACCTTATATGTGACAAAGAAAACAAAGCGTGAAAACTTGACGTAGTGTGTTGTACAAGAGCTCATTGTGTTGCACATGCGTGCTCCTTCCCACCACTCCACCAGGTGCCTTGCAAGTGACCTAGTCCTAAGCCATCTAGACGTTGGCTTCACATCGCCTACTAACGCTGGACCAGGCTGTATAATTTGAACGGTTAGCTTTATGCATCACATGACCTATGAACCCGTGGGAGGGGCTTAAACTGTAGCCCACGCGGAGGCCTCCAGAGAGCGTATGATTGTGTTGTTCAGTTCTACTATGCAAGAGCTTTAACCCTTTCACTACAGAAGGTTAACCTTTCACTACCACACTACAGAAGGTTAACCTTTCACTACCACACTACAGAAGGTTAACCTTTCACTATCACACTACAGGTTAACCTTTCACTACCCCACTACAGATGGTTAACCGTCTGTAATGTGGTAGTGAAAGGGTTAACCGTCTGTAGTGTGGTTGTGAAAGGGTTAACACTTTGTTGTGTGGCAGTGAAAGGGTTAAGTCAGTAAGAAAGACATTTAATTGAACACGGCTGCTTTCAGGTCATTCAAAAAGGCGTTTCTTAAACCTTAAAAAAGGTAATCCGTGTTATTATCTGTTTCAATAGTTGCCAGGCTACTTTCCATCATATTTCATCTCCCTGCTGCTTCTCGATGTGTATCTACCGTCTCACAAAGGGGATTGTTCTTTTCTCTCTGGGAAACTGAGCCCAAGATTAAGGCTACGTTTAGATGGAGAGAGTCTGAACAGAAACCGCAAAAGTCGTCTTACGGTTTCACTTTTAATTTTGCGTTTAGACTATCGTTTTGGGATGGAATTCTGCGCGCAGACGAGGCTGTAACGACTCCAGACGACTGAGCCCCGCTGTCACACGATTGGCGCATATGTCACATGACGTGCTGTGAAGACCCGCCCTACTCTGCCTCTGATTCGCAGACTGTGGGTGGGGAATGTGATTGGACCAAAGCAGTCACTCACAGACAGTGGGTCCAGTCACGCCGCGGGACAGATTCTTGTGTATTTAAAAGTACTGCCAATGTAGCCTTCAGGTGATCGCCATGGATAGAATCAGACATGCTTTGTTTACGCTTCTAGGCTACTGACGCATGCCTGTGATGTAAGCAGTACACGCGACGAGAGCCTTGACAACCCTTTCGTCATCGTTTTATGCGGTTTGACAGTTTAGATGAGCGCGAAGGTTTATCGTTTCTAGGAATTCCACCCTGGAAGGCAGTCTCACTTTTTTGCGGTTTCACCCCGTAAAAACGCTGTTTCCGTATAAACGAAAGGCACATCCGAAAAAATATTTTTGCGGATTCACCTGCTAGCGTTTCCGTCTAAACGGGGCCTAAAAGCACACAGCAGGCTTCTACTTTTTTGCTCATATTAGAATGAGCCGTCAAAACAATTAGATTTCACAGAGCAATACTAATGAAAAACTCCTACAGCAATAATGACTAGCGCCAATGGCATTAGTTAAATTAGTCATTCTAATTTATACTACAAATGTAGAATGTTTCATAATTTCTCAACAAAAAAAAAGATTCTATGAAAACTTTCAGAATGATCTGCTCTGAAAGGAGTTTCAGAAAATGATCTCTGGCTTCACATGGCCTACTATGACCGGACCTTCAACCAGGCGGTTTCATTTGAATGGTTGGTCTATGATTCATAGCATGATATTCATCTTTATATTGCCATTATACAATGTTAGAAAAGCTAATGAAATACTGTATCCACCATAATGCCAGCAGACTTTATATCAAGGGACAACCAGACATCAAACAGAAGCTACCTCAATAGAACAGGGAAATCTATGACAGTTATGTCATTACGTTTGTTCAATGAGGATAGGAACTGTTCTTCCAGAGACCCTCCAGGCCAAGGACTTCACATGGCTGCTGTTAATCCATACCAGCAACGGGCAAGAATCCAGCAGGTGCAGAATTTCATGAGCAGAATTTCATGCACACAAATAAAAATTTAATTCTCATGGTATCTGCACAATTCTCAACTTCAAATTAATATACTTTTAAGACCTTTTTATACCTATACAGGGGGTGAATAATACCATTTCCAATGCAAATATGAAAAGTTATCAAATGTTTTCTAAGTTAATAAGAGATGCACTGCCGTTGATATAAAAATTCTTGGGCCAAAATAGGCCTTTGTGCCAAAACCAATAGTTCGCTGTTTATGCGCGTTTGTCAATCTTTCTCTCATCTGCCTAAACATGTCAAGGAACACAATTTAAAAGGAGGCTACACAACCTTCAAGTGATGTAGCGACTGTACCACTAGTGCTGCAACTAGTGCTGCATTTAGTCTTTATTGTTTAAAACACCACAATCAAAGGTTTTGACTTTGAAATTATTTCCAAAAGATGTTCAGCTAATTTGAAACTATGCAAGCCTGACCATAGCCTTAAGGTAATACCACTGTCACTACAGGTCTGACGTTACATTAAATGGTATGATGAATACAACATAAGAGATCAGGCTACTGCTGAATGAGAACATATCTGCAAAAAAAAAGAAACAGTGGAAGCCAACAGTCACATCCCTCTGTACATACTGTAGGCCTACATGGTTGGCAATATAGTGGCACTACAGGTCTGACATTAATAGTGTGATGATCAGGCAGATGTGGCTGAATATGAACTTGTTACACAGGCCTAATTGTGCTTTTCCCCCATTGTAATCTGCATAGAGTAAGTTATAAACTACACAGTCCAAGGATAAGTCCCAGATTTCGAAATAGTTTGATGTGATTTCTGTCCCGCATGCAGCAGGATCACAATCATTTATGGTCAATCACATTTCTATCAAACAATGGAGTGCTAAACCCTGTTTGGCTCAGAAGAATGAGTCATTTCCAGTCAAATTAATATTACAAGTAAGCAGAAATATCTGAAGAAAACCTGGGCTTTGCTAAATTTGGAGTTTTCCTGGGTAAACAAACTTCACATCGGCATTGAACTTGCATTCATGGTTATTTTTACAAGTCCAGACATGCTTGCCTTGCCCACAGGAATAATGAATATATATATATCCGGTGTATAGGTGCAGGTCGATATGTAAGCTCTGCCAGAGGGCTAGACTTTTTGCAGTGCACTGCTGTTTGATCTCACTTGCTCTAGCTGTTGGATAACTGACAACACGTTTGCAGGTCTTTTGTCACATAGAATGATATACGGTAGGTATATCTCCGGTCGGGTCCATTATTGGAAACGTTACAATATCTCTCCATATTCATTTTAATAGATGAAAATTGAATGACTCCCCTCCTACAAATTAAGACATTTTAGACCTTGAATTACCAAACAATATCTTAAGATGTTTTAAGACTTTTGAAGGATCAACAGGGACCCTGTGTATAATTCTTTCGCGATGTGGCAGAGAAATATTACTGGTATTATGCAAGAATGTTGTTATGGCAACACAAAGCCTGAAACAATGAGATAAACATTGCAAACAGGAAATCTTCCAACAGATATGAATAGTAGTCATGTGTTCATCCAAAAGAAAAAACTGAACATTGCATCTCCGATTATAGGGATGTTTCTTAATCTCACACACAAAATATATAGCATGCATCTACTATACTATATATAGTATGTGCAACTCTGTACATACATCGTATTAGCACTACTCAGTAGTACTAATTTGTATATTTAGTACCCAGTTTAATCACCTGTACATTACTATTGCATTTTACTGCTACATTTGCACTCTGGTTGGCTGGCAAACTTCTTTACGTTGTACTGTACTTGTGCTGTATGATGACAATACATTTTAATCTAATCTAGAAAACAAAACGATCTTTCAGCGAGGCAACAAGTATAACGTACACAGGACGAGCTACACTATGCTTTATGAAGTACACAGGACGAGCTACACTATGCTTTATGAAGTACACAGGACGAGCTACACTATGCTTTATGAAGTACACAGGACGAGCTACACTATTGCTTGCTAATTATGTTAATGTTAGGTAATGTAACGTGAAATTGTCCGAAGGAGTCATCACAAAAACATATCGTTACATCAGACAATACTGTATAATGATGACAATACATTTTTATCTAATATAGGATTTCACCATCACAATGAATTATCATCTCTTATCACAACCTTGCAAAAAGGACAGGTAAAAGGCACTGTTGATAGTAAAAGGCACTGTTGATAGCACTGTTGATAGAATTGACCAATGAACCCATGTCACCCGCTGTCTTTTACTTCAATTTTCTTTTTTATTATTATAATTTTTTCTTTATAGTTTCTGTCTGTTTAACACTTTGACTGCCGGAAAACGCTTTAGAGCGTCATTCCCGGCCATGCTCAAGTTGCCGGAGGACGCTGTACAGCGTCCTTATATCAATATTTCAAAAATCTGCGATCGGATTCATATTTCCCCTCCGCTGGCCTGAGATCCACCAGGAGGACCCACTGAGCTCTCTGGCGGTTCAGGAGCGCCATCTGGTGGCCGATCGGCGCAATCGCCAAACAGGAAGTGCTATGGAGGTTGTGCTGGTCGACCATATTACTTCCGGGCACTCTGTTTGGCTCACGGGACTCGATCTAGACACAATACATAGCGATCGATTGCCAATAACTCGATAAACAACATGATTTGGACATATATACTATTATACAAGCTGGAAATGGACCCGATATTTCTACATACCATAATAGGTAAATGACTGTTCCACGCTCATCGCCCAACGGCGCGAGGAGGATACGGTAAGATTCAGCGTTATTTTTGATCGTATTCCATATAAACTGTTATGATGAACATATCACCCACACTAGATGGATATAACGCTGCCCACGGAATTATAAACGATCCCCCGCCCATCCGGTCATCATCAGATCATACGTAGATCATTCTAGAAGTACGTCCAATTTAAATTTTTTATATCGCCCCGATTGCCATCAAACTGTATTTCATCATCAATATAATGCATTTGGGGCTATAAATCACGTTCTGGAGAAAGCTGCAGAAAGAGATGAAAACATACTTATACATTAGACCATACTTTACTATGAATATGTGAATGAAAAAGTTTAACGTTGCTACACAATGAACAATACATATAGGACTTTGAATGGGCCCTAATAATGGCAATGTAGCAATAGAATTTAAAAAGTTATAGCCATGCAAAGAAGGGGTACTTCTCCATAGACAAATAGAGCCGGGAACCTATGGTATATAATGAATTTAACCCATGGCACCCAAAGTGTTAATTGTATTGTATGTTTGTAAATCAAAAATGAAAATAATCTCATTGGATGTGCCCTGACAATTAATGCTTGTATATCTTATCGTGTGTTGTCATGTTTGTTTATATGTTTGTTTAAAAAATAATAATAAAAAAAAAAAAAAAAAAAAAATGAAAAAAAAAATGTAAAAAAAAAGGCGGTCTCGACTCCCGGAGAGTCAGCATTGCCTTGGCTTGGGCTGATCGCTATACTAACTCGTTTGGCTGAGTTAGGGGGAGGGAAGCCGTGGGTGGGTCCTGGGCGTTGTGGACAGCGACCCCTACAGTTCAGTCGGGGCGCATGCACAGCGAGGGTAGGATCTGGAGAAAGGTAGTGTGACCTTCCACACGTTACACTCTCCCGGTGAGAATCTGCGCGGCCAGGCTGGCTGCCGGCTGGCTGCACATGTGACAGTCTCCGGCCTCCCGGACCAACAGTAGGGGGGGGGGGGGGGGGGGGTGTGTGCAACAACCAGGAAGGGGGTTGGGAATTGGCATAACGACTAACAGTGGGATGGGAGAAAAATCGGAAAAAGGAGGGGGAAAAAGATAATAAAAAAAAAAAGGCACTGTTGCTAGTGTCTGCCCTGGGTTACCTTGGGTGTAGACCTGCTGCCAGCCTTCTTCTTCTGCTTGGAGTCCTTGACGTCAGTGATGGACCTCATGGCGGCAGCGGCGTGCCTCAGGATACAGTCATTGCCACAGTAGACAGAGTCTGGCTGGGCGTTGTTCACACAACCGGGCCCCATGCACTTAGGAAGGGACGCCGCCGGCACCGCCTCCTCTTCCTCCGCCTCCTCCTCCTCCTCAGCCTTCAGCGCCACCTTCTCCTCCTCGGGAGCCACTGTCTGCTCCGCTTGCTCCTGCTCCTGCTCCTCCTCCGCCTCCGCCTTGTGCTCTACGTCTGACGTGGCTTTCTGCTCCGCGATCGGTGCCGCTTTCTGCTCCGCTTTGGGCGTGGCCTTCTGCTCCGCTCTCTGCTCGGCAGTCTGCAGTATGGCCTGTTCCGAGAGGTGCACGGGTCAGTACAACACAACACGAGAGGTCACAACACGGCCTTCAAGTGTAGTGTAATGTAGCTATTGTACGACTCAAACAACAAATTGGGAAGATAGTGAATTTGAAATTATTTCCAAAAGATGTTCAACTCATTTGAAAAGATGACAATGTAGGCCTTGCCCTTGAAACTATGCAAGCCTGACCATAGCCTGAGGTCGTACCACTGTTGTTGGCACTACAGGTCTGACGTTACATTAAATGGTACGATGAATACGACACAAGAGATCAGGCTACCGCTGAATGTGAACACAATACATCTGCTAAAAAACTGTGGAAGCCAACAGTCACATCACTCTGTACATACTGTAGGCCTACATGGTTGGCATTGCAATATTGGCACTACAGGTCTGACTGTACAGTAATCACAACACAGGGGGAAAGTGAACAAGACCCTCATCTGCACCTTGATTACACTGCCTACTTGCTCATACGTGTACATTCAGTCAATTATATTGTTTACACTGCCTATTTTGACTTTTCTACTGTACTATAATTGTATCGCCTGTATTATATCTTCTACCATTACCCTGCCCATACCTGTACCTCCCCTCCCCCATGCTGCCTGAATTTCCCCAAAGGGATCAATAAAGGAATATATTATCTCGTCTTAACAATCGTGAGTAAAGACTGCTAATGTTAGAAAGGCTTGGTCCCAGGGGAATAAACAGAGTGCATCAACACACACTCTTCAGTATTCCATAAAGACAGCAGTATGCGGGGGAAACGGCTCATCAGATGACTGTTTTATGAAGGTTTTCTAGCACAACGAAGCGTGTGAATACGTACCGGCTGGAAGATCTTAATCTTCTTCTTCCCCGTGGGGTTGATGGCCTTCTCTATCCTGCCTTTGATACCCGGGTCGTCTCCCACCTTCTCCTCCGTCCCGGCGGAGAACGACGGGAGGCCCGTCGCCGAGAGGCTGGCCAAGGGGCCGGAGTCTGACCTTATGGCCTCTGCGAGGGCGGAGACGAGTGCAGTAGGAAGAGATAGAGCGTCGGCTCGGAGCCTGTTCTCCGTATCCAGGGATGCGGTCGTGGCAGGTTTGACCAGCTGGTTCTTCTTGGCGGTGCAGTTGGGGCAGATGTAGTCCTCGCCGTTCCTCTCCATGAGGCGGCCGCGGGCCTCCGTGATGCCCACGCAGTCCCCGTGGAACCACTCCTCGCAGCGGTCGCAGCAGATCATGAACCTGGACAGAGACATACAGAGTTGAGTCCCAGTTCACCGTGAATCGGGTAGATTCCTGAAAAAAGCTGCACCGATCCGTTTAACGTGGCGACAGAGGTTTTCAGTTGCCACATAATTTCAGACTTTGCAAAGTGGAATCCAACAATCGTGGAGGTGTAATCAAGGAAGCCAACGTGAGAATAGTAAAGGTTCAGTGTCCAACTGCCCAACAGGTAACCATTTAATTACCCACTGTACATATTATACTACAACTCTGTAAATACGATTAGCACTACACTCAGTTATACTCATTTGTATATTTTGTACCCAGTTTAATCACCTGTACATTGTATATTGCCGTTGCACTTCACTGCTACATTTGCACTGGATGCCAAACCTCTTTTTGTTGTACTGTATCTGTGCTGTATGATGACAATACATTTTAATCTAATCTAAGGCCTAACAAAATTAATTGTTTGGTTTCCGTTTAAGTTAAGTTAAGCCGGCCATGGGTAGGTAGGGAATTTATTTTATAAAAAAAAATCCCACAGCGACTATGGATAGGGAATTTCTTTTTTTAATTAAAATGTTCACGACAACATGGATGCATGTACTCTGCCAGCATGTTTAATATCCATAATAGTAAAGGTTTGACTAAGATTTTTCTGAAACTTTATTGTAAAATTATTATTTCTTTTTTTTCTCATAAAATAAATTGGGTCGCACCTAAATCGGCAGGGTCGGTCAGCAACCGGAACCAAGCCATTTATTTTGATAAGCCTAATTCACAACAAGAGTCATTTTGATTTATTTACTTAAGCTGCAATGTGTAGTTTAGGGGGGAAATGTTTACCCCTGAAACCAATCATAAAAATCATTTCTTTAGCAGTAGCCTAAATAAAGTGTCCCACAATGAAAGCAGAATCCCAGGAACAGTATTTGAGGACAGTTGGTTGTAGTGGTCCTAGCACTATGGCTGTCTTAAATACTTCGAAGCTTCATTCGATGGGCATGGGATTCGAATATGAAAATAAAATGAGATTATAAAAAAGAATTGGGTGCAAAATCAACTCTGCCTCTCTTTGTTAACTACAACAAGCAATGCTGTTTTGTTATTTAAGATTAGGGCTGCACGATTTTGGGAAATAATCTAATTGCGATTTTTCTGACAGATATTGCGATTGCGATTACATTTGCGATTATAATTTTTTTTAAGCAGCCCCACAGAGGTTTATTGTAAAATGCGGCTTGCATCTGGCCTACACGGTGGGTCTGTTCAGGACACAGTCTGACATTTTTTCTTTTTACCTGGGAATCGATACCGGTACGGTACCCAACGGTACCTTTTTTTCTGTACTTTACTCTCCCTCTCTGAAGTAAACTTCACAACACACAATCTAAATAGCCCTTACCTCCCTCTCCCAAACTGTTCCTACAACAATTTTTTTATGTTGCATGATCATGTATATTTATTTTGTATTATAATTTTTTTGTTTGTTTAAATAACATTATCTGGCAATCCTCAGTAAATACTATCAAACTCCTCTGATGTCAGATCAGATGAGACGCGTGCACACACACACACACAAAAGGAGAATGGCTTAAATGATTTTAGAATACTTCAGCTAATGAAGTTAAATGTTTATTATCATCAACTATCCAGTTCATTTTTATAGTGCAACGTTTTTCTACTTTTCTACATTAATTGAACCAGTAGTGAGAGACTCTGTTATAATTAAAATCACTCCATAAAAATGGAAATTATAAGACATTAAAATGATAAAACGGTAATAAGACAACTAGATAAAATAGCTAAATAAGACAATTAGTAAGACAATAACATAAGACAATAAAATAATTACAAATAAAATAATAAATAGTTAAAATAGCAAAATTAGATAGTAAACAATAAGAAAAAACTATACCATTCCGTGCGGAAAGTGTGGGTGATGCCTGTGCACCGGCCAACGGGAGAGGGTCTATGAATTGTTGAATAGATACACAAATGTTCTAGAATGTTCTATTATGACGCATCACAAATGTTCTAGAATGTTCTATTATGACATCATACTGTGACAGCACAAATGGTCTAGAATGTTCTATTATGACATCATACGGTGACATCACAAATGGTCTAGAATGTTCTATTATGACATCATACGGTGACATCACAAATGGTCTACAATTGTCTATTATGACATCATACTGTGCCATCACAAATGTTCTAGAATGTCCTATTATGACACATACAAATGTTCTAGAATGTTCTATTATGACATCATACTGTGACATCACAAATGGTCTAGAATGTTCTATTATGACATCATACGGTGACATCACAAATGTTCTAGAATGTTCTATTATGACATCATACTGCGACATCACAAATGTTCTAGAATGTTCCATTATGAAATTTCCCGTTTAAAGTCAATTTGTAGTCAAACCGTGCGGTGAAACTTGACAAAAAGTACTAGCAACTCAAGTTGGAGCAAGACGGTCGTTTTGATACCCTACACGTGTATGTGGTGCGAAAGTTCTGAGAGGAGTTAGCGGGCAAAAATCGGCGGAATAATAAATAAAAAGTAAAATTTATAGAAAGCGATATCTGATCAGTAAGTATCCTTCTATCATGTGTACTAATATATATTCACTGTAGAATTATAGGGTCTTAGCACATTAGAAGTATAGTATCTTTTTATAGTAGAAGTACAGTATAGTATCTGTTTACAGTAAAAGTACAGTATATTATCTTTTTACTAACCAAGCTAACCTGAACGTGTCTATACTTCCCACAAGCAAGTTGTTCTTCCGAGTTCCCATTTTGCGCTCTGATTGGCCATGCACGTTTCTGGTCATGTGACATGTGCGCCCAATCGCATGACGAGCAGTGTCTTAGCCCATTTCCGCATCGAACAGCCTGCAAACGACCTAACGCCTAGTTTATCACTGGTTAAGCTAAGGCAACTCTTTCACAGTTGGTTAAGGTTAGAGTTTGGAATCAGGGCTGGCGTTCTATCGCCATGCTCTAAGACAAACTCTAACCTTAACCAACTTCGAAAGAGCGCCTAAGCTTAACCGTCCAAAGAACTTGCCATCACACGATTGGGCGCACATGTCACATGACCAGAAACGTCAGTGGCCAATCAGATCGCGCAAAAGGACAACTTGCTTGTGGGAAGTATAGACGCAACCTGAACCAAGCTAAACGTACCTGAAATAGGTGCTGCAGCCACACAGTATGACCTTGTGGGCGTTAAACTCAGTGCTGTTGACTTTAATAACCACATCACAGAAGCTTCCCTCCAGACGCAGGTCATTAAGGATTGTACAGGACATGGTGCTCGTTTCCTTTTCCATGGTGATTTTTTTATTGTATCTACAGTAAATATTCAAGCTTACAGACGTGTAGCCGGACACAACAAGTGAGATCTTCACTGGTCTTCTGAGGCCCCGTCCACACGAGCGCTGGATTTAATGTAACCATGATTGTATGTGCGCAGTTGCACTGTTCGGGCACACACAACCGGGGTTTTGCTACACTGCAACCGCGGTCTTTGAAAACCGGAGTCCAGGGTGAAGTTTTGCGCACATCCCGGTTGCAGTGGGTGCGTGTGGGCATAGCAACCGAGGTTATTCCCAGTGTTTACAGCAGAGCTGTCGCAATTATTTCCCATGTTCACGGCAGACTGTCGCAAACAATAGCAAGTTATTGTTATAAGGAACCCAGTCCAGACTGCATCCCCTTAACAATTGTTTGTATTGAGCCGTATTGTATTGTACCCATTCTGCAATGTGTTAAATAACGTTTGCATCCATTCATTATACTAGCGTTAACCACATTATTACGTTAGCATGTAAGCTATATACTATACATAGAGAATGCCATTCACATTAGCATGTAGCTAACAACACCAGAGATCATTTTGTGAGACTAAACTATCCGCTCTTGGTGGTAAATTGTGTTGCTGTTGGTTGTTTCATCAACAAATGAGAGGCAGAACACACAGTGAATGTATCCGTTTGTTTATTGCACTTTCTTTGCTGAAAAATATATGCTCCGTTGGCTAAATGGCTAACGCAAGGTATTTAAAGATGGCGGCTTTGTTTTGTTTTTAAGCAGGAAGTGTAGTGAGCGTTCAACCTTTTCTGATTGGTTGAAATGGCCTTCATGTCTGAACAACATCGCCACCTACTGCTTTGGCATTGTACTACATGTATCGGTTGCTGATTTTCCAGCCGCCGCGAGTACACGGTTATACGCGGTTATTCACCTGTGTGGACCGAGGTTTATTTTTTTTCAAACCTTTGGTGTCATTAATACCAGTGATCGTGTGGACAGGGCCTGAGATCTGAGATCTTCTGAGAGAATTGTTGAATATACACAAATGTTCTAGAATATTCTATTATGACATCATACTGTGACATCACAAATGTTCTATTATGACATCCTACTGTCACATCACAAATGTTCTAGAATGTTCTATTATGAAATGTCCCGTTTAAAGTCGATTTGTAGTCAAACGGTGTGGTGAAACTTGCCAAAAAGTAATAGCAACTCAAGTTGGAGCAAGCCGGTCGTTTTGATACCTTACACGTATGTGGTGCGAAAAGCTCTGGGAGGAGTTAGCGGGCAAAAATCGGCGGAATAATAAATAAAATAGATTACAATAGTGTGGGAGAACCCACACTAATTAAATAACAGTAAAAGACATTAAAAAAGAACAAATAAAATGAAAAAAACTACATAAAACCGATACAAATTATAATAAAATTAATAGAAATAGAGATATCTGATCAGTAAGCATCATTCTATCCTGTGTACTAATATATATTCACAGTATAAGTATAGTATCTTTTTACAGTAGAAGTACAGTATAGTATTTGTTTACAGTAAAAGTACAGTATATTATCTTTTTACTAACCAAGCTAACCTGAACCAAGCTAAACGTACCTGAAAAAGGTGCTGCAGCCACACAGGATGACCTTGTGGGCGTTAAACTCAGTGCTGTTGACTTTAATAACCACATCACAGAACCTTCCCTCCAGACACAGGTCATTAAGGATTGTACAGGACATGGCTTGTTTCCTTTTCCATGTGGTGATTTTTCAATTGTATCTACAGTATATATTCAAGCTTACAGACGTGTAGTCGGACATAAGTGAGATCTTCACTGGTCTTCTGAGATCTGAGCTCTTCTGAAAGAATTGTTGAATAGATACACAAATGTTCTAGAATGTTCTATTATGACATCATAATGTGACATCACAAATGTTCTATTATGACATCATACTGTGACATCACAAATGGTCTAGAATGTCCTATTATGCCATCATACTGTGACCACAAATGTTCTAGAATGTTCCATTATGAAATTTCCCGTTTAAAGTCGATTTGTAGTCAAACGGTGTGGTGAAACTTGCCAAAAATTGGTGGTATAATAAATAAATAGTATAGATTACAATAGTGTGGGAGAACCCACACTAATTAAATAACAGTAAAATAAGACATTAAAAAAGAACGAATACAATTAAAAAAAACTACATAAAATGATACAAAGTATAATAAAATATTTAAGTAAAATTAATAGAAATAGAGATATCTGATCAGTAAGCATCATTCTATCCTGTGTACTAATATATATTCACTGTAGAAGTATAGGGTCTTAGCACAGTAGAAGTATAGTATCTTTTTACAGTAGAAGTACAGTATAGTATCTGTTTACAGTAAAAGTACAGTATATTATCTTTTTACTAACCAAGCTACCGTAACCTGAACCAAGCTAAACGTACCTGAAATAGGTGCTGCAGCCACACAGGATGACCTTGTGGGCGTTAAACTCAGTGCTGTTGACTTTAATAACCACATCACAGAACCACATCACAGGTCATTAAGGATTGTACAGGACATGGCACTTGTTTCCTTTTCCATGTGGTGATTTTTAAATTGTATCTACAGTATATATTCAAGCTTACAGACGTGTAGCCGGACACAACAAGTGAGATCTTCACTGGTCTTCTGCGATCTGAGCCCTTCTGAGAGAATTGTTGAATAGATACACAAATGTTCTAGAATGTTCTATTATGACATCATACTGTGACATCACGAATGTTCCATTATGACATCATACTGTGACATGACAAATGTTCTCGAATGTTCTATTATGACATCATACTGTGACATCACAAATGTTCTCAAATGTTCTATTATGACCATACTGTGCCATCACAAATGTTCTAGAATGTTCTATTATGAAATTTCCCGTTTAAAGTCGATTTGTAGTCAAACGGTGCGGTGACTTGCCAAAAAGTAATAGCAACTCAAGTTGGAGCAAGCCGGTCGTTTTGATACCTTACACATGTATGTGGTGCGAAAAGCTCTGGGAGGAGTTAGCGGGCAAAAATCGGCGGAATAATAAATAAATAGTATAGATTACAATAGTGTGGGAGAACCCACACTAATTAAATAACAGTAAAATAAGACATTAACCCATTTCCCGCCAATCACGTGTTAAGGCGGGGTTCTCCGCCATGCGTTGTCTGCCAATAACTCCGTAAGGCGTTTTTGAGATCAATATTTCATATTTTCGTCATGGTATTCATATTTCACCCACAGAGTCTTGGGTGATGCTGTCTGAGCCATCACAACTCCGCAACGCTTCAATACCGCCACGGGGTGGCCGATCGGCGAGTTGCCAAACCGGAAGTGCCCATTGTAGATCGGTCCGTCCCCTATTTTCGTCCGGCCGCTCGCTTATTGTCCCGGGGCTCAATACAGACACCGTCAATATGGATCTTTGCCATAACTCAATAATCAACATGATTTGGACGTGTATTAGTAATATACAAACCGGAAATGGATCGCATCGATCAACATCCCATAATTGGGATCGGTTTGCTCCACTCTCATCGCCGGTGAGTTTCAGCGTTTTTCTTTACCATTTTCTATACAAACTGCTCTGATCAATATATCACCCATACTACATGAATCATTTAATGTCGGTCATTGAATTATAAACGACCCCCCCCCCCCTCCGTTCACCCGCAGATGACCAGTCATGTATCAAACTGCATTTGATCATTAATATATGCATTTATGCCTATATCGCACGTTCTATGAAATACTGCAGAAAACGATAAAAACATATTTATACTCTAGACGGTATTTTAGTATGAATGTGTGAATGAAAAAGTAAAACGTTCCTACATCCTGAACGATAGATAATTGATGTTGAATGGGCCATAGTAATGTCAATTTAGCAATACAATTTAAAAGGTTATAGCCCTGCAACGAAGGTGAACATCTCCATAGACTTATAGCGCTGGCAGAGAGGGTACAATGATGGGTACAATGCCCGGCAGAGAATGGGTTAAAAAAGAACAAATACAATTTAAAAAACTACATAAAACAATGATACAAATTATAATAAAATATTTAAGTAAAATTAATAGAAATAGATATCTGATCAGTAAGCATCATTCTATCCTGTGTACTAATATATATTCACTGTAGCAGTATAGGGTCTTAGCACAGTAGAAGTATAGTATCTTTTTACAGTAGAAGTACAGTATAGTATCTGTTTACAGTAAAAGTACAGTATATTATCTTTTTACTAACCAAGCTACCGTAACCTGAACAAAGCTAAACGTACCTGAAATAGGTGCTGCAGCCACACAGGATGACCTTGTGGTCGTTAAACTCAGTGCTGTTGACTTTAATAACCACATCACAGAACCTTCCCTCCAGACGCAGGTCATTAAGGATTGTACAGGACATGGTGCTCGTTTCCTTTTCCATGTGGTGATTTTTAAATTGTATCTACAGTATATATTCAAGCTTACAGACGTGTAGCCGGACACAAGTGAGATCTTCACTGGTCTTCTGCGATCTGAGCTCTTCCGAGAGAATTGTTGAATAGATACACAAATGTTCTAGAATGTTCTATTATGACATCATACTGTGACATCACAAATGTTCTAGAATGTTCCATTATGACATCATACTGTGACATGACAAATGTTCTAGAATGTTCTATTATGACATACTGTGTCCGTCCCCTATTTTCGTCCGGCCACTCGCTTATCGTCCCGGGGCTCAATACAGACAGTCAATATGGATCTTTGCCATAACTCAATAATCAACATGATTTGGACGTGTATTAGTAATATACAAACCGGAAATGGATTGCATCGATCAACATCCCATAATTGGGATCGGTTTGCTCCACTCTCATCGCCCAATGCTACGAGGAGACTGGGGTGAGTTTCAGCGTTTTTCTTTACCATTTTCGATACAAACTGCTCTGATCAATATATCACCCATACTACATAAATCATTTAATGTCGGTCATTGAATTATAAACGACCCCCCCCCCCCCCCCTCCGTTCACCCACAGATGACCAGTCATGATGTTTAGGACCATGTACAGTTGACATTTTTAATATAACGTTGATCGGTATCAAACTGCATTTGATCATTAATATAAGCATTTATGCCTATATCTCACGTTCTATGAAATACTGCAGAAAACGATAAAAACATATTTATACTCTACAGTATTTTAGTATGAATGAAAAAGTAAATCGTTCCTACATCCTGAACGATAGATAATTGATGTTGAATGGGCCATAGTAATGTCAATTTAGCAATACAATTTAAAAAGTTATAGCCCTACAACGAAGGTGAACATCTCCATAGACTTATAGCGCTGGCAGAGAGGGTACAATGATGGGTACAATGCCAGGCAGAGAATGGGTTAAAAAAGAACAAATAAAATTTAAAAAACTACATAAAACAATGATACAAATTATAATAAAATATTTAAGTAAAATGTATAGAAATAGAGATATCTGATCAGTAAGCATCATTCTATCCTGTGTACTAATATATATTCACTGTAGAAGTATAGGGTCTTAGCACAGTAGAAGTATAGTATCTTTTTACAGTAGAAGTACAGTATAGTATCTGTTTACAGTAAAAGTACAGTATATTATCTTTTTACTAACCAAGCTACCATAACCTGAACCAAGCTAAACGTACCTGAAATAGGTGCTGCAGCCACACAGGATGACCTTGTGGGCGTTAAACTCAGTGCTGTTGACTTTAATAACCACATCACAGAACCTTCCCTCCAGACGCAGGTCATTAAGATTGTACAGGACATGGTGCTCTTTCCTTTTCCATGTGGTGCTTTTTAAATTTTATCTACAGTATATATTCAAGCTTACAGACGTATAGCCGGACACAACAAGTGAGCTCTTCCCTGGTCTTCTGAGATCTGAGATCTTCTGAGAGAATTGTTGAATAGATGCACAAATGTTCTAGAATGTTCTATTATGACATCATACTGTGACATCACAAATGTTCTAGAATGTTTGATTATGACATCACAACGGAACATGTTTGAGCTCGATTTGAATAATTTAAATATTATATAAATATAAAAATGTGTAGAGCTGCCTTGGATCTCAACCTCTTTAATTTAAATAATATGTTGATATAATATAATGTAATGTAATATGTAGGGCTGTCTTAAATACTTCGAAGCTTTGTTCGATGGGCATGGGATTCGAATATGAAAATAAAATTTTATTATAACTATATATAATTATAGCAATGCTGTTTGTTATGTAAGATGAGGTCGGACTCGGCACTGACAGATTTGTGTTCATTGTGCTGCTTTTATAAAGCCTCAAATGACGGCTTACAATATTTCATGAAAGCAAAGTGTTTCGTTTGTCTAAGATTTAAAAAGGTTTAAACTTCACAGCACTGACACACTGACAAAGTTGAACAAAGTGCTGTACAAGTCGCACAACATAAAAAAAAAAAAAAAAAAAAGTATCTCGAAGCTTCGAATTAAAATCGAATCTCGGCCCCGAAGCTTCGAATTAAAACAAAAAAAATCGAAGGTCAGCCCTACCTAGCACACACATTTAATGCCAGTTAGGGTACCTTATGTATACTGCACCTGCACTTTACTTACAATTAGAGATGTTCAGATACCATTTTTTCCTTCCCGATCCGATTCCGATACCTAAGCTTTGGGTATCGGCCGATACCGATACTGATCCGATACCAGTGCATACACAAAAAAAAAATATATATATAAAAATTTTACTTTTTCTTTTTTACAGATACTGTTTTATATATAAATTTTTTTTGTAATAACTAGAAAGTAATGGTATTTATTCAACAACAGGTGATTGTATAGATTAGTATTAGTATCATTAATCAATGAGTATGGGGCTGCGGCACTGCAGATTAGGGATGGGTATCGTTAGGATTTCATCGATACTACTACTCTTATCGATACTGCTTAACGGTTCTGTACTTTATCGCTACTCTTATCGGTTCTTTTCGGTTATTTTTTGCAAGAAAAAAAGACAATTAATTAAGAACAGAATCAACATTGCTTTATTATTTATACAACTTTATAAATAAGTATTATAAATAAATATAATTTCTTCAGCAACAGCAGCAACAATGTTTTAAAATGTGTCCGACTCTGAATTACTTTTTATAATAAACAACAAATGCAAAAGGCTAACAGAACTGTGACACTAGTTCACCCTATCCTCTGTCATCCTTCCTCTAGCTGCTAGGGAGAAAGGACTTTGGGTGGTGGAGGGAGGTAGAGGGAGGATGTGTGGTGGCCGGGCTCACTGGGCTGGGACATGGTGGCTGACGTTTCCGTTGTCCGGTAATTACCGGTTTTTGACCGGGGAAATCTGTTGAAGTCCGACATATTTAAATATCTCCGGTCATAATGTCCTGTAGCGGGAGCTAGATGCTGGATTTGCGAGAAGCATGCAACTGCAGAGCCGCAGAGCTGACAGTTGTGCCCGCACAGTGCAATACTCCAATTCAGCCATTGGCAATTCAGCTGTTGGGTGGGTGGCGCTGCTGAGCGGTCCTGTGACCGGACCTGAGAGCGCCGCTGGCTCTGCGGCTCTGCAGTTGCATACTATTGGGATGTTCTTCGTTGGGAGCAGAGCTGCAGTGGACGTGGATGCAGATGGAACACTGCGCGCAAAGCAGTCAAATACGTGCATTTCTGCACACTAATATGTTTTGCCAACAGATGTTTTGATAAATTGCTCGTATTGCCACCCTTACTGGCAAATGTTTTGTTGCACTTGTGGCAACGTGCATTGTCGGCATCGACTCTTGTAAATTATATCCATACTTTCGAGCGCTTCGCTCTATCCGCCATCACGACTCGAGTGCATGCAGAGGCAGAGCTGTCTGTGTCGCACTAAGGAGTACCCGTATGTGTATGACTATCGCGACTCGCGAGGAGTGTGTAATAATAAATGGCTCGCTGCGGCTCGATTCTCGTGCAGAGAGATCGTTCGCAACTTTTAAATAATAATAATAATATCTCTAGAGTATCGATAGCCGTACCGATGACGTCGGAGCTTATAAATACTCCGGTCTTTTCTAATATAGTACCGGTTCCCGTTTAGAACCGGGGTCCGGGGGTCATCCCTACTGCAGATATACCCTACTCCAATGATCCGCACGGACGTTAGACGTTGTTGCACTCGCTACCCAGTCTGTAAACTACTAGGAGATGCTCTGGCTAGTTCATGTTGTGATTTTCGATGCAAAATAAATATTCAACATTCTCTTCTGCGACTCCGCCTCAGACTCTTATCCTTTGGCACTTGGAACTTTCTGTACTTTGCTTGCAGGTCTGCAGCCATTATTGCTGGATTATGAATAGCACCAACTTTAGCCACGGTATCGTTATCAAGCTAAGCTAGCTGACCTAGCTCGTCTTCCCCGCATTGACATTTGATAACGTTAGTCAGCTAACGCTAGTCAGTAGCTACTTGACTTACCGGTAAATACGATTCACCGTGGGTGCATTATTGTTGATAGACGGCCAGTGTCAGGTCCTGGAGAAAGGACAGGCGATCATCTGATTTGATGTAACGTTAAAGCGGATGTTGTTCCAACTAGCTAGCTTTTCAGCTAATGCTATCATAACACCAGCAAGCAAAACACATCCCGTCCGAGCTCCCCGTCACACGCTCTGTCGGGGACAATGGAATTTAAGAAAGTGTATCTGCTGTTAAAATGACAAACGGCATCACACTTTAAAACACGTTCATTTTATAATCCTCACTCTCCGCAGGAGATAAATGACGTCATGGGATCGGAGGCTAGAATTTACGTGTACTCGCCGATACCAGCATTTTAGGCAGTATCGGTGGCATTTCCGATACTGGTATCGGAACAACTCTACTTACAATTAGTATATATTCAGATTCTAAGTGTTATTGTAACTTATAATATAACTGATGGGGCATACAGACCCTGATCTGCACCTTTGATTACACGGTCTACTTTCTAATATTCTTATATTAATTATATTGTTTACACTGCTTATTTTTATCTTTACTATATTTTTTAGGGATGCACCGAATGGGAAATTCTTGGCCGAAACCGATACCGAAAATAGAAAACAGTTGGCCGAAAACCGAAAGCCGAAAATGATTCATAGAATAGTTTTTTTTTACCAATGTTGTGGAACATTATGATTATGGAAAAATATATGATTATGGCCAAACTTAACTTAAATAATAAATAATCACTATTATGGGTCCATAAAACATTTATTCAGCACTTCTGAATGCATACAGTACATTAATTCCATCTTTTCTCTGGCTGCCGCAGCGGACATCTGTGCTCTACTGAGCGCACCTTTCTAGTCCCCAGCTGAATGTGCTCGCTTGACTCGGCACAGTAGACGCGTGACAGACAGACAGCGTCAAAGTGAGAAACACAATCCCCCCCCCCCTCTCGCTCTGAATAATATGCATATTAGATCACTCAGTGATTAACCGCAACGGGCATATAGTAAATAAGGATATAAAAGCATGTTAAAGACGCATTTATTGGACACGTTGCGCGCAGAGTTTACATAGAAACAGCGCGACTAGGGGAGCTCCAGTAGCTCACCGCGTACCTCGAACGCTATTTCGGCGTCGGGGACAACCGTGCGCGTCATGGATCTGGGGTAGCGAGTTCGACTCCCGGACTAGCCGTATTTTCTCAGAGTGTCTTTCCCCCGATCTATACCCCCATTCAACCTGTTTCTGTCGGTCATGCTTGACCAGAAAAAAAGCGATAAACGCTAAAAGAACCAGCTGACTGGTCAAAGTTTTAAAAAAAAAGAAACAGTGCGACTCCCGACAGCGCGACATCATCACAACAACACGCGAATAATATGCATATTAGATCACTCCTACCGCGACCGGCATATAGTAAATAAGGATATAAAAGCATGTTAAAGACGCATTTATTGGACGCGTTGCGCGCAGAGTTTACATAGAAACAGCGCGACTCCCGACAGCGCGACATCATCACAACAACACGCGAGGTTGTTAGGTTGTTTCTGTTTCGGTGATATATTTTCGGTGAAAAAACTCTTTCGGCCGAAAGCCGAAAGGCCATTTTTTGCCATTTTCGGCCGAAAACTTTCGGTGCCGAAATTTCGGTGCATCCCTAATATTTTTGTTACCTATATTTATGTGTCTTCTACTATTACCATGCCCATACCTGTACATACCCCCCCATGCTGCTATGCCGCCTCAGTGTTTCCCCTATATGCATTCAGCAGCGCCGCTGCTATGAACTAGACCAGTGGTTCTCAACTGGTCTAGCCTCGGGACCCAACATTTTCCTTAGTCATTAAGTCGCGACCCACATTTTTTAACCACTATGATTTATTAAAAAAAAATAAAAAATTGCAGTAATACACAATCTTTCATGCACTGTTAAAAACATGAAATAAAGACAAAAAAGTGCAACAAAAGTGCAACTAGGTCTAAAAACCCAATGAAATAAAATAATAATAAATAATATATGCTTCTTAGCAGATTTCTTAGCTTAACATAACAGACCTAAGTTTTGGGGAACTGATGGGATAACTGGGGTTGCAACAAAAGTGCAACTAGGGCTAAAAAACCAATGAAATAAAATAATAATAATATGCTTCTTAGCGGATTTCTTAGCTTAACATAACATACCTAAGTTTGGGGGAACTAATGGGATAACTGTGGTTGCAACAAAAGTGCAACTAGGGCTAAAAACTCAATGAAATAAAATTAAGAAATTACACACATCCGCGACCCACTCAAAACGGCCCCGCGACCCACTTTTGGGTCGCAACCCACCAGTTGAGAAACACTGAACTCGACTATAAAAATTATTAAAAAAAATAAAAATAATAATTATAAAAATACATTTATCATTTCATTTGGGCCGAACCCCCCTAGAGGCACAGCACCGCTGCTGAATTTTTTTTCAGGGTTAACACTGTGCCTGAATTTCCCCAAGGGGATCAATAAAGGAATAGCTTATCTAATCTTCATGTAAAATAGAAAATAATCATTTAGGCTCACCGTTTGTTTAGTTAATTCTTGTATTTCTAGATAAATCAAATGTTTAAGAATTTGAAAATGATGTGTAGGTCACTTCTTCCCAAAAACTACAGAGCTATAAAAAATGTAAATGTGGAACACACAAACAGGGAAAGATGAAAGATGTTTACCGTTTGTTATGTTTCTGGCGACAGATGCAGTACAGTGCGTTGGGGTCGTATCCCGCGTCGTCAGACTCCAGGGACGATGACGAGGAGGACGAGGTGGTGGTCATGGAGTCTTCTTCGTCGTCTTCGTTCTCCTGCAGCATGCGGGGCTTTGTCACTGCGTGGAAAGGCTTGGGCTTCATGTCCCTCTTGACGGGCGCGGCGCTCTTACCGACCAGGGTGGGCGTGGCGTTGACAGGGGCAGAGTTCTTATTGGCCGCCACCCTCTTCTTATTAGTGTAAGTTCTGATGGGCGTGCGCTTGGCGAAGCTCGAGGGAGGTTTCTCATCGCCCTCCTCCTCGTCTTCGCTCTCCTGTTGCTCGTCCTGCTCGTCCTGATCATCCTCTTTCTCCGTCTTCTCCTCCACCACTTCCATCTTCGGCGACTCCTGCTCCGGCTGAGGAGGCGGTGCCGAGTCCATGGCCTCTAACTCTTCGGGACCGGCTTCCGTCTGTTCTTCGGCGGTCGTCTCCTCGTCTTGATCCTGGGACGTCTTGGGCACGTCTCTGCCGCAGTCGTCCTCGTTCTCCGAGCTTCCTTCATCTTTGACTGCCCCCCCGCCCCTGGTCCGTATCCCGCCTCCGGCCTTCGCCGGGGTCCTCTTCCTGGCTGCACCCCTGGTCTTCCTCTCCGGCGACTCGGCCTGGTCGTCCGGGGCCTTGGCCTCTGCGTTGCCGTCGAAGCTGGCCTCCGAGGCGGTCTCGGGATCCGTCGGGGGTTGAGACGGAGGGTCCCCGCTCTCGATGCTAGCCGGGGCGCTCTTCCTCCCCGCCCTCTTGGTGTTGGAGAGGAATTCCTCCAGCTTGTCGGTACGCTTGGGCTGCCGGCCGCTGCGGCGTACGGGACAGCGGCTGTCGGGGGGCGTCTCGGTGGCCGCTTCCCCCGGCATCTCTCGCTTGGCGATGGTGGTCCGGCGGAATCCCCAGGTCTTTCTCACTCCGCTGGTGGCCTTGCAAGACTTCTCCGGCTCCTCTAGCTTCTCCTTGCAGTCATTCTCATCTTGCTCTGCGACGATATCTTCGCTCTTCTCTTCCGCTGTAGCTGTTGAGAGAATCGACATGTGGTTATACGCGACCGGGCAGCCGTGCAATCGGTAACGCTCACGAAAAGAGCTAAGACACTGTATCACCTTTTAAGAAACCCAATGACTGCCTCCTGATCATGCACCCGTGGTGGAAGAGAGGCAGAATGGGGAATGCAAGAATGGTGCGACGCCGATTATGGCTCCTAACTTAACTGGACCACCGATCAAATGCGTGGCACTGGCAACTAACGGTACAGTTGTGTCCGGTGTCATTAGGAGTTCCCCACCCGCCCCTCAGTGATTAGGCAACAGAGGCTGGACCGAGATACCTTGAGAGCAGCTATCCAGAGGATCCTGGCTCTGCTCTGGCTCGGGAGCTAGAGAGAGCGCAGGGCTCACGTGCTCCTCCATTAGATGATAGAGGCACTCATTACTTTCAAACTCAATGTCTACAGTCAAGAGAAGAGCACAAGAGACCGGCTGTGAGTCACTCTACTCCTATCATAGGATGACCAGGGCCCGACCGATACAGGACTGATATCAATCGTGTTAACTGGGGAGAACAATGAACAATCTCTCCCCGGCGATTCCCTGAAATATAATCATCTTGGAAAACATATCTCAGAGTTGTCTTTCAGAATAACCAAGACGGACAAAGCTAACAAACAATATTATTTAACCATGAATACATATAATAACCCCCCCCCAAAAAGGTCCAGTATATGATGTGAAACTAATCCAAAGCCATTATCACTATGTGTGGTCAATTTCTCCATCTAATATCAACAGACTGTAAGCCGATACTGAAATGTGTGACAGGCTAGCATCAATGAAATATCAGTCGGGCCCTAATGATTACAGCTGTAAGGAGTTCCCAGGTCATCTCAGTGCTGGGAGAGCATTGGTGGACGTCCTCGGGTTCCAAATAGCATGCTCATTTATCTTCGAGGCGTCCCGCCCGCCAAAGACAGTTACCCGTTGCCTGTGGAAACGATCCTGAAGCAAGGCTTAGCATCAAACTTCCGCGACTAAGGGTTAAGAATTTTTTAATGTCACCTGTCAAACAGACAATATATATACATTTTATTTGCAGCTTAAAAAGACAAACTAGAGCTTAAACTAGAGATTTTCTAGGGCTAAAATGCACTGCTCTTCCACATCAAACAATAAGGAAACTGCCCTGTGTTCCTACCTGCAGCTCAATAGTGGTATGTAGGTAGGTAGCCAGTGCTCCTTCACATGAGAAAATGCATCTAGACCGTCATCATCCAAGGCTTGGTACAGTTCCTGGATCTGTTGAGAAGGAAACACCCCGTTAGGACTGAAGCCTTGCGCCCACTACGGACGACAGCTCACAGTGTGGCGGACATACGAAGACAATAACACTTAACACACTAGGACAAGCAGGCCTGGCGCATTTCTGTGGAACGCAGGCAGGCGCCGCCGCAGAATGATGCCTCCCCCACACACTAACCAATGCGCCCTGGCTTCGTGTTTTATTCAAGTAGCCAATGTAATCTAATCTATGTAGGCTGTGTTAGGGTTTGTGTTTCAAAAGACACAGCACTTTATTTACATTGTATTTTGAGATTAATTGTGTGTAATTATTTACATTGTAATTTGAGATAAATTGTGTGTCATTTAGTTGATTGTGTGTAATTATTTACATAGTATTTTGAGATTGTGTCATTTACATCGTATTTTGAGATTAATTATGTCATTACTTACATTGTATTTTGAGATTAATTGTGTGTAATTATTTACATAGTATTTTGAGATGAATTGTGTGTAATTATTTACATAGTATTTTGAGATTAATTGTGTTGTCTAGAATTAATGTAGAGAGTGAAAATTCAACACAACTTGGTTCTCAGTAACCGGGCCGGTCGCCCTTACATTTTGCTGCAGGGAAAACCAAGCCGGAATGAGAAGCAGTTACTGCCCGGTTCATCTGGTTGAGCAGTTTCCCCGTGTCTGAACGTAAAACTGGCGCTGCACCATCAAAAGATACCTATAGCCATTAATTTATTTTCTTGATGTTGAGGAGTGGAAAGATGTTTAACACATTGGGCGCCAGGGGTTGTTAGGGATGGGAATCGGTTAGGAACCGGTTCCCAATGGGAACCGGTTCCTAATTGGCCGATGCCTGGAACCGTGTGGCTCCTGTGACTTTCGATTCCCTTATCGCTGCCTACAGTTGCGCAATAACGTTACGTTAGCATGTAGCCATGGCAGACTCTATTTGATTCCTTAAGGGCTCGAAATTGCCTGGGTTTTGGTAATATGCTCCCGAAATGCTCCCGCTGTTTGGCTACTTCTATGTGCAGTGAAAACTACTTGAATGCTTTAGAACCTAGTCATTGATTTAGATCAGGGCAGGGTTTCCGTTAGAAAAAATTGTTGCCGGTCTCCGTGACCTGCAAGATTTCAATCTACCGGACAAATGAGATTAATTCCGGTCATAGTTTATTGAGCTTTAAAACAATTGATAGGCAGGCTATATAAAGAATGTCATCCTCAAGGCATGTAGATTTATAATATTATTACTTAAAACTAGGCTACTTTTGCGTATACAGTCATTAATATATTCCAAATAAAATAAGTCCCTCGATACTCCGTGCTGCTGCTGACTTGAAATAAAATAGACCGCGTATGTGGGCAGTCGGTCCGACACTAAACAGCAGTCTGTTATAATCACATTTTTATGAGCTAACGAATTCCGTTATATTGGACATTTGTATTAATTATATCAAGCGAAGAACTGAGAAAGCAGAGAGACGGCAACATTATCGTGGTTTGCGTGACGACTCTCTCCACCTCGCAACGACTTATTTGCAAAGAGTATGGCGCTGCAGAGCAGCTGATTCAGTGTTATTGGCTCTTTTCTGGGAACCGCACAGCAGCGCCCCCCACCCAACATTGGCTGAAAATGGCTGAATTGGAGTACTGCTGGAATACTGCATTGTGCTGATAGTGCTCTGGCTCTGCAGCTTCACAAAAGTTCGCACACCCAGCACTAAGCTCTCGCTGACAAGGTCGTTGTCATTATTAGAAGCAACGAGGAAACAAATGTAATGATCGTTTCGTTCATCGCATAGGCTATTTAATTTTAGCCTATTTTAATACAATTCAAATAATCAAATTGTGCTTAGACTCAGGGAATTATTTTCACCGGACATTAAGACCGGAGAGAGTAAATATGTCGGACTTCAACAGATTTTGCCGGTCAAATACCGGTAATTACCGGCTAACGGAAACGCTGGATCAGGGTGAGCTAAAATTAGCCGCGGAGCTAACGTGAGCTAACGTGAGCTAACGCTATTTGATCAAGCTCACAAAGAGAGATAAACAGCTGACAGCGGATAGTACAGGTACAAATACAATAAAACAGCAGGTGGGGGCTGTTGTAGGTGGGGGCTGTTGTGTAAACCTTGTACTCTTTAGTTCACATATAATGAGAGACGTGAGTGCTTGTTTACAAGTCTGTAAACCAGGAAGTACAGTGGTGCAACATACAAATGTGTCCGTGTAGCAACACAAGCCAATACATAAAGGACAGGGGCCCGGGGAGGGAGCTCTCTCTGTGTGTGTGTGTGTGTGTGTGTGTGTGTGTGTGTGTGTGTGTGTGTGTGAGAGAGAGAGTGTGAGTGAGAGACAGAAGTCAGAGGAATAACAACCTGTTATTCAATAGATTAAATTAGTTTAAGAATAAAAAAATAAATACATTTTAAGAGAATCTCAAATACATTATTTTATTTAAGTGTAGGCTATAGTTAATGTTTTATTTTTTACAGTTTTTGTATTTTTCTGACATGGGGGCTCAACAATAAATGACAATCAGAAATGTCAAGTTGCATGTTGTTATTCTAACCAGCTTAGACCCCGACGCTCTGCATCTTCTGGCCGCCTCAGACCTACTCCTATCCGAGCTCCGGGAGGGTCATCAAAGAGAAGTCGCCTATTCTCAGTCCTTGCCCCACAATGGTGGAATGAACTACCCACCCCAGTTAGGACAGCCGAATCACGTCCAATCTTTCGCCGTCGACTAAAGACGCACTTCTTCAACCATTATCTGAATAAAAAAAAATATATCTAACCCTAACTAACCGTACTGTCATGCACTTGTCCTAATAAACTAACCTACACTGTAGCACTCAACACTTTGATGAACATTGTTGCTCAGCTGAGAGTTGTGCCCTTCCTGATGGCTTGTCGTACAGAACTTGTAAGTCGCTTTGGATAAAAGCGTCAGCTAAATGACTAAATGTAGTTCTGTTGCATTTCCAATTTATTTATTTAAATTATAAATCGATAAGGGAATCGATAAGGGAATCGATAAAGAATCGAATCGATAAGCAGAATCGATAATGGAATCGTATCGATAAAATCCTATCAATTCCCATCCCTAGGGGTTGTGCCAATCATTGTACCCAGTCTGCCACCGTTGAAAGCCTATGGAGATGTTCACCTTCTTTGCAGGGCTATAACTTTTTTTAATTGTATTGCTATATTGACATTACTATTAGGGATGCACGATATTGATTTTTTGACACCGATAACTTTATGCTCCTCAAGCCGATATTTATTGTATTATAATATTTTTTTTAACTGTATATATATATATATATATATATATTTTATCAAAAAGATTTTTTTTTTTTTTAGTATTTATAAGCTCCGACGTCATCGGTACTGCTATCGGCACTCGAGAAATTATGGAGTTTTTTTTTGAGGAATTTAAACGTCGCAAACTAATCTTGTTGGCCGTTGTCTATATCTCTCCTGCCTCTGTGTGTCTGCCTGCGCGGGGAGCGGGCTGCCTGCTCTCTCCTCTCTTCCCCTCCCACACACACACACACACACACACACACACTCACACACACACACACACACCGAGTACAGACAGCTCTGCTCTCATAATGGCGGACAGAACGAAATGTTCAAAAGTCTGGGTCTATTTTACTAAAGTCGATGCTGACAACGCTCGTTGCCACAAGTGCAACAAGACATTTGCCAGTAATGTATAAGCGCTGGTACTTGTCAATGTGGCTGGCGGGGAGATAACGTTAGCTCCGAGTAGAGTAATGGCTGACAATCCGGAGGTAAATAAACGAACGAGAGCTTCTAATTGGTGGTAAGAAGAAGAGGTGGGTGCAAGCCGTGGGACGTAATTGGCAGATCGACTGTCTGTCTCCGAATGTAACGTGACTACGTCACAGCCAAGAAAGGGAGCGCTGGATTTGTGAAAAACTCCAAAAACAGTAGTTATAGGCCCTGAAGCATATAGATTATCGATTGGCGTTTCTTTCCCATACACGCTATATGAAAAAATTCAAATGTATATGATCGGTATACGTTATGCTTCATCATGCGTGGAGGAAAGGGGGGGGGGGGGGGGGGTCGTTTATAATTCCTTGATAGTCAGTAACGGCTTTATTTACTATGGGTTGATATATTGATCAGACTAAACAATCGGGTTGAAAATAACGTTACTGGGGCGGCTAGGTGGTGTAGTGGGCAAGGCGCTCGCCACCAATGAAGGAAACGCTGGGTTCGAGCCCAGCTCTCTCCGCATTGCTATCAGCTTGGCTGGTCGTTCATACTAACACAATTGGCAGTGTTAGGGGCGGGAAAGCTGATGGGTGGGGATCTGACGTTGTGGACAGCGACTCCTACAGGTCGGTTGGTGCGCCTGCGCAGCAGAACCAGGAAGCGACGGGGACGGCGTGTCCCTCCCACGCAGACCCCCGCCGCTGAGAGATCGCGCTGTGCAGGTGAAAAGATGCGACGGCTGCTTCCTCGAGTACCGGAGGGGACACGTGATGTAAGGCTTCGTCCACATTGCAGCCGGCTTGTGGGAGGCATGGCCTAACAGCGTTCGAGACAGGGGAGGGTAGAATTGGACGATACGAAATTGGGATGGGAGAAAAAAGTAATAATAAAAAAAAAAAAAAAAAAAATTACTGCCCTCTTACCGTGCGCCGATGGGACTGGAGGAGAAAGATCCCAAGGCATAATAAAAAATATTGTTGGTTTCCTGTTGGTTGTCAGTTTGGCCATGGGTAGGTAGGGAATTTCTTTTATTATTATTATTATTTTATTCTTTCCGAAGGATTTTTTTTTTTTTTTTTTTTTTTTTTAACACCACATGTGTACTCTGCCAGGATGTTTAATATCGATATATTGTTGCTTTTATAGTATTGAAGACATGGACAACTCCTTTTAAAACAGAACATTTAGTCTTTAATATTAAACAGTGCCAGGCATGAAAGACCAAATGCAGTCATTGAAACTGCTCAGTTTTGCTTCCCAGGTCTGGCCACAACGTGCTTCTTCTGCCAGCTCCAATACAAACTTGGCAGCAGGGTTAACATTTATTTAAAGTGAATTATTCAATGTTAAACAGTGCCAGGCATGAAAGCCCAAATGCAGACATTGAAAATGCTCAGTTTTGCTTCCCATATGGTCTGGCCACAACGTGCTTCTTGCCAGCTCCAATACAAACTTGGCAGCAGGGTTAAAACAGAACATTTATTTAAAGTAAAGTCTTCAATGTTAAACAGTGCCAGGCATGAAAGCCCAAATGCAGTCATTGAAACTGCTCAGTTTTGCTTCCCATATGGTCTGGCCACAACGTGCTTCTTGCCAGCTCCAATACAAACTTAAAAAATATTATCTCAAATTCATACTATTACAGAAACAGTGCTTGCATGAAAATGAAACGTACTGTAATAATGTTCTTCCGTTGTGTGTGTCACTGTTAGCTGGGGGTGTGTTTCCGCCCGGGAGAGATAGGGGGTGGCACCGGAAGTTAGTTTGTTGTCGTGGAATACACGTGTAAGCATGCATAGATATATATAGAACACTAGATAGCTTAAGGCGGCGTCACCAGCGTCGCTGAACCGCCGCCATCTTGCTCCAGTCAGCCTTGAGTGAGGGTTATCAGTAGCTGAGCTGCCTGGAGCAAGATGGCCGCCCTACGACGACGTCGCTCTCCATTGGCCGGCAGCGCGGGCTATCTAGTGTTCTATATCTATTTTGTTCAGTTCTCAGCGGAGGCAAATGTATACGTTGCTGTGCACGAAACAGCAAGTTGAAGGCAGACTGGCTTGTGGAGGGTACAGGTTCTGGCGCTGGAGCCTTGCACTTCAGTGCTAAGTACTTGAATTTAAATAAGCTTAAAGGGGAACTCCAACATTTTGGGAAATTAGCTTATTTAACATCTTCCCTGGAGTTAGACAAGAAGATACATACCTTTTTTGTCTCTGTGCGTGCATTTTAGCTTTGGGAATAGACGCTCCGTTAGCATAGCTTAGCTTCATCACTGGAAGTGAGGCAGGACAGTAGCCTTACAGTGCCTTACAGTGTATTGCAAGGTCTGACATTGACCAAATTTGATATGCATGACCTTGGTGGGCTCTAGGTCAACTCCTGAAAAGGGGGTCAATGTCAGACCTTGCAATCAAAAGTTAGGGGGCGCACTGAAATTATGGCAAGGGTTATTAGCCCCCTAACTTTTGATTGCAAAGTCTGACATTGACCCCCTTTTCAGGAGTTGACCTAGAGCCCACCAAGGTCATGCATATCAAGTTTGGTCAATGTCAGACCATGCAATACACTGTAAGGCACTGTAAGGCTACTGTCCTGCCTCACTTCCAGTGATGAAGCTAAGCTATGCTAACGGAGCGTCTATTCCCAAAGCTAAAATGCACGCACAGAGACAAAAAAGGTATGTATCTTCTTGTCTAACTCCAGGGAAGATGTTAAATAAGCTAATTTCCCAAAATGTTGGAGTTCCCCTTTAACACGGCGCCGGTGTTCTGCGAAATTCTACTACTCTGGGCATGGGACCCAAGCTGGGTGGTGGTTGACAATACATCGTTGGCAATGTCTGTCCATTTGTCCGCTCTATCCACTTTGCCAGCTGCTGATATAAAGCAACAAGTGCACTGTTTTACCTCTAGGAGCACGTCTTCAAATGTTTTTGCACCCAGTCTGACTATTTTAGGAGGCACACCGCACAAACAAACAATGGTTACGGTGCACACATCCATGTTGGCAGCTTGCGGCCATTTGCTGGAGTCTGGCGCTCTCTACTGGAACAAAGGGCGCTCTACAAAATGCGTATTTTTTTCCGCCAATAGAAACTCTCATAAAATAAATTGAGTCACACATAAATCTGCAGGGTCGGTCGGCAACCGGAAACCAACCATTATTTTTGTTAGGCCCAATTATTCGACGCCGATCACCTAGATCCATTTGTTTGTATGGCGCAATAAACGCCGAAATCATATCGATTATTGTGTTTGGCTGCAATCCATATGCACACCAGTGTTTGTCTGTAGTCCCGTAGCGAGATGTGACTGGTGGAGGAATTTCCTCGACGCACCGATGACACTATCCGGTTTTTGAGTGTGTAACTCGCCCGACCATCCACCAGGCGGCGGTATTGAGGCGTTGCAGTCCCATTTAGGGTCCCGCTGCAGCACCGGGGGTTGGGTGGATGAATTATGAATGCCATGGCGGAAAAATTGAATATCGATCTAAAAAAAAACGCTGTACAGCGATGTTGGCGGTCAACGCATGGCGGGCAATAACGCTGTACAGCGTTTTTGGCGCTGGATGTGTTAATCATGACACCCTCCAATCCCGACCTGAGCCAAGCCTACCCTCTCCTTCCCCTAACTCACCCCCCATCCAATCCAATTGTCCCCCTCACCTGGACACACCCATCTCTATGACATAATTTCCCCTGTCTCGAGGAGCCTGTTTAGGGACCCCCCGGCCAGGAGTTTCCCCGGGTCTCTCCACGCCAATTCTCCTTGGTTCTATGTAAGCTAATAAACCTTATCAACTGAGTTCACCGTTGTCTCAACACTCATTGATCAGGGTTAAATTTCCCTCACAATACCATGAAAACATTTGAACAGATAAATGATGTCTATAAATCATATTCCTGGCACGCCAACGAAGGCATCCTCTCAGTGGAGGAACGGAAGGAGGATGGGGGATGTACAGAGTAGGGATGCTCGATATTGGCTTTTTTACCGATATCGATATTCCGATATTGTCAAACTCTTAATTTCCGATACCGATATCAACCGATACCGATATATGCAGGGTTTCCCACCGCAAAAAACGGAATAATTTCAGGTAACTAATCATTTCACTGGATATATATAACAAATATTGTTATTGTTTTTTTCTTTTTTTAAACCGATACCGATATTTTACGATATCACATTTTACTGCCGATATCGGCCGATAATATCGGTCGGCCGATAATATTGGACATCCCTAGTACAGAGCAAAAGGCCATTTACCAATAGCTACATTTACACATTCCTGCATCACAGTACGTTACTTAAGTATTGTTTTATGCAAAAAAAAATTGCAAACCTTTAGTTCCAAGAACAAAAGCCACGGAGTGGGCAATCGAGAGGCACTAGCCCCTTTTAAAACAGAGATCCAACTAAATACTGCCGGAACAAAGACCCATTATTTTTACACTGAATCAAACAAAGCCGGCGAGAACCTCGCACAGTCTGTTTGATTTTAGATAGCGTGCCAGTTACATCTGCATTCTGGCATCAGAGGCATGACATGCAAAAAGGTCAGTTCAGATCAAGCTTTGCAACGACTGAATGAAACTTGCAAAATAATTCCTAGACGTCCAATTCTAGACATTCAAAATAACGTTCTTCTCTCCCCAATTTGTTTGGTAATACTGCTTCTATCTTAACTCATTCAAGTCTTATATGGCGATCCGCGTCTCAAACACGACACACGCCTATTGCCATCATGAATTTATAAGCCACCATTTGAATGACGGGAGGGAAACGCTCACATGAAGATAGCAAACAACTATCCACCTTTAGTTTGGCTGACTGTGCAGGCGGGTTACTGGGGCAAGAGTCTCAATAGCTGAGGGAAATATAGTCAATTTGACATGAACAACTCATGATGATGAGTTTCGCTAAAGGCTTTTGAAACGTGTTAACTTTTAACTTCCTGGTTTAGGAAAACACAAGCTGAGAGTCAAATGAAAAGGTAGAACATCTCCAAAGATCTACCGTCCAGTTATGATGTCCACAAGTGTTGGCCCTGCACTTGATATGTCTACAGGCTACTCATCAAAGGTAGGCTCCATCTTAACTCATTCCCCACCAACGATGAGTATACTCGTTATTGGCCGCCAATCGTTGGACACCAGCGAGTATACTCATTATTTGATCGTTATTTCTTTTATTCGCTATTTCCATTCAGGCATAAAAGAAAATATTGTTTGGTTCCTGTTGGTTGTCAGTTAAGGCCATGGGTAGGTAGGGAATTTATTTTATTAAATTTTTTCCCACGGCGACTATGGATAGGGAATTTCTTTATTTAATAAAAATGTTCACAACAACATGGATGCATGTACTCTGCCAGCATGTTTAATATCCATAATACCAAAGGTTTGACTAAGATTTTTAAGATTTTTTTTTTTAACCTTGTTTTTTTTTAAGGCGAGACACTGCAGGTGAAGTCAAATATACTTTGTTGATTTTGAGATTGTTATATTTTGCTTCCTAAACATGTCTTCTATGAAACTAGTGACAATAAAATGTCAATAACACACATTTAGTTGTTTATTTTACTTCATTTTGCCTTATTGCATCCATAAATGTGCACATATTAAATGGGGAAGTGCCTCATTTGCATATATAAACATACATTTCAGAAAACTTGCAATATATTTTTTCTTAGTTTATATGTACATAACAAACTGGGAAAGTTTCATAGTGATATCTATTCAAATATTTTGTGCCTATTAGGGGGTACTACACTGTACTACACTGTTTGTAGCCTGTGTGTAGTTCTGTTCAGTTCAATAACACAAGTATTATTATTATTCAGTTATCAGGCATGTGTTTAGGTTGTCTATTACTAATGGTTTGATTAGGTATTGTGTTTGTAAATATCTGTAAAAAAGTATGGCATTTTACAATACCGAACTTTGAAGGCGTTTTCCCAAAAATGAGTTTTAAGAGTTTTTCCTCATACTCTGAGCCAGAAATCTCCACTTCAGTAGCACTCACATACACCAAACCTTCCAGTTCTATTTATATCTATGTTCTGAAGGTATTTACAGAAGGGTTTGTTGATATCGCATTCATACCCTGATTTATATCACATTTTATTCCTAAAAACATGGCGAAATATGGAATGTTACCATAAAAATGGACTGTGGAGTATTTTCTGATTTATGGAGTGATAAAAAGATATCCAAAATCCCCTCCGTAATAACCTTTGGCTCTAATATGTCAACAAAATGAAACTATAATTTTGAAAATGGCTTTATCCAATGTTCAGATTTCTGTCCTGGAATTATATGCAAATTAGTGCATATTTGTTTGTTTGTTTGTGTTTGTTTGTTTATTTACACATATAAAAACAGTTACATATATAATACAATATAGTCCACAAGGGATGTGTAGGAGAATTGCCTAAAAACCCTCAAGGGGCTTGCATGTGGCATTCACCAGGAAGCAAAATTACATTATATCAAGATAAATATAAAATATAAAATAAAATCCCCCCCCCCCCCGAACAAACAAACACACACAAGCAGGCCTACATAGACACCGAAGTAGGCACCCCATGCCATACGATTTCTAAAAAGAGATATCCAAAATCCCCTCCGTAATAACCTTTGGCTCTAATATGTCAACAAAATGAAACTATAATTTTGAAAATGGCTTTATCCAATGTTCAGATTTCTGTCCTGGAATTATATGCAAATTAGTGCATATTTAAGTAGATCATGCCTCATTTGCATATTTAAACATACAATTTCAGAAAACTTGTAATACAAAAGTCTTGTCTTAATATAAGTAATCAACTGGGGAAGTTTCATTGTGATATCTATTAGTTAATTTTTTTACCCTATTCACCTGTAGTGTCTCCCCTTAAAATAAATTGGGTCGCACCTAAATCGGCAGGGTCGGTCGGCAACCGGAACCAAACCATTATTCTTTTTAGGCCTCATAATCCATCCAGGAAGGCTGTGTAACCATAGGGAATGAGTCTGATATCGCAAAAGTCCAATACCGCCACCTGGTGGTATGCGGCCGGTGTTGCACTCCCTTTGAGACTGTTTATCTCTCCGTGTCGATGAAATTCCTCCGGGCGGACATTTCTAGTAACCTGAAAGAGCTTCACCCGATCGCATTGAATAGTTTTCGGGACCCCCGATTCATTATGCTGTGGTGGGTTATGTCGTGGCCCAAATGGACATACGATCTACCAGATGGCAATCAAATAATTTGAATTATTTTTGGAATCTCACCGGCCACAGGTAATGGCAATTTCAGCTTGATTGTGCGTAGTTCTCATAGCCATCGCCATCGAACTTTGCTCGCATATGCCCCCCACTGGACAGTTGTAGGGAGGATAGAAGCCTTGCATCACGTGTCCCCCCCGATACACGAGGAGGCAGCCTGTCACATCTTTTCACCTGCCAGCACGGACTCTCATTGGCGAGGTGTAACGTGTGGGAGGGGACGATCAAATATGTATTTGGGACGAACACAAATCCTCCCGGGACGCAGTGGGGAAGAAGAGGATTTATTTGGAAAATGTCAACTGCGCCGACTGTCAGTGAGCATATCACTGGTGCGCATCTTCTGAGTGCTCGCTTTAGTTGACAGTGCCACGAGACCACTGTACAAGACCCGCAATCAAACATATAGAATGCTTAATCGTAACCTTTATTTACCCAGGGTAGGTTCGCTGAGCACAGATGCTCTTTTTCAGCTACGCCCTGCTTAAGCACGTGGAGCAGAGGCTTTGCATAGTGGGTGTGTCAACATAGAGCCATATGAAATCCGCGTTCACGGAATCGCGGACGGAATCGCGGAATTAACCAATAAAAATGGAATCAACTGCAAAACGTGGAATATTGCAGAATTTGGCCTAATCTGGACTGAAATTCCGTTTTTGGGTGGAACGCTTGGTGCACACGCGACCGGGGAGGCGGACGCTAGAGCGGGTTACACACAACACAGCAGTCTCCAAGCGTCTCGCTGCTTCGGTGTTAACATCGTCAAGAAGCTAAGAAATTCCCCAATAAGCCCTAAATTCAGAGCAGTATCCTAATGACTTTTATGCCTCCGGCGATAAGGTGTTTTGCTAATTCTGTCAACGTTCCGTGGACTGGAGCCACAAAAACACTTGCGACACTATTGTGATTAAATAGCTATAACGTTAGGACATGATAGCTTCTTGCTAAATCTAGTGCACCCATCCATTTGTTTAATGCAAACGATTGTCATTATACACTGCCCTTTATAATCTAAAAAAACTTAAATAGCTATGAAACGTTACAGTACATAGGACTATAGATGGAAATGATAGCTTCTTGCTAAATCTGGTGCACTCATCCATTTGTTTAACGCAAACGATTGTCATTATACTAGGGCTGACCTTCGAAGCTTTTTTGGCAATCGAAGCTTCGGGGCCGAGCTTCGGTTTTAATTCGAAGCTTCGAGAGAGAGAAAAAAAAATTATCTTATGTTGTGGGACTTGTACAGCACTTTCGTAAACGTTGTTGTTTTTAAATGTGCTCTATAAATAAAGTGGGTTGGATTAATTAATTAAGTAGCCCCTTTCGTGACTGACGCATCCAACAAGGTTTCACTCGGCTGTGTGATTTAATTCAAGGTGGATCGCTGTTGTCATTTGAACAACTTCAGATTTCATGGGAACTACCAATCCCCCAAATCAAGAGTGTTTAAGATGAATGAAGTAAGATTTTGATTATTTGAAATATGGCCTGTGTAGACTAAACTATGCACAGAATTATGTCAGTCTACAAGGTCCGGATTCTACATGGTCCGGCAATGTAGACCTTGTAGACTCCACTACAGACCAATTATCAGTGAATGTTCATGCATTTTTAAGAAGGGCTACTTCCACAAAAAAACAAAGAACTCACCAAAACATCTCAGTAGCACCTTATCTAAATGTTATATTTCATATATGGAGATTCATATTTATTTATGTATTGCATGCATTTCTACATTTTATTTCCTATTTTGTTTATTCATCCCAGTATCTTTCTTTCTTATGTGTGGAATTCTACAAGGTGCGCGCACACACGCACACACACACACACACCTACACACTTACATTTAGTCATTTAGCTGACGCTTTTATCCAAAGCGACTTACAAGTTCTGTACGACAAGACAGCAAGAAGGGTACAACTCTATCAGCTGAGTAACAATGTTCATCAAAGTGTTGCGTGTTACAGTGTAGGTTAGTTTATTAGGACAAGTGCATGACAGTAAGGTTAGTCACGGTTAGATTTTTTTTTTTTTTTTTTTTTATCATTTCAGATAATGGTTGAAGAAGTGAGTCTTTAGTCGACGGCGAAAGATTGGACGGGATTCGGCTGTCCTAACTGGGATGGGTAGTTCACACACACACACACATCGAAGTAAAAAAAAAAATTATTATTATTATTTTTTTTTAAACTTCGATTTTTTTTTTTTATGTTCGAAGCTTGTGCCATCGAATCGAACGTTCGAAGCTTCGAAGCATTTAAGACAGCCCTACATTATACACTGTCCTTTATAAACGAAATAAACTAAACTAAAGGTGCCTAAATTATGCATTACTATATTTCATCACAATAAAATAGATATAGCTAGTAGCTAGCTGTATCTATTGTTTACACTTGAAATGTGTATTTTTATTTTGTCACAATATTATTTGAAAAGTATTGTGTAAAATGTAACTGTATTTCTGAGTTGCAGCACTTAAAAACATTAAATGGACTGTTGTAGACATTTATTCATTCCCACTTATTAGACACTATTTCTGATGGTAAAATGAGCATAAAAAGCAAAATACAGAATTCTGAAATATTAAAACGGAAAAAACAGAATTTGGGAAAAAATAAAACGGATTTCATATGGCTCTATCACGCAATTGTCATTTCATAATAGACACGGAACAGAGCGGACCTTCAATTCTAAAAACAAACAAGCTCTTCAGCCCTGCGTTGCACACAGCTGTGTGACTGTCTTCTCTCGCCAGTCGCGCAGTTTCTATGTGTAATGTAAACTCTGCGACGGATCCAATGGTCTAACATGCTTTGCATCCTCGCCATTCTGGAATGCCCACATCGTGCTAAAATCTTAAGTAATGTTAACTGTTGATGTAGCCTCAGAAAGCTAACGTTAGATCCACTCCTAGCAGCCTGTTGATGTAGCCTCAGCAAGCTGACGTTGACTACTCCTAGCAGCTCTCTCTCTCTCCCCCATCCCGCTCTCTCTGCTAACAATCCTGATTCGATTCTTGAACCTATTTCATTCCAAAGGAATATATTGATGGACATTAGCTATAGTATAGGTCAGCAGCTGTAACAGAATATTTTTAAATGTCTTATTATGTTTCAACAATGACAAAAAAAAACAGTGGTGGACCGACATAACAAACGCTGTCACTGTTTACTTGTGTAAGGACATGGTTCCTTTTCAAACTGTCGATAGAAAGGGATTTAAAGACACGATCCAAGATATGCATTATCTGCCAGCAGACACTTGAGAAAAGGTTTTGCATTTTCTATTGCAGTTTTGCACAATAAATGTTCTTAAAATACCTCTGTACTATGTGAAATATGTCCTAGTAATACAAGAGTACAGTAATAGCTGCCATACCAGTGTTTTACCCCTTCAGAAGCATTTATATAGACATTGAGATAAATGAATATACCGTGATATATACTGTTACCGTCTATACTTCAAATTATACCGTGATATACATTTTAGACCATACCGTCCAGCCGTACATTCACTTTGGGATGGTTACAATTGTATTTCTGGACGGTGGTGAAAAAAGTTAGTCTGGAGCCCTGCTGTGCAGGTGTCCCCAACCGACCTGTAGGAGTCGCTGTCCACAACGTCCATATTACCACCCATCGACTTCCACCCGCTAACTGCCAATTGAGTTAGTATGACGGCTGGCCCAAGCCGGAGGCAACGCACAGCTGGAGTTGAACCCGGTGTCTCGTGTTGGTGACGAGCGCAATGTCTGCTGCGCCACCCAGCCCCCCCCCCCCTTCATGCATTCATGATGGAACATAATATACCAATCATATGCATTTGAATTTTTTAATTGTAGCGTGTATAGGGACGAAATGCCAATTGATTAAGTATAATATGAGTCGCGGCCTATTGCTAGCCTCCGAGGAATTACCCTAAACCGCTCTAAAACCAATTATATTCACCACGGTAGGGCTGGGCGATATGGCCTCTAAATGATATCGCAATATTTTTTGGCCATATCACGATATATATCGCGATATTTTGACATTTCCTCTAAAGCACTTAAAAATGCTTGATTTAACCCTTTGATGCACAGTCACGCCAATATGATGATTATAATAAGTCCCTGCAACACATGTTTGCATTATTAAACCATGAAGATGGTTTAAAAAATTATTAAATGAAAATGTACTAATTATTAAATGAAAATGTACTAAGGCCTAACAAAAATAATGGTTGGTTTCAGGTTGCCGACCGACCCTGCCGATTTAGGTGCGACCCAATATATTTTATGAGTTTTAAAAAAAAATTATATATTAAAAAAAAAAAAAAAAATCCGATTTTTTTTTTTTTTTTAAGAATAAAGTTTCATAGAAATCTTAGTCAAACATTTAGTATTATGGATATTAAACATGCTGGCAGAGTACATGCATCCATGTTGTTGTGAACATTTTAATTAAATAAAGAAATTCCCTATCCATAGTCGCCGTGGGAAAGAATAAAATAAAAAAATAAAATAAAATAAATTCCCTACCTACCCATGGCCAAACTGACAACCAACCTGAAACCAACTATTATTTTTGTTAGGCCTAAGAGTTACTGACACTAATACAAAATTATATATATATCTAAGACAATTTATATAAAAACTATTGGGTGCCTAAGACTTTTGCACAGTACTGTTTTCTATCCACTTTAGCCAAACACACACATATACACACTACTGTGAGAAAATAATAATCACACACAAAGGGGATAATGGCTTATAGCAGACTTAATGTTAGAATATTTCAGATAATGAAATTAAATGTTTATATCATCAACTATCCAGTTAGTATTTATACTGTAACGTTTGGCTACTTTAAATCATTGAATGTAGAGAGAGAGCGAGAGAGCCAGCCCCCGCCCCTCGGGTTTTGTTTTAGGTTCGCGTTTTGAGCGTCTAAGCTGCCGTAGGCGATGACGTCATACTCGAATGTAAACAGGAAGAGTTTAAGACACAGAGATGGAAACTGGATGCTGATATACATAGAAACGAATAACCAATAAATATGAAGTTATGTTTAAACCTCTGTTGTCAAGCGTTGTCAATATAACCCACCCCCTTTCCTCACGAATGGAACTAGTGTTGTGGAGTCCGCTTTAGTTAGCTTAGCCTAGTCATGGGATAACTTGGTTAGCAGCTAACGTTAGCGGCTTAGCCCAATGCTTGCGTCAATTAAATTGCATGTTATTAAAGGTCCGCGCTGGTCTGTCTAATGAAATTACAATTGCATGTCATTAAAGGTCCGCGCTGGTCATGTGTCTATAATGAAATTAGAGGACAGCTCTGCGCTAAAGCTAAAGTCTGATCTCAGCCACGACGTGACAACATATACTCGATGTTCACGATATAGTCATTTAATACATCTCATGTAGAACAAGCCGCGATACATCGAGTATACTCGATATATCGCCCAGCCCTACACCACGGTATGAAAGGGTAATGTATGGATGGAAAAAATATTCCTTTTTCACATCTTGAAATATAGATACTCGATGTCAAATGGGCCATAGTATTGCATCCATAGCTATAATATATAGTTATAGCCCTGCAAACAAGGTGAGCGACATTTACCCCATCGTTTACAGTGGTGGCAGTAGCTACTACAGGATAAGGATAATAGCTGGCCGTCAATGAGTTGTCATTAAATGTCATGTCACGTAGCCTACGTTTGCACGACCCAATGACATTATCCCAAAGTCGACGATGCAGTGATGCCGTTTTGTCTCAAGGCTGGTGTCAGAGTTACCATCGGTTACTTCTCCGCACGCCGCTTATGAAAATAGTTGTGATATTACTTACAAGTTACATTAACTGCCACGGAGTTTGCCCGTCTCATACCACTCTCTGCCACCACTCTAAGCCTATGGAGATGTTCGCCTTCTTTGCAGGGCTATAACTTTTTTAATTGTATTGCTAAATTGACATTACTATGGCCCATTCAACATCGATTATCCATCGTTCAGGATGTAGGAACGTTATACTTTTTCATTCATAGATTCATATGAAAATACCGTCTAGAATATAAATATGTTTTTATCGTTTTATGCAGTAATTCCTACAACGCGAGTTATAGGCATAAGCGCATATATAGATCATCAACTGCAGTTTATTGCCGATACACGCTATATTAAAAATGTCAACTGTACATGATCCTAAACATTATGACTCATCATGCGCGGATGAACGGGGGGGGGGGGGGTCGTTTATAATTCCGTGATCGTCAGTAAATGCTTTATGTAGTATGGGTGATATATTGATCAGAGCAGTTTGCATTAATAATAATAAACATTCACGCTGTAAATAACGTTACTGTCCTCTTACCGTTCGCCGATGAGACTGGAGGAAAAAGATCCCACTTATTTGACGACGATCTACTAGATCCATTTCCGGTTTGTATAATGATAATAAATGCCCAAATCATATTGATTATTGAGTTATGGCAGCGATCCATATACAAGGATGTGTGTCTAGAGTCCCACAACAATATGCGAGTGCCGGATGCATTTCCAAGATGCACAGAGATCACCAGAGATCCATTTCCAGTTGTAACTCGCCCGATCATCCACCAGGCGGCAGTATTGAAGCGTTGCAGAGTTGTGCAGGCTCCCACTGTATCAGCCGAGGTTGGGTGAGGGAATTATGAATACCATGGCGAAAAAATGAAATATGATATCAATAACGTCGTACACCGTGGTTTGGCAGAATTAGCATGACCTTGAAACACGTTGTACGACGTTATTGGCGCCCAATGTGTTAAGGCCTATGACCCCTTGTCCTGACATGCTGGCAGTCCTGTTTACACAGACGTTGGGGGTATCAATCTGCACATCAACAGGAACAACAGTTATTAGAATACTAAAATCTAGGGCTGTCTTAAATACTTCGAAGCTTCGTTCGATGGGCATGGGATTCGAAATTAAATTAGATTAAAAAAAATTTAAAAAATTAAAAATATGTGTGCAAAATCAACTCTGCCTCTTTGTTAACTACAACGAGCAATGCCGTTTGTTATTTAAGATGAGGTCAGACTCTGCGCTGACAGATGTGTTAATTGTGCTGCTTTTATAAAGCCTCAAACGACGGCTTACAATATTTCATGAAAGCAAAGTGTTTTGTTTGTCTAAGATTTAAACTTTACAGCACTGACAAAGTTGACAAAGTTTAAATTTCGAAGCTTCGAATTAAAATCGAATCTCGGCCCCGAAGCTTCGAATTCCAAAAAAATAAATCGAATGTCAGCCCTACTAAAATCATAATTATTAAATTCAAAAAGTCACATGATGACTGGCCCAGTTGTTCTAGTGTTAAGCTACACTCTCATAGCGAATCACAACATGGACAACAGTCAGCATGAAAATCAACAAAAGATTGATTCAAATCTTTCCCATTTTCCACTGGCTCTATTGACCGTGGGCACGCAAATAAACATTGAAGATTTAGAGTCCGACTCAAATACAAGTCAACTTCCATCACAAGAAATTAGTGTTTTTCATACTGTCATGTTGAAGGCACCAGTAGAGTCCCCTGGGTGGTTCAAACAAGAGATAGCATCCAGTGAGCCTATGAATGTATCATGGCATGGGGACTCATAAATGTTAAAACATTTGTGTCACAACACAATCGCTAACAGTAACAATCCTCTGTGTGAAAGTCACTTGTCAAGACGAGCAACATCACACTGAACCATTTTACAGTGTGACTACCGACAACTGCACTGCAACTCTTTACTTACTTTTGCAATTCGTATGGCCTACACGGGCTTAGTGCCTTGTTGTAAACAAAGTCCTGCAGTCTAACGTGCAATGATATTTATTTTGAGATGTTTTGGTGCTAGACCTTAACACTTTGAGTGCCACAGACGCGTTGTATTAGCAATTTGAATTCATATTTCATCAATCGAGCCTCACGCTAGTGTTGCAGACTCTCTGAGCTCAATTGGGAAAATACCACCCTGATCGTTTCTCCCTGTGTAACTGCACCCCATTGGTTTAGACTGATGGGGTGGGGGGGGGCCCTCCTCAAGTTACTTACGAGGCATCTGAAGAGACCCAAGTTGATCGCAGAGCCGGAAAACGTGTGGAATACATATTTACAGTAACCAACGCTGAATCAATAAACGCGATCGATATTTGGAATGGCGATCAGGAATTGGAATAATCTTTTTGGATAACATCTGATCTGAGGTAACTGGTAAGCAATTTATTTGACCAGTCTTGGGGTAATCGGATCTGTTTTGACCTATATATAAGCGTGTGCCCCATGTGTGTGTGTGCGCGCGCTGATCAGGAAATGAGAATATATTTTTCAGATTGCTTCTATATCGTGCATAAGTGCACATATACTATTGATAATCTAGCGATTATTTGAAAACTATTCATAAATAAAAACGTTTTTTGTGTATGCAAGAATATTCCAGTAAAGGGCGTTTATCACGGAATCTATACATTTTCCTGAAAAATGAGGGCTTTTCAAAATGCTATAAAACGGAAATGGTAAAAAAACAATACATCTCGACAATGTTGACTGCAAACAAGTCATTGATAAACGACGGGCAGAGAGATTAGACACAGCCATAATTCAAGACAGAGATTATGCGTTTAGAGCGCCATCATTGAAGTGGGTGGTGGCATTCAATGATAAATAGTGCACGCCACGCTGGCAATCAAAGTGTTAATTAAGCAAATCTCGCAAAAAAGCTCAAGATTTTAGCTACACAATCTGACACGCGATTGCATTTTCAGATAACTTTCCTTTCCAAAAAAAAACAAGCATTTCCCTAATTGAAGTTAACTGCTAAGTCACTTATTTTGGCATGCCAGGTCACGTGCAAATGCAGTCACGTGTCAGATTTCATAGCTCCATTTGAGGAAAATTAGCCAAATTGATAATCGCTAAATGACCGGATGTTGCAGATCGGATGAATGCACTGCTGGTGACCCTTTTTGCAATGCTTGTTTTGGCCAGCGGTTTTAACTGGCCACCTAGAAATTCAAAATCCCCTGCCTTATCGGAGAGATAATGTGTATTAGAATGCCTTGTTTAGTGGATCCACAGGTGCATGAAGCTAGGAGTGATCTATTAATATCCATGATGAATAGTCATTAATTGTCCCATAACGTTAGCTGCAGGAGATGTGTAGACACAGGAGCAACCGGAAACACGGCAGCAGTCTATTGTATAGATTGGGTCCAACCAGCTGCATTCACGTGTCAGATTTCATAGCTCCATTTGAGGAAAATTAGCCAAATTGATAATCGCTAAATGACCGGATGTTGCAGATCGGATGAATGCACTGCTGGTGACCCTTTTTGCAATGCTTGTTTTGGCCAACGGTTTTAACTGGCCACCTAGAAATTCAAAATCCCCTGCCTTATCGGAGAGATAATGTGTATTAGAATGCCTTGTTTAGTGGATCCACAGGTGCATGAAGCTAGGAGTGATCTATTAATATCCATGATGAATAGTCATTAATTGTCCCATAACGTTAGCTGCAGGAGATGTGTAGACACAGGAGCAACCGGAAACACGGCAGCGGTCTATTGTATAGATTGGGTCCAACCAGCTGCATGGACCCATGTGGCACGTCCGCGGAGAAGTGCCAAAACATCTACACACAAATACCATACAATACACGTCAACAATTCAACAGACATCAGTCTTATTGCGCTGCAGCTTCGATTATATGCAACCCAACCGCAGCGGGAACAAACGTTTTCTCCAACAATGGCATGTCTGTGGTGTGGTCACGACACCCTGCCACGTGAAAGCGAGGGACACTGTAGCCAACGAAGTGTGGGAGGGGCCCGCTGCATTCAATAGAATGATGACCGAAGGAATGGTCGGCAGACTTCTCGATCCAATATCAATTCATACCTCAACGTTGCCAGCATAGATATGTTTGAAGCCGCGCCACATTTGGATCGCTGTGATAAAAAAAAAAAAAAAAACGCGTGGTGACCGTCGACACGTCTTGCGGGTGATCACCGCTCAGCCTCGCAGGCAGCAGGCCTGGCTTCCTCCACAGCACCAGCCCTCGGTTCAACATCCCTCCTCGCATGACGATATATAGCAGAGCAACGGCAGCGAGGAAAGACGGAACCAAAATCAGATTGATCGACTGTGTCCGGTGACACGGTGGTCGTAGTGTGGTGACTACAGTAGTAGTGAGCAGTCTTCTTCACAGAGCGGTTATTACTTATTGTGTTCAGCGTGGCGCTAGTGTTGAAGCTAATGCACACAACCCGTCTGCCACCCTGGTGCTGCTGCACACAGCAACAGTGCATAGTGTTGCCCAGCGTTAGATGTGAAATAATCAAAATGCTATAATCTGAACCACTGAAGAGAATCATAACCGTATCCTTTCTTTGACCAACTTTATTGTTACAGATATGTATGAACCATAATTCATGACGTGAATCGGGGCCTTAGCTACTAACGTGCAAAGCGAATACTGACATAACGCTACACTATAACGTTAGTGTTTTGAGTCGACCACAAGAATGTCAATCAACGTACCGTCAGCTTAACGTTAATAATGCACGGATTAGTCTAACGCACACGGCGAGATGTTCGCCTTTTACATCCCAGCATAACGTATCCAACAGAACAATAACGTTGCGTTACAGACACTGGAAACAGAGCAAAAAATAAATAAAAAATCTCGTTTTGTAAACGCTACACCTAAAGCTATTGAAGCTGAAATATACTTTGATATATCAAATACTTTCAAAGAAGTGTTAGCAGACTGTCGCTGGGCAGCTAGCTAACGTTACTGCAGCCGAGGTAGGTAGGTAACCTCGGTAAACAAGGTTACGCTAGCTAGCCGTTAGCTCAGCTAACGTTCACTGTTCCACCTCGCCTCGGACATAGCGTTGGCTGCGATTTGCGCTGAACAAACAGAAACAACAGACATACGAGTACAACGTACACAAATTCAACCTTTTAACTGTTCGATTATTACATTTCACCCACCTACAAACTAGAACTACCGATGATATTATGTTGTGTTCTCGCACATTCTTCGGTCAATCCTCCATTTTCCATTCCCGCTAGTTGCTGCTGCGCTTGTTGAACTGCAGCAGATGGCCGCCAGTGCCTGCTGAGTGCTGACTGACTGATAGCCCTGCCTCCGTGGGCTACAGCGCTCATACTGGCCAGGCGTAGAATAGCATCCTTCTATCTATCATACCCGCGACTATAATGCAAATAATAGAGTTTCTCTAGCAGATTTTAACCCTCCCATGTTGAAATTAACTAACATATTTAAAAAATATATATATATATTTTAAAGTAGCCTGACCAGTTTGTTTTGTGATGTTTGTAGTCTTGTTTTTAGGACAGGTACCCATGTACATGTCAAAATACTTCCCAACGGTCAGTGAATACCACGATCACAACACCAGAGGGAGCTCCACAAATCATGTAAAACCCAGATTCGGCTCAAACAAGGGAATAAACACGTTTCGCAATTATGCCACAACAAATACAACAATGTGGAACGCCCTACCCAAAGCTGTAAAGGAATGTGAATCACTACCCACCTTCAAAAACACTCTCAAAGAACACCTACGGGAGACTGCAATTCAAAACTGGCCCCTACAAATGTCCTAACCCAGTTGTACAATAAAGACCAAGCATGGCTTTGTCAGTATTCCAATGTACAGCCCCACCCAACCCCACCCCACCTACCCAACCTCCTCCAATGTACAGTTTCTATGTCAAATGTATGTCAGTATTCCAATGTACAGTGTCCCCCCCCCCTACCCAACCCCCCCCCCCCCCCACCTTCAAAAACACTCTCAAAGAACACCTACGGGAGACTGCAATTCAAAACTGGCCCCTACAAATGTCCTAACCCAGTTGTACAATAAAGACCAAGCATGGCTTTGTCAGTATTCCAATGTACAGCCCCACCCAACCCCACCCCACCTACCCAACCTCCTCCAATGTACAGTTTCTATGTCAAATGTATGTCAGTATTCCAATGTACAGTGTGTCCCCCCCCTACCCACCCCCCCCCTCCAATGTACAGCCCCACCACACCTACCCAACCTCCCCCAATGCACAGTTTATATGTCAAATGTATATACACTCTTTTTCTGGATTTTTTTAGTATCACAAACAGTACTGTATTTGAAAATCTGGTATGTCATAAATGTATAGATGTAGCAGTACTGTCTATCTGTATGTCGTGTGTGTCATATGATGAATTGAAAATGGGGGACCCTGATGGAAACAAGACGAAAGTCTTTCTCAGGTCTGCATCCTCTTAACAATTGTATGTATTGAGCTGTACTGTACTGTACCCATTCTGCAATCTGTTAATAAACTTTTCAATCAATCAATCAATCAAGGACCTTTGAGGTGCTTTGGTACCATGAGGTGCAAGCATAGTCGTAGTACCCTTGAATGTCCTAACCCAATAATACACAAGACCCTCTTCTTGGGACCAAGTAAGGTTTCGTCGATATTCCAATGTAGTTTCCCCCACCACGCCTACCCCCCCCCCCTACCCCCACCCACCCAACCACCTCCAATGTAGTTTCCCCCACCACGCCTACCCGCCTACCCCCACCCACCCAACCACCTCCAATGTACAGTTTCCCCACCTCCACCCCACCTACCCAACCTCCTCCAATGTACAGTTTCTATGTCAAATGTATACTCTCTTTTTAGACGCTTTTTGTATCACAAACAGTACTGTACTTGTAAATCTGGTATGTCATAAATGTATAGATGTGGCGTCTATCTGTATGTCATGTATCTGTCATGTTATGATGAATTGAAAATGGGGGACCCTGGTGTAAACAAGACGAAAGTCTTTCTCTGGTCTGCATCCCCTTAACAATTGTGTGTATTGAGCTGTACTGTATTGTACCCATTCTGCAATCTGTTAATAAAATGTTCAATCAATCAATACAGTGATTTGGTGAGGGTGGATTTGGAGCCGATGAGCAGGGCCTCAGTTTTGTTGCCATTTAATTTCAGGAAGTTTCTGCTCATCCAGCTCCTAATGTCCTCAAGGCAGGTGGTGAGGGAGGTGGGGGGAAGGGCAGTGGTGGGTGTGGAGGAGATGTAGACCTGTGTGTCGTCTGCATAGCAGTGGAAGTGGACCCCATGGTGACGGAGGATTGTGCCCAGGGGAAGGAGATAGATGGTGAATAGGAGGGGACCCAATACTGACCCCTGGGGGACACCCAGTGAAACAGTTGAACACCCTGACTTGTGGGTCTTGAGTTGAACAAACTGTTGTCTGTCAGTGAGGTATGATGTAAACCAGGAGAGTGCGACACCAGTGATCCCAATGCCAGCCAGGCGGTCCAGAAGTATTGGATGGGAGATGGTGTCGAATGCCGCACTGAGGTCGAGGAGGATGAGGATGGTGAGAAGTCCAGAGTCAGCTGCACAGAGGAGGTTGTTGGTGATTTTGACAAGGGCTGTTTCGGTACTGTGTTGTGGGCGGAAACCGGATTGAAAGGGTTCGTGGAGATTGTGTCGAGGTGGGATTGCAGCTGTGCAGCAACCACCCTCTCAAGGGATGATGGGATGGATCAAGCACAGAGAAGAGATTTCATCGGCGACCCCAGAATAATGCATGTGTTGCCCATTGCATGTGTGTGTTCACTGCATGACTACGTTGCAATGTGTGCAATGAATAAAGACTTCTTCAAGTCCAGTTTAATAATGAGGGTGGGTTCCCAGGTCGTTGTATGCTGTAGCATCTCTCTCTGAGCACCATTGTGGTTAGTTCAATTACAACATTGTGTAGGAGTGGTATAAAATGTAATATTTGAAAATGTAATATTGAACAGCCAACCTAGAGCTTTCTAGTAAACTCAAAGTAGGAAAATAAGTCTTATTGCCTGAAATACAATTAAAAAAAGTATTTGAGTAAAAAATACTGCACACCCAAACTACAGCAGCCTTTCATCATTGACTTGCACACTTCAGAGGTTTAAGTTTAAGTTGTATATATTAATTTGGATATATACATGATTAATCGATCAGTGTTCATCAAGCAATGTCTAGCCACGATTGTATTATAAGTGAATAGTCAGAATTCTGCCGGTGTGCACTGTCTGTTTCCTGATGTAATCGCAGGCTCACTTCACAGCTAGTGGTCGCTGAAATATCAGCACGTTCATTTAACAAACCAGTAACTCATTATGAATGGAGTCTTTCATTTATATAAGATGCATTTCATTGGATAAGTGATTTACTGGAATTTACAGAAAGTCCCATAAAACTGTCAAAGCAAGAGTTGATAGCAAAGTCTATTTTGTGAGGAAGAGGGCAAATACAGTGCTTGCATCACTCATATCATTCATTTAGTTGAGACAGTGCACAGTAAAAGAGTTGCTGATATTGCCAGTCTCAACAGATCCAGGCAATAAATCCTAAATGTGGCACTTTAGTCTAAAGGAAAGGTTATAGGGTCACCAAAATCAACAGCTTTCTCCCTCTATGGGTCATGAATGTTTACAGCAAATTTTGTGACTGTACAACGGGTCAGCAGATAATAATTATGCTCATTTGAAAGTGGAAGGTTTGGCCTGATGGGACATCCACCCATTTTATGGCAATCTGGCCATTACTTTTCAAGATATTTTGTTCTCAGTTTGGCCTGATGGTGGCGCTAGAGGAAAATGAATAGATGTCCTTGTCTTTGGGTCATGAATGTTCACAGCTAAATTGATGACACAAAACAAACAGGTCACAAGATATGCATTAATTTGAAAAAAATTCCCAATGGTGGCACTAGAGCAGGGATTCTCAAACTTTTTTATACCACAACCCCATTTTATCTAGGATTTTCTTTGGCAACCCCACACTTAATGTATCGTGGAATTTCAACGTGGAATTAAGGAATATAAAAATAAAAGCACACGTTGTTGAACTTGATCATGCATATTTATTAGACAATTTAATTACAGCACTATGTTATCAATACACATTTATAAAACATGGCATATTTAGCCAAAATAAAATATGTTGCAAAAGTTTTTTATTTTGCTTCTTTTTTTTACTTGCCAATGCGCAACCCCACTGTCACCTACCCACGACCCCACTTTGGGTCGCAACCCGTAGTTTGAGAACCACTGCACTAGAGGAAAGGTCATGGGGTCACCAAAATAAAATTCCTCTAGTGATCATTAATAAAAGCTTCTTTCTCGTGGGATCATGAATGTGCTCACCAGATTGCATGACAATCCAGCCATTACTTGTTGCAGACTTTAAACTCATGGCCTGATGGTGGTGCTAGAGAAAAGGTTATGGGGTAAGTGAGGGTCCCTGTTACAAAGGGTCAGATTAAACCGAATATATATATTTATTGCCTGAGATCCCATGTATAATATCTGCATATCGTTTGATATCCCCTGTATATTCCTTGTACAATATGCACTGAATATCCCTTTAGTCTACAGGACAGACCATAATATTCGTTCCCTTATTGGAAGCGATCCCCTGGCGCCAGGTACCGAGTAAAGCCTTACCCCCTCGAGCTGACTTGAAAGTTACCGCCAGGACTTGCCCAAACATGCCCGCTTTCGCCCACGGCTACGAGACCGAGAGGCGACAGAAATGAGATAGGTACTATTTGTTCACGGTACATATATATATGGCGCAAGAAATGTAGAACCCCCCTTGCAGTTCCCTTTCAGTTCGCCTTCAGTTCAGTCTGGTGCAGTTACCAAGTAAAGCCTTACCCACTACGCAACGTGCGGTACAGCAGGGCTCGTATCGCCCCAATATAGTCTTGTGTTATCCTAAATACGTCTGTTTGTCGTATCGTTCTCTATTCATTAGTAAACCTTCATTACGAGTCAAAGACCACGTGGAGTGAGTAATTGTGCGTCGACATAGAGCACTTATTGCCCGTGCTAATAGTATAGTAACGTCAAGGTCAACCGTGCACTACCGCACCGGAGAGGATATCTACACCGGAGCAGCAGCACCACGGGGGATTTACACCCCACCGGCAGTGCCACTCTCCGGGCAAGGATTATTATTCTTCATTGCTTTGACCAAGCTGCTGGAACAGAGAACCGCCTACCCCACTGCTACTGTGGGATCCACGTGCCCGTGGGGACAACATTCAAGCCAGTCTCTGTCGAACCAGAGGCTCCACGGCTTCTACCTTCACCTGCAAGGCGCGCACCCTGGGATCAGGCTGCCTCTCCCCGCTGACCACACAGGGATGACATCACCTCCTTGAACCATTGACTTGCCTAGAGCTTTGCCTCCCTCTGCTGGCTTACAACCGGTAGTACCCCCTATCCCAGAATAACCATAGAGATAATTCTTAATATGCACTATTGATCGCCTATGCACATTCTATTTGCCTTATAAGCGCAACTAAGTGATGTAATCTAATCCCTTTTATGTAATAAATATTCTAACCGAGTATTTTGTGTGGAAAACCGTGTTCTTGTGGAGTGTTCTAATCTAATAATACTTATGTACAGTATTGGCCAGAAGTACATAGACGGTAGTGATTAATGATATCAGTACTTGATTAATACAGTCAGGGAATTGTACCCCTCAGTTACAATTGGTCCTTCGATAGCCGAGATAATAATTAGCGTAATATTAATATAATATTAATATTGGCATGGCCGATGACGAACACTCCACAAACGGTTCTCCTAAGCTAGATCGCCCGCAGCGCAGACGACAGCCACCTCCCTACCTAGAGGCATACTCTGTCAGTCCAATACCTAGCTTTAAAGGGAAGTTAAACGCGGAAAAAGTAGAAAGTAAAATTATGTCTGACCTTAACAACCAGGTTACCCCGACCACAGAGGCCCTAGTGGGCTCTAATGTAACTGACCAAGCTCACGGTGGGGACCAGGAGGGAACTGACACGACTTTACCCCCAGATAATACCGAAGAAATAGCCCCCGATCACCCCCGGGAGGAAGACAACCATAGAGAGACGCGCACCCAGGAGACGGATCTCCTCGGTACGCAACCGGAGAATGGATCTCCAACAAGTACTGCCGGGAGCCGATCGCCCCGAACGGCGTCTTCCCCCAGCGAGGCGGACAAGATGCTGGCGCAAGCACTCATCGCCACCCTGGCAGCCTCCACCGAACGCGATCGACTTCAAGCGCAACAGACGTGCGAGCGCGAACATTACGCAGGTGAGCGAGAGCGCTTCCAGGCGCAACAAAGGAGCGAGGACGACCGAATAAGACTGGAGACCAGACGCCTCCAGACAGAAGAGAACATCGAGCGAAGCCGCGCCGACGTCGCAAATGCACAGCTCCACGCCGCCCATGCCAGCGCCAATGCCCAGCGCGACGTCGCCAACGCACAGCGCGACGCTGCCCAGACCAGCGCCAACGCCCAGCGCGACGTCGCCAATGCGCAGCGCGACGCCGCCAATGCCCAGCGCGAAGCAGCGCGCGACGCAGCCCATGCCCGGCGCGAGGCAGAGCGCGACCGGATGCAGGCGGAGCTGATGGACAAACTGGTTGCCATGGCGACACCCCCTCACTCCGCACGGAGCTCTCAGAGGTCGTCAAGACATGGGTCTAGGACACATTCCCCTACCCGACGAAGCGACCCGGGACCCCGCCTACAGGAGGATCCTGTCCACGTCTCCGAACCCCCTCCCCAGCCGGTCCATACGAGACCCAGCAACCGGGTAACGGAACCGAACCACGCCGAGAGACTGAACAGAAGACTCCAGGTCCTAGCAGAGGAAGAGGAGGAGGAAGAGGAGGGGTGTCAAGCCGACCAGCAGCAACGTGCTCTGGCCCAGGAGGCCCAGTACAGCCCCGACCCGCAGCGACGTACTCAGGACCAGGAGGTCCAGTACAGCCCAGAAGTCAGCCCCGAGGCCCTGCGCTACAAACCCCCGACTCAACTCACGGGTGAGTTTGACGCACCGCCAGCCCCGAGGAACAGCACCTGGGTACCCGACCTTCGGTACCCACCAAGTAACAGCCCAAGACGACACGCCAGAGGAGACTCGCCTAGGAGGCCTCTCCCCCAACGCTCACCGATGTGCCAGTCATCCATGACATCATACATTGGCACACCGACGATTCCAAACTTCATCCATGAGAATCGAGCACAGTACACGGAGCTCCGGATGTGCTTAGAGACAATGCTGGTGGATGTCGCTGATGAACGCCACAAGTATGCAATATTACTCCAGCACCTGAAAGTGCCCCGAGCGCACAACATAGCGCTAGCCTATGCCACCTCTTCGACCCCATACACAGCGGCCCTTGCGGCGCTGGACCAGAGATATGGACGTATATGGGATTACGTAATAGAAGAGATAAGGCATATTGACCGCCTACCCCCAGCCACAGACAATCGCTCACTAGACGACCTGTCAATCAAAGTGCAGTCCCTGGTGGGGATGCTGGGAGCTCAACGGGAGAAGGGCAGGCATGAGCTATACGCCAACTCTAACGTTGAGGATTTTGGAGAAGCTGCCACCCGCAAGACAGGAGCCCTTTAGGCGGCAGAGGGACTACCGAGATCCCGACGGCCCCGAGCCATCCCTCCTTGATCTAGCCGACTTCCTGGCGAGAGAGGTCAGCAGCTTACGACTGGACACCTTCGGGCGGAGCACGCCAAGCTCCAGAGAGGGACCCAGGAGAATAAATGATGGAAGAAGATCGGTGACTGTTATGCACCAAGCCGAAGCAGTACCGCAGCACTCCAACCACGGCACCCCCTCGACGAAAGAGGACCAGTGGAAGATTGAGTGCCAGTACTGTAAGGGAGAACACCGGCTCCATCAGTGCGAAGATTTCAAGAAGCTGACCACGGATGATGTGAGCCAGTGGGTCAAGGACCACCGCCGCTGCTTCCGCTGCGCGCGCAGCCACCTAGCAGCTGAGTGCCACCTGAAGAAAAAGTGCAGCAGGTGCGGTGGCACCCACCTGGAGGTCCTGCACGACATCAACAAGCGTCACCCAGGACAACAGAGTGGGCCCGTCGCGGTCATGTACCACGCCGAGGCGGTGGCACCAGAACCAAAGTTCCACCAGACCGCTCCCTTCTGTCCCGACTGCTACGGCAGACACTGGCGGACAAGGTGCGACTCGTACCATATAGAGTCTACGTCACCACCCGAGACAGGAGTGCTCCACATTGACCAGCACAGCGAGACCCCCCGAGTGCTCCTCAAAGTAGTCAGAGTGCTCCTGAGCCACGGGGACAAAGTCATGGACACTTACGCCGTCCTTGATGACGGGTCAGAGAAGACCCTTCTGCTCGCGTCCGCTGCGGCCCAGCTGGGACTGCGGGGGAGCGAGAACCAAATGACGATTCGGACAATAAGAAGAGATTTAAAGACGATAAAGGGCGAGAATGTCTCCTTCACTATCGCAGCAAGCGGGCAGCCAGAGCGACGGTACAAGATCACAAATGCTTTCACCAGCAAAGAAATAGGACTATCGCAGTACACCTACCCTGTCACCAAGTTGATGGATAAATATGTGCACCTGCGCCAATTACCTATCCCGCTCATAGACGGCGCTACCCCGACCCTGTTGATAGGCTCCGACCATGCAGACCTCATCGTCCCGATAGACCGGGTCCATACCGGAACCCGAGGCTGTCCTGCAGCAGTCGAGACCCGCCTAGGATGGACATTGCAAGGCCCCCTCGCTAAATCTCTCAACCGAACAGCAGCCACTAGCTGCCTACACACAGAGGCGAGCGACACCGGCCTCTCCCCCATACAGCAGAGGCTATTGACATTAAGCGAGAGGCCCGTGAGAGAACCGTGGGTACCAGAGGGAGTTCGGAACTCCACCCCCCTCAGCTGCGCTTCAGACGTAGCTGACCTCGAACCCAGCACCCCAAGCGACTCCTTGACGGGGCGGCCGGGACCGGCCCCTCCTCACACGGGGTACAGAGCGAACAAGAGAAACAGACGGAGGAGGAGAAAGCACAGCCAAGCCCAGATCAAAGCAGTCTCAGGCCCGCTTCCTCCTAAGCCCCCCTTCATCCCGTCCAGTCGTCATGACCATAGACCAGTCACTACCCCGAGCTGCGTGGCCGGCCGGCTGCGTAAGCAAAGTGACCACTGGTGCCGACGGAAAGGTCAGAGTGGCAGAAGTGCTCGGCCAAGGGCGGATCTACAATCGACCCGTGGCGAGGCTGATAGAGTCGCCAAGGCTTCCCGACTCGCCTAATGACGACCATGACCCCTGACTTTGTGAACTGACCGACCCCTCACAGACATTGAGTAGTGGACAGTGCGGTTAATCTGTCCCTGCTTAGCTAATTAGGTGGGACTAATTAGGGGGCGGCTGTTACAAAGGGTCAGATTAAACCGAATATATATATTTATTGCCTGAGATCCCATGTATAATATCTGCATATCGTTTGATATCCCCTGTATATTCCTTGTACAATATGCACTGAATATCCCTTTAGTCTACAGGACAGACCATAATATTCGTTCCCTTATTGGAAGCGATCCCCTGGCGCCAGATACCGAGTAAAGCCTTACCCCCTCGAGCTGACTTGAAAGTTACCGCCAGGACTTGCCCAAACATGCCCGCTTTCGCCCACGGCTACGAGACCGAGAGGCGACAGAAATGAGATAGGTACTATTTGTTCACGGTACATATATATATGGCGCAAGAAATGTAGAACCCCCCTTGCAGTTCCCTTTCAGTTCGCCTTCAGTTCAGTCTGGTGCAGTTACCAAGTAAAGCCTTACCCACTACGCAACGTGCGGTACAGCAGGGCTCGTATCGCCCCAATATAGTCTCGTGTTATCCTAAATACGTCTGTTTGTCGTATCGTTCTCTATTCATTAGTAAACCTTCATTACGAGTCAAAGACCACGTGGAGTGAGTAATTGTGCGTCGACATAGAGCACTTATTGCCCGTGCTAATAGTATAGTAACGTCAAGGTCAACCGTGCACTACCGCACCGGAGAGGATATCTACACCGGAGCAGCAGCACCACGGGGGATTTACACCCCACCGGCAGTGCCACTCTCCGGGCAAGGATTATTATTCTTCATTGCTTTGACCAAGCTGCTGGAACAGAGAACCGCCTACCCCACTGCTACTGTGGGATCCACGTGCCCGTGGGGACAACATTCAAGCCAGTCTCTGTCGAACCAGAGGCTCCACGGCTTCTACCTTCACCTGCAAGGCGCGCACCCTGGGATCAGGCTGCCTCTCCCCGCTGACCACACAGGGATGACATCACCTCCTTGAACCATTGACTTGCCTAGAGCTTTGCCTCCCTCTGCTGGCTTACAACCGGTAGTACCCCCTATCCCAGAATAACCATAGAGATAATTCTTAATATGCACTATTGATCGCCTATGCACATTCTATTTGCCTTATAAGCGCAACTAAGTGATGTAATCTAATCCCTTTTATGTAATAAATATTCTAACCGAGTATTTTGTGTGGAAAACCGTGTTCTTGTGGAGTGTTCTAATCTAATAATACTTATGTACAGTATTGGCCAGAAGTACATAGACGGTAGTGATTAATGATATCAGTACTTGATTAATACAGTCAGGGAATTGTACCCCTCAGTTACAGTCCCCCTTTTGGAGTCATGAATGTTCATCAAATTTCATGGCAATCTGGCCGTTACTTTTCGTGATATGGTGAGAACACTAACAGACGCACACGACCACTGTCCTTGTGGAGGAGCTGTAGTGAAAGTGAAGGGGACACTTGGCAGTGGTTTAGCAGTGCTGACCTCATCCAGGGGGGAAGGGGATACTAGGGTCGGCCCCGTGGTAGTCGATCAATCGCTCGGTTTAGTAAGACTTTGGCGTTTATTTTTTTTTATTTATACTTAGTTGTACTTACTTTATTGCACATACATTGTATATTCAAACCTTTATTTAGTCTTGAAAATAAATTGTATGCATTGCTTTGCTATTGCCAGTGGAGCCCATGTCATTCTGAATGCCATTCAGCCAGAATCCTCTCACTCTCTACTTTGTGCTGCCCTTTTTTACATCAGCAGTGACCTTTGACCCAGAGGCAGGACCAGTAGGTATCTGAATGAGTTCTACCGTTTTCCTATTTGTAGACACCTGAATATGTCTGACAATAATTCAATGTGTCTAACGCTAATTCCTTGCATTCCCTGTGTTCGTGAGGACGTTGTGTAACTGGCTGACCGCTCTTGATCCCCCCTACCCTAACATTGACACTTAACTTGCTACCTCTCTTGATGGATCCCTATCCTAACATTGACACTTCATAGTGGGACAGGATACAGGTGCCGCCAGGGGGAGCTGGTGACGACGTTGGGCAGGGAGATACAGGTGAGGAAGGATGGGCTCAGGGCGCGGCGCCGACGGGAGGCACTTCCTCTTCAGCGTTTTCCACAGAGGGGAGAGGAGGCACGGAGCTGGAGCTCAGCCTCCGGAGATCAAGCACGCAAGATAGAAACCCAGTTACGAAGCGGGTTAGTAATGAGTATGCAATAGCTTAGCTTTTAGTTAATGCGGAAGAGACATTGTGAACGTAGAAGCAGTCGAGCGACTGCCGAAGAGCGTGGTAGATATTGGCCACATTGCGTTTTAGCTGAAGTATAGGCGTCATGACAGGCGGTTCACCACGACCCACAGTTTAGCCCGCATGTCGCCCCCCTTCAGCCCAGCAGCGGACGTCTGCACGCTCCTCCAGCCCCTCCAAGCCGTTGCCCCAGCGGTCACCTGTCCAACGTCTACCCAGCCCGGCTGCCTGCTATCACGGGACCTCTGGACAGCCATCTCACCACACGGACGGTTGGTGGTGAGAACGGGCCCGCCATTTGGATAAGTACAGCAAGCGCTCTGAGTGCTGAAGTTTTATCGGTAGACATTCACCACTGGGCGGCGCGGGCTCTCTAAGGGCGAAGAGAAAACAGTGCTCGGAACTGACGCTGAATACAGTGTCTAGGGGCACCCGACCATTTATTATTTTGGGGAAAAGCCGGCTCTAGATAGGACTTTTATTTTGAAACGTGGGCCCACTGTCATTTGGTTTGAGTGTGATAATAATGTGCGTTCTTTTATAAAATTCCCATTCAGTAGCCCTTTATCCTTCTCCCTTCTCCCTCCTCTCTCTCCCCACCTAGGGAGAAGCGGAACAGTATATAGCCTTAAAGGGAAGGTGTTATTACTGTGTCTAGCCCAGTGTGGGAAGAACTTGAGTCTGTAGTATAGAGCGAGAGCACTATAATAATGCAGGACCTGTTCAGAGGTCTTTAATTGGCATGCAATTATCCTCAACGTTTTAGCGATTAGCACACACGGTTAGCACACACCGGAACACACACGCATGCATTGTCTCTTGTAGGATCGCCGATGCGATTCGTCTCTGCGATTAACCCATCCCGTCGCCCTAACCCCCAAGGGCAGCCGGGAGCAGACAGGCGTCGGCGAGGGCCACGCCAGGGGACCAATCCATGTGCTCCTGCCCGTCTTCGTCAAGGACGCCACAGCGTTAGCGATCTGTTGTTGTGCATGTTTTTCCATTGGGTTTATCTTATCGGGGGGGAAACCCTTGCGAGCACGGGGAGAACATGCAAACTCCACACAGAAAGGCCTGGGAGATACCCCACCTGGGTATCTGGCATCATGGAAACCTGGTCCCCAAGCGGGAATCGAACCCTGGGCCTTCTTGCTGTGAGGCGACAGTGTTAACCACTACACCACCGTGCCGCTAGGTGCCCAGTGTGGAAATAACTTTCATAGAGGTGTAATAAATTGTAACTTGTATCAGACTTCAGTAAAGAGAACTGAATGGGAGCACTGTGTGTGTGTCGGTTAATGTGCATTCTGTCTAACCCTTTCCTTTCCGGGTAATGCTCATTACAGTTTAACCCTTTCCCCACCTCCTGCCTATAGTTCATTGTGAAAGGTCTCCACTCATCATTAAGGAAGGGTACTGCTTTGGGGAGCAAATATATCATCCATCTTTACTGCCATCGGGTGTGGGAGGGCCCAGGAAGTATTGGGGGAAGTGTGGGTGTGTGGGGGGCTACTGCTGATCGCCCTGGAGGGCAAGAAGGACCAGCGTACCATCCCTAGGTGAGTGAATCCTAGGCCCCATCCACTCCTGCTGCTCGACCTCCACTTCAACATTCCTGGCCTACAGTCGGGTACATCCACTCCCATAAAGCAGGGATAATCCACCCTGCTACATATTTCTACATGACGAAATTAGCCTCGAAGGTGAAACAATCATACAGTACTCATGAGTTATAGTGAATGCTTCTTTATACCTTCACTCTCATACACCCATTTGATTGATTCTACTGTCATTTGAAATACAGATCCATTTGAGTTGTTTAGAAACACAAAATGAAGAAGAAATTCAAAATATATAATCTCATGTGACATAATGACATTACCATACCTGTCAACCCTCCCGTTTTTCCTGGGATTCTCCCGTATTTCAACCTTCTCTCCCGCCGTCCTCCCGTTAAAATATTTTCCCGTATTTTCCATTTTTTTTTATACAAAATGACTGCAATTCCCCTCCGTGACGACAGGTGGCAGCAGTGTAGATTAAAACGTTAGCACAGGAAGTCAGACCGGAAGACGGTTGCCAAAAAAACTTCTTCTTCTGATTTTTATTGGCGGTTGGCCAAAAAATTGTCGGGCAAAGTGGGGTTGTTCCCGGAGAGCTCACTCTCGGCCGTGGTTTCTCAGTGTATAATGTATGGTGCTCTCCCTCAACATGCGAGTAGGGTGAGACAACACCATTCTTTAGTCCAAATAATACCCTACTTAATACCTCAACCCCCAGTCCTCCTCACGTTCCCTCCGCTCCGGCACAGCCTACCTCCTCAAAGCCCCCAGGACTAAACTGCACTCCATGGGTGATCGCGCCTTCTGCTCCGCCGCACCCAGACTTTGGAATGCTCTCCCCATCCACCTGAGAGCACCACAATCCATCGAGGTTTTTAAAAGGGGCCTAAAAACATTTCTTTTTAACAAGGCTTTTGCCTGAATTTTCTTTTACTTTTATTTTTTACTTCTATTCATTTTACTATTATTTTTATTTTATTTTACTCTTAGGTTCTTCCATTTCACTGGTTGTTAGTCTTTTTAATTGTTTTTATTCATTTTAAATTGTTTTATTCATTTAACTTTTGTCTTTATTCTCCTGTAGCACTCTGAGATTCTCACGAATGTAGAGCGCGGTACAAATTTAATCCATTATTATTATTATTATTATTATTATTATTATTATTATTATTATTATTATTATTATACTATATTATTGTCATTCGTTTAATGTAAAGTCAGTCTTACATTGGCACTGCTTTAACGTTGCATTTACCCATAATCCATTGCTGTATTAGACCCATGTGCCAGTATAACTTTTGTAAAGTAATGAAGCGCAAATGTAAAGTTAATCAATACACAATGAAACAATATCTTTATCTATATCAAGGACCACAATGGAAATAAGTCTTGACTTTTTTGTGTAGCATCCTTGACGTTTTTCTGGAATCTTGTCTTTTTTTTTTAAATGTCTAATAAAATCAAATCAAATATCACATGTCAAAACTACTTTAATAAAACAAGATTTCCGTTTTTCATTTCTACTCATTCATCCGAAACAAGACAGCAATTCTACTTCTGCATGCACCGGGAGAATTGAGCTCATAGCACAGATTTGGAGTTGATAGAATGGACATTGCTGTTCTCAGGAAATGTTGCACATGGTGGAAATAATGGAAATTAACATTTCTAACATTAACATTTAGTGTATGTTTAAAGTTGATACATTGAGGCATGGTAGAATTTCACTTTATATTACAGCAGTATCCGTTTTTAACATTACAATTAGTGTCTGACACTATAGACACATGTTAAAAGTCAAAGTCAACTTTGTCATTTTCCAATTTGTGCAAGACATACAGAAAAATTCAATTACGTGCCCCTGTTGAATTAAGGGACTCTGTGTGGAGATGTTAGTGACTGTCTAACTGTGTATATGATTGTTTACACCTGTAACAGGCTACCTGTGTGTATCATTGTCTTCACCAGATGTAGTCAGTTATGCCTGTCTCCACTGGAGGGCGCTCTAGGCATAGCTACCTGAGTATTCTACCATAGAGGTAACTATATAAGAGATTGTCCCCACCCATTTTCCTTCTTCTCCAACGGCTCTCAACGAGAGCAGAGCTCTGTACATCTACTGCTTATATGTGAATAAAGAAGTCAAGCCAGTTCGGGCACAATAGAGAATCCATGCCTCTTGACCACATTATTGTTGCCCCAATAATATGGGTCATTGTAATTACGAGGATTTACTGAAACGGCAAGTAATATCAGAGGGTATGCACATTGAGGGGGTGCGTAGGCCTGACGAAAATTGTACTATGTGCAAAACGAGAAAGTTTACCCAACCGAGACATAGAGATCTCACAGACAGAGTGGATGTACCACTCGCGCTGGTTGACATGGACCTAGTCGGCCCAGTAAGTGGCGAGCCCATGGGAGATTTCGGATATGTACAGTCTTTTACAGACGTGTGTACAGGGGCGACGTTTGTCTATTTGGTCAAAGAGAGGGGTGACATACTCCAGGCCACGGAAAAATTCCTGGCAGACGTAGCTCCCTATAGGGTAGTAAAATGTCTGAGGTCCGACCACGGAGCCGAGTTTACAAACAGAGTTCCAGTCATCACTATTGGGAAGGTATAGGATAAGACACGAGACGTCACACCCATACCACACACGCCAGGGCAAGGTGGCAGAGAGGGAATGGCACTCCCTTTCCGAAATAGCTAGATGCAAGCTAGCAGATAGTAACTTACCAAGGAGCCTATGGCTTTATGCGGTACAAGAAGCCGCTTACACCCGAAACAGGTGCTTTAATAAGCACTCTGGCACTACTCCATATACAGCGCTGACAGGAAAGAAGTGTAATCTAGCCAGGATGCACCGATTTGGATCAGTGTGCTATGTGCACCTGCAGGGTAAGGGGAAACCCAAGTCCAAGGACGTTAAAGGATTTTTCGTGACACAACAGAGGGAGTCCTGCTCTCCTAGTGTATCATCCCGGTAAAGGGACAGTACAGAAACACATAGTCAAATTTGCCACAAAGACAACTTGTGAGGACGAGGCACAGACAGAGGAGACAGAACTGGACTCCAGAACATGGTGTGTAAAAATAGAAACACAACACCCCGGTGTACCCAGTATGGTTATGCAGACAGTCAGCAACCCCCAGGGGGCGATGGCGAGAAGCACCTGAGGGTGACGTCAAGCGCCTCAAGCAGTGGGAGGTACCCCAAAGGGGGACACCGACCCCTAGAACAGCTGACAGACCATGCCCGGGAAGGGAGTGACGACGAGGGCAATACACATATCCCCGTAGAGGGCATACATACAGTGGGAGAGAAAATGGGGAAGTATTCAACCCAGGAAGGTATTGAAGACCACTGAAAATACAAAGTATGGTTCACAAGAAAATTGGTTAAATACAGGAGGAGTAGAATCCAGGTTTGAATGTCTGACTAGAGACCATGCTTGAATAACTGAAATGAGTCCTATGTTTGGTTCCACATTTAAAATGCTGAAATGGATTATATGCTTAACCCCATGTTCAAGTAAAAAGGTGGGCGTTTTACAATGTTAAAGTACAGAGGTGATCTATGTTTAAAAATGCAGAAGTGGAGGATTTTATCATCACCCCAGACCACAAAAGAAAGACCTAGGCAAGTTAAACCATTTTATAGGTATGGACTTCGAACCAAATCTGCCATTTGTGTAAGAGATACCCCAGAGGATCTTGAGTCGTTTTTTTTGTGTTTGACTGAAGTGAAAATGTATAGAAAACTGTGGATAACTTCAGTCTATTGAACAGCCTGTACTCGCCATGACCTATGTTCTATAGTGAGTAAGGATGGCATAGTATTCTTTTGTTGATCACACAGAAAACCATTGAACTCCATCAAAATTAGTTTTCTTTCTTTTGTTACTCCAGAGGTGCTGCAGGTGGACAGCCAGAACCTAAAGGCATAGAGCCTACAAAGATATTATCAGCATGTGGGGCTGAGTATACATATATCTAGCTATGACAAATACATATGTTTATCTTGAACCACTGTTCGAAGTGATGGGGATAAGGTTATTAATACATTGTTCAAGATGTAGTAGCTAATTGAATTGTATCCTCTCTACCAAATATAGTATTCTTGTAGAATGGGCGTTCTGTCTAAACCATTTAAAATGATAGATATTGTGTATATATGGAAACGGTTGTTCATAAAGGTAACAGGGAACCATTTTGGTTATCAGGAACCCGAGGTGTCAATATGGATGTAAACATGTCATCAAAAATAATGTCCCCTCATCAGGTAGGCTATGTCATCGGATAAGAAAGAATGACACCGATTTACTATCCAACGGACAAAGGGTAATAGGTATTGTGAAGGTACCCATTCTCAATTAAAACTGATGTAGTTTACAAGGACCATATTTAATGTGAAGATATTGAATGCCATGTTCTGCTGATACTTTTGTGATTATATTATTTCCTTTGAAAAATGTTTTTGAGTTTACATATATATGTTATTTCTTTGTTACTAAAAGAAAGGTCTTTCCAAGAAGTCAGTCAGTCCACCAACAAGGAGTGTTGAATTAAGGGACTCTGTGTGGAGATGTTAGTGACTGTCTAACTGTGTATATGATTGTTTACACCTGTAACAGGCTACCTGTGTGTATCATTGTCTTCACCAGATGTAGATAGTTATGCCTATATATCTGTCTCCACTGGAGGGCGCTCTAGGCGTAGCTACCTGAGTATTCTACCATAGAGGTAACTATATAAGAGATTGTCCCCACCCATTTTCCTTCTTCTCCAACGGCTCTCAACGAGAGCAGAGCTCTGTACATCTACTGCTTATATGTGAATAAAGAAGTCAAGCCAGTTCGGGCAAAATAGAGAATCCATGCCTCTTGACCACATTATTGTTGCCCCAAAGCGTGTTCTGTTAACAGCCCCCCTTCCCATGTGTATATAGAAAGAGACAATAAACACAAAAGTAACATAGGACACAATATACAACACACAGGACTATGTACAATATAAACAGTACCTACAATTAAATTAATGAATTAAATAAGAGGTAAAAGAGAACTTCGTGTAAATATTCCTTAATTTGTCTCAACGTTATAAAAATCCTATTGTATTCAATAAATTAATTATGATACACCACAATGTGCCCTTTCTATCTATTCTAAATCTATGGCCTTGCTATTCCACGGCTGTGCAGTGCCGACAAGAGAAGGCGTTCCATCTCCTCTACAGAAACACTGACACTTCCATTGCTATTCCTATCACTATTTGGGCAACTTTACACAATTCCTGTGAATCTATGGAACACCTCTGTAAGGTTTTATTAAAAAAAATGCATTGTTTTATATTTCTAATCAAGTACTCAAAAGCCCCATTTTTCTCACTTTGAATTTCAGGCTATGTTGGCCTGGCTCCGCCCATAAGCACTTTGAGTGACAGTCATCCACACAGTCTGCGAGTGGCAGAGAGAGAGAGACGGAGCACTGTGTAAACAAAGCTGCGTGTGTGAGATTAGCAGGTCCCCTAGTCTCTCCCTCTCCCGTTTGAGGAAGTCTTCCACTGTGCCGCGGCGCGCTACAGCCATAGACGGGGCGTTAGTTATGCTCCCGAATCGAGAGATAGAGAGAGAGAGAGACAGACAGAGAGACGACAGTGCGACGCACGTGTGTATGTGTGCTCTGTCGCGAGGGTGTATCTGTTTCTCCCTCTCTCTCTCGCTCGCTCTCTGTCAAACCCCGTTTGATGAAGTGTCGGGTTCACTATGCGCGCTACAACCACAGAGCCAATAGGATCACTATCCGCTCCATCCTCGCCTCGTTACGTCACGATGCGAGTCAAATCAGAATGACCTAATTAAATCGAGCAGGAAATGGTCTGAGCTGAATGAGAGCAATCCGCCAATATGGTATTTAGAGACACAGACACATTGATACTAACTACTATTACTATAATACAATGCTAGACACTGAAAAAAGCCATTTGTAATGCATTAGAATCGATGCATCCGTTACACCCCTACCAATACGTAATCCAAGCATTAACCAAAGGGTAGCCCCCCCACCACATAACATGAATTGAAAATATGGCATTAGAGACTGTTGTTCATATTAAAGTCCAAAATACAAGTAATGTCCATAGCTGTCAACATTGGGATTTGAAAAAACTGGAGATTTCGCCCCGCCCCCTCCCAATGTAGTCTCCTCCCCCTCGTATGTATATCTTTTCTGTTAGGATGTTTGTTGACAGCTGCTCTCTGCTGAGCTGCCTCGTCGCTGCCATCTGCTGGTCAAAACCTGTATCTACCCAAGGACTGGGTGAACTACTAATTGCTACATTAAATTAATCAGATACCTGGTTGAAAGTGAAATGCTGTGTACATCCCTGCATTAAAGGTGACATGCGTTAGAATCGATGCATCGATTTGATTATGTTAGAATAGAAATTAATAGAAATAAAAAAATATATACTGAATATATATATATTATTTATTTATTAATTTTTTGTGTAGTTTTTATTGACCTATAGTCCATTCATGCTGAGTGAATCAGTTCCCCCAGCCACATTTGTGTATTCAAATTTTTGGGGGAATTAACTGATGTGGACTAAGTCATACATAGCACAAGTCCCCTCCGGTACTTGAGGTAACAGCAGTCGCATCTTTTCACCTGCGCAGCTCGATCTCTCAGTGGCGAGGAGTAACGCGTGGGAGGCTCACGCTGCCCCCGACACTTCCTGATTCTACTGCGCAGGCGCACCAACCGACCTGTAGGAGTCACTGTCCACAACGCCCGATCCCCACCCATCAGTTTCCCACCCCCTAATACGGCCAATGTGTATTAGTACGGACGGCCAGCTAAACTGAAAGCAATGTGGAGCGCTGGGCTCGAACAGGCAAGCCCAGCGTCTCCGTCATTCGTGGCGAGCGCCTTGCCCACTACGCCACGTAGCCGCCCTGTGCTAGACAAAAGATAAGTATAAAATAAAATAGTATAGCATGTAAAAATAGAAGTAAAAATAGAAGTCACGTACGTAGACAGTGTTCAGCATATACATATGTACAATGTTCGATGCAGAATAGAGTAACTGAGTTACCGTACAATATACAATATACTATGCAATATACTAATATACAATACTATATAGTGCAAAGCAGAAATGGGATGAGGTACAATTTACAGTAAGGTGTACTGAGGTATGGGTTGTAGTGCAAATCCTTTACCAATAAATATAAAGTGTGTCTAGGTGTTCTAAAGTGTGGAGAGTGGGTGCTACAGTGTGTTGTTTGTTTAAAGTGAGTGTGTGCGTATGGATGTGTGTGTTGTGTGTGTTGTGAGTGCATTTGATGGTTGTTGCATAGTGTTCTGTATCACACTAGCTCCCGCTCAGCGTCTCATTGCATATATCTCGCTTCAGCGTATATACACTGAATACATTTCAAAATGTACCTTTAAATGCCAGCATTCATCTGGCCACACCCCCATCCGCTTACCTACATAAGCAGGGGTGGTGCCACACACTCATCTCCTTCTCAAATTTCATCACAAGCAACGTGCTGCTCATATGCCCACATGACGTGGAGAAAAATATTTACTCTGAGGAAAGGAAGAACAAGGAGATACGTTGACATCATATCTTTATTTTCTCTCTCACTATTTTCGAGAAAATACGGCGATATTGTCTGCGTCACTGGAGTGTCTGGAAGATGGTGATCATTCTAAAACCTCCACCGGGTTCGTATGGGGAGCGCGCCGCTACATGCCTCTCAACTACAGTTCTTTGCTGTGTCTGGTTGCGGTAAAACCTTCAGCACAGCTGAACTGTAGGACGCGCCGCTGTTGTGAGAAGCGGTGTTTTCCAGGTTGGTGAGTAATGTTTTGCTTGCAAGCTTCACTTGTCTGTTAGTGCTACGGGGGCTAGCTGACAATGTTTACGAACACCGGCCCCAGACTAGGGTCTTTTGTTCAGCCTCTTAGGCAACAGCAGAAGACCTTGGTCTGAAGCCCATTAGTTAACTAATGGGCCACGACCATTAACACTGGTGATCCCTGTGTTTTCTGGACGAGTGGATTTTTCTCTGTCACCGCGTAGGCCCCGTCTTTCATATCCAAATGAGAGTATTCCTCACGAGGAAATATGGGCATAGATGTTCGTTAGTGGAAGATCTGTGTTCAAGCCAGCTACAGACCAGAATGATGGGAATTGTGCTGGCACCGCCGGGTGTTGGTAAAATCACCGTTGTAAAACTGTGTTAACATCTTGTTTCTCTTTTCTCTTAAAAAGTGAGGAGGGTTTCAGAACGGCGGCCTGTCTAAGTGTAACTTGTTGTATCGTTGTGTACGAGTTCAGGTGGTGGCTGCTTAGCTTGCGTGCTAGTTGTGGCCTACTGTGTTAGCCAGTCAGCTGTTAGCTGCGGCGCTAGCTTGCTGTGTTTACCAGGCCTGTTGTGTCACTAGGCTGGGTAAACGTTAGCTTGCTGCTTTCGGCCGAGAGCGGCCGTTAGCTTAATGCTACACTGTTGAACGTACTGTGACGATAACATGTTTTTAACACTCTTGACTACGACGTCATCTTTGACAGAGGATGTTCGTCGAACCTGCCCTGAGCCAGGCCGGCAAGGACTGCGTCAACAAGGGGGACCGTAGCGGCGGGATGGAGCGGCGACGCTGCCCAGGTCGACAACACAGTACGGCTGTGTTTACTACGGTGCCTTGTTAAGAGACTACAGTTTCGCTTGATCTGCGCTCAAGGTAGGCAAGGCCTGACCAGACCTTGTACACTTCTTCTGGCTTTCCCTTCTAAATGTTTTGTAAATAACGATGTTTTCCAAAATGAGTGTTGCTGCACTACATTTAGGATACGACGCGAGTTATGTGTGAATTGTCTTGTCACTGGTATTTAGCTTCTCCATGCAAATCGGGTTGTTGTTACAGATGTGAAAATGATCTGGTTTGTTGTGTTGAGAAACATCATGTGTGTTTATATGTACCGTGTACTCACAACTAAGGGGGTTAACTAACCTATAAAGCTATGCTTAGTGACAAATGAGTAAAGAATGATTCTTTTCTCAGCCTGTAATGACAATGAAGTGTGTTCACATATTAACAGGTTTTCCTGTTTTAACTGGCCGTATTAAGGGTAAAGTAGGAGGATTGTGTTTCCCCCCGGTTCCCTGGGGACTTCTTCATCCTCCTCTCAGACATGTTGTTGCACTACATTGTGTCACTGTGTGGTAGGGATACAATGTAACCCTTAGCTTGATTGCTGATGTTGTGCTAAAACAGCTGGAGAAACTTTATTTTCCTAAAAGAAAAGATTGTTTGGTCGCTTTCGTGTGTGCTTAGCAAGGCCTGTGGCCGATACTAATCGAGAATTATGTATTCTCTCATTATGAAAAACGGCGTTCCTTGCCGTGTTTTTGCCATTTTTTTGTAGGTGATGATGGGTTGTGTGTGTCATGTGACCTACAACTGGGTTGGACTGGCCACAGAAGCACATGTGTAAGTTTGGTACCGGGGCTCTTGGAGAGCCCTCTCTATTCTGTGTTTTTTCCTTAGTAAAAATCAGATAGCAGGTTAGCTCATGCGCTGTGTGAAGCTGTCAGACGCTTCATGGAGCTGACTATGACTGTGTCATACTCTCTTTTTGTCATTACATCGTATCATGGGTGTGGGGTCGTAAAGGGGTGAACTGGTAACCTTTCCTCCCCCTTTTTTCTGTTGGTCAGGGGTAAACCCACCTGTCCTTCAAGGTTCCTGTCACGTTGCGGTTCGGCACGTTACAGGGTGAGGGGGGGGGGGGGGGGAGTTTCCTGGTCCCACGGCCTGGAATATTGGGCGTGTGCACCGCAGAAATTCCCCCGCCATAGAGTACGTCACTGTGCGCGTCTCTGTTGGTAGGACTTCCGTGTGCTGTTCAGGTCCATGTGATGGATCTGTTTCGGGGGGTGGTCAGGGCTCCTCCTCACCAAGCTCCTATTCGGGCCTTCTGTGAGTTGGGACTCTCCTTCCATGTGAGGGAGCCTCCTTCAGAGTACAGAACCTCCTCCTCAGATTGTCAAGGTGAGTGGACCCTCAAGAAGGAGTCCTACTCTATTGTGTATGTATTCGATTCAATTCGATTATTGAGTGTGTATGGGTTCAGTGCCTCCTCCCCGGAAAGCCCTAAAACCAATTTTTTACATGGCTCAAGGTGCAATATATTCTTTTCAATCTGTACAGCTCGCGTGGGAAGTCTCTCTGGGGATTCCCGTCTCCTTCCTATGGGAGGGTGGTGGGATGTAAAAATGTGAAAAAAATTTACCCCCGGCTGTGTAGACTGGGATACATACTGTTGGTGCTTCCTTCTTTTCTATTAAAAAGAGTTGGAGTTAGGAAGTATCACACCCCTCTTGTCGTTCCCCTGGGCGCCTTGGGGATTCAATGACAGGTCTAAATAGCCTGTTCATTGATGTGGGTGTAGTATAGTGCTAGCTCGGGGTGTTCTGTAAACAGGCGACTGACTGGCACGCCTTGGTTGCTTGAGGTTAAAACGGCGTTTTTATAAAGCAACTGGGATGGAGGTTTTTCCTCTTCCGACGACCAAATCCGACGACCTGGTTTGGTTATCGACGGATTCTCGTTCATATCTGGGGGATGATGACGGAATGGATCTGAACATATGTAGAGGGGTCTCACGCCCTGGGGGTGGGCCACCGGGCGCGGTTCGCCCGAACGTCTGGGTGGCGCCTTCTTTTCATGTTTAAGATCAACACGCATATCTGCCCCTTCTCCTGGAGTAGGCATGTCGGCGTGGTTAGGGCACGGCACTGGTTCTGGTCACGCTGGTCCAGATCAGTTGAACCCGTTGTCCGCCGGGGATGCAGATCTGCTGTTCTGGTACCCTGAGGGACTTGGGCTTTTTTCAGGGGGAAAAATGCCAGGTCGGTCCGGGTGTCACAGGGTTAAGCGCTATGGAGACCCTGGTTGGGTAAATTTTTTACTCAGCACTGTCGTAATGGCTTACGGCCATGCCAACCTGTACACGCTCGATCTCGTCAGATCTCGGCCGCTACACATGTTGGTCCTGGTTAATAATAATAATAATAATGGATTAGATTTGTACCGCGCTCCACATTCGCGAGAATCTCAGAGCGCTTACAGGAGACAAAAACAAAAGTTAAATGAATAAAACAATTTAAAATGAATAAAAACAATTAAAAAGACTAACAACCAGTAAAATGGAAGAACCTAAGAGTAAAATAAAATAAAAATAATAGTAAAATGAATAGAAGTAAAAAAAAATAAAAGTAAAAGAAAATTCAGGCAAAAGCCTTGTTAAAAAGAAATGTTTTTAGGCCCCTTTTAAAAACCTCGACGGATTGTGGTGCTCTCAGGTGGATGGGGAGAGCATTCCAAAGTCTGGGTGCGGCGGAGCAGAAGGCGCGATCACCCATGGAGTGCAGCTTAGTCCTGGGGGCTTTGAGGAGGTAGGCTGTGCCGGAGCGGAGGGAACGTGAGGAGGACTGGGGGGTGAGGAGTTCCTTGAGATAGGCAGGGGCACCACCGTGTACGCACTGGTGAGTGAGGAGGGACACCTTGAACTCAATTCTGTGTTCCACGGGGAGCCAGTGAAGGGATCTGAGGGTGGGGGTGATGTGATCATATTTGCGCACCCTCATCAGGATCCTAGCAGCGACATTCTGAATGGTTTGCAGTTAGTACTTGGTTGGGAGACCGCCTGGGAATACCAAGTACGGTGTGCTTGGGGCTGGTTCTCCATTCTTTTTCGCTCCTCTCTCACGCATGGCGAAGAGGGGCCTGTTGGGGTGGTCTTTGACCTCCTCTGGTGACCCTGTGCTTCCCGTATCGCCGGGCCCGGTCCGAAGTCATGTTTCGTCGACCCGTAGGCCTGGGTTAACCCTTTTTTGAAAACTGAAACACTTGTACTGCGGTATAGCCGGTGTATACCCGCAGGTGTGTTTTGGAGTTTTTTTCTTGAGGGGTTATAGGAACAACCACCGCATTGGGTAACACCAAGGTGGTTGATTCCCTGGTGTGTTGGAGCAGTGTCAACTCCCGGGTTCACCGGTTGAGGGTGCCCCTGCACGTTCATGACGTCTGCCAATCGTGTCAGCCGTCTCTGCCTCAACCCCTCTGGGTGGGTTTTTTTTTAAATGGAGGCTTGGTCATGCAACAACGCCAGCTTACGCCCCTTCCGCCGGGGCGGCTGTGTTCAGCTGTCCCCTCTGGCGCCTGTCTCGTCCGCAGTCTCCAGGCTAGGGTTAACAGCCTGTTGCCTGGTTTTTCCCCGGTGCGCTGCCTGCTTCCGTTGGTTAACCTTTTTTGTGTGCTTACGGCCATGCTGACTGCCTGTTCTGCAGGGTCAGTGTGCCAGGCGGTGTACTATTGGGGGGACAGGGCCCGCTCGGCTGAGGGGCCTTTGTCCGAATACGCTGGCGATGTGGGGGGCGGGGTCACTAAGTGCCTTGATGCTGGCATCATGGACTTCTCCGGGCCCCCGTTCCAGGGGGTCCAGTCCCTTTGGTGGGTCTGGGTCTTCCTTCGCGCTCCGCTGCTACGGCCTTGCCACGGGGTTGGGTTTGCCCTTGACCCCGTGATTCTGGGGGCAGTAACGAGGTTGTTCCCTCCGTTCGTTCCTGGGTGGCATGCGGGTTGTGCGTGTGTGTATTCGTGGGGTCAAGCCACGGTCTGCTCACCCTGTGCGTTGAGTTGCTTGAGTGCCTCTTCGCACGGTCGGGTCCGTCGCCCTCCCGTGAAGCCCCCAATAGGGGGGGTGCCCTCCATTAGGGGGGGTCGGGGGGGCTTGGTCCTCCCTGATCTGATGGTTGTGGGGGGCCTCAGCGGGGTACATTTGTCGAGCTTCTAGCTCCCGCTCAGCTCCTATTATGCAATGAGACGCTGAGCAGGAGCTAGTGTGATACAGAACGTTAGGTTATGACTATAACCAAGTTCTGTTAACACTAGTGGACGCTCAGCGTCTAGACGCCGCTGCGGCCCTTGATTTTTCATTGTGGTGAAATTTGTTGGGAAGGAGATGAGTGTGTGGCACCACCCCTGCTTATGTAGGTAAGCGGATGGGGGTGTGGCCAGATGAATGCTGGCATTTAAAGGTACATTTTGAAATGTATTCAGTGTATATACGCTGAAGCGAGATATATGCAATGAGACGCTGAGCGTCCACTAGTGTTAACAGAACTTGGTTATAGTCATAACCTAACGTTATTGTTCGTTGAGCAACCTGATGGCCTGGGGATAGAAGCTTCTTCGGAGTCTTTCTGTGCTTGCCATGAGACTCTGGTATCGCTTGCCTGACCGCAGCAGTTCAAAGAGGCAGTTGTTTGGGTGGCTGGAGTCCTTAATAATTCTCTTGGCCTTACCCCTGCACCGCTTGTTGTAAATGTCTTGGAGAGTGGGAAGCCCCCCTCCAATTGTGCGTTCGGCTGAACGTATTGGGCCTTAAAAATAAAGCCCATCCATTTAATTTCTCTTACTTTCAGAAAGCCACAGCACAGACTGGGCTTTGTGGTGTGGCTTTCTTCCACAAGGGGTTTGAAAACTAGTAGTTTTAGGCAGAACCCTTCATAAGAGACAAACACAACATGTTTATATTCTGGGGTCAATAAGTCTCAAAGACCTTGTGTTTTAGAACATCCACTTTTATTTACAGAATGTAAACAAAAGCAGCAATGTGCCGCCGACAATAGATTATTTACAGTTTCGTGAACTTTTCTAGGTTGAAACAGGAGTCTTTTTTATTTTACAGGAAATGAGACGTACATGAATGAAGACGTTTTATGAGCAACAAATTCGTCAGACTCGACAGCGTCATTGTGAGCGCAGGCGATGAAGTCCACGCTGTGCCGTCATGATGTCAAATCGCAGGAAACAATCTCAACAGATGAATGTACATGTTTAGATTGCAAACAACACCACCAACAACAACACGAGAATGGAAAGATGAAACATTCGAATAAAAAAAGAAAAATCAGTTAATAGACGGGCGAAGCAAATTCTGGCAGGACACCAGGTCACGCGCAGAGCCGCTGACACTCCGTCGCCCCCCCCCACACTGATTCGGTGGTCTATTTAAAGACCTCCCCGTTCACACACACTCTGTACATTGATGCTGTGCTGCAGCTGCTGTACTGTACCTACCACCACCTGCTTTGGTTCAAACCCTGTACTGGATGCAACTACCCTAGTGTTGTACTTTGTAAGTTACAGGGGGTCAGTTTCAGTATGCCTTTATTATGATTCATCTTCTATGCACGCCGTTATGCTTTAACCTCTCTGGCAGCAGGGAACGGCCCTAAGAGTAGAACCGTACCGCCAGACTAACTGTATTGCCAATTTATTCTATTACAATACATGGTTAAAGGTGCTACAGATAACATTCAGCCACTAGATGTTGCACTAGAGCACCAGCATGTTATTTATCCAATCAGGTGCCTTCCACGTGGGGAAATGGGAAGTAGGGAGGGGATATACATGCATGCAACATGTAAACAACATTCATTTTGGACCCGCGATTATAAATCCATTGATGAAACATGTTTTGAGGGGAAAGCAATACTTTTTTTTTATGATTACTCTACATGAAAATGTTATCTATAGCACCTTTAAACTAGTGATACAAGTGATTCCTGGCAGAACTGGTTCTCAATCTCTTAACTGCTCTTCTCCAGGGGTGCAAAGTACCTCAAGCTTTTTGTCACGATACGATTACATTCTTAAGGCAACAATTCGATCTTTGACGGTACCACAGATTCTCAGTAACATAGGATTGGTAATATATCATACTATATCATGATCCAGCGAACACAATCATGCGACGACATTTCTGTCAAGTCACAAACGCATACAACCAAAATAAGGTTGCGAGTGCAATTTTATTATCAAACTCTTGAATAAAAAAGAAAAACCTGAAGCATCCTTCTTTTGAATCTGGACAAAAATGGAATAATAAGCATTCTAAAGTACCTATGTGTTGTATGATATATTAACTGTCTGAATTAATATTTGTAAATTGCATCAATAGAATTCGATTGTTGTCTCTGGAATCGACGTATCAATCCAAATAGATTTATCGTTACACCCCTACTCTTCCCTCTGGCTAACATGCCGTGAACAGCCTAAATATAAAGGCACGTTCTTTGAATCTGGACAGAAGTGGCAAAACAAGCCTTCTGAAGAGTCCATCTGTTGTTCCATATATTAACGGTCTGAATGGATATTTGTACATTGTATCAATAGAATTGTATCAATAGAATTAGATTGTTGTCTTTAGAATCGACACATCGATCCAAACCGATGCATTTGTTACACTGTGGCTTAATAAACAGCCTAAATATAAATGGCATGTAAAATGCTTATATTTCTTATTTTCTCTTAACTATACAGCAAGCGTTTTACAGTCATTTAAATAAATTAACATACAATATGGAAAAAGTAATGTACAGACATTTGTGTCAACAGTCATTCAGTCTAAAAGCCAGATGGTCCATTCAAAGGGGACAAAATGTAGGATATCGCCCAAGTTGTCCGTTTGTTTGCCCTCGCATTGTGGCTACATATATAATGTACTCCAGGAAAGCACCGACTAGCACTGACTGAAATCATAAATACCAATAGTTTTCTATGCACAGTAACTCCCTCTATATTGGCAAGTGACTGCAAAGAAGTATGTGTCTATATGAAAGTGCTTTAGAGATGTTTATTGGAAACTGGCCCCATCTAGTGGCGACTCACTCATTGCTGTCAATCCGTTGCCACATTGAAAATGGGGGGTATCCAACAACAGAGTTCTAGATGTAGGATGTTGGCCTGGGTTATAGGATTCATTCTCAATCATGTACTGTATTAGTACGTCCTAATCATGCCAAAGGTTTTTCAGTGTTTGAATTTTGGTGATGAAATTCAAACCTACCGGATTTCTATTCATTTGAAAGTGAATTGATCCAAACTCCCTTTAAAAAGGCGCAGCTCTGAGGAATAAGAGGGAAAAGAGAGATGTTTTTTTTTTTTTTTTTTTTTTTTAAATAGAAAGCATCTGTATTGTGCCGGTGTAGCAGCAGTCTTGAATGGTGAGATGCAACAGGGACACGTCCATGTAGACAGAAGGATGTTAATAACATCTACATCTTGAAGTGCAGTGAGGAGGTTATGACAGACCGACGGCGACGCTGTCAGAGCCCTTCTCCAGATCACAGTCCTTGTCCGACGCAGCCGTCATGGCGGGCTCTCTGGGGGGAACCGGCCCGCCGCTCGGCTGCCCTAAGCCTTTGTCTGTTGTGGACTCCGTATCGGCTTCTTGCTGGGGGGCTGTTGCTGGAAGTTGAGACACATATTAAATGGTAAATGGTGCGTTTATATAGCAGCTTTTATCCATTCACTCGCACATTTGCACACAGACGGCGGAGGCGACCATGCAAGGTGCCAACCTGCTCATCGGGAGCAGTTAGGGGTTAAGTGTCTAGCTCAAGGACACTTCGACACACTGCCCGGGAGGAGCGGGACTCGAACCGGGAACCACCGGATTACCAGACGACTGCTCTAGCCACTGTTGTCCCATATTACTCCATGCAGTGTTGGTATGTATAACAACGTATAATATAACTGATAGGACATACAGACCCTCATCTGCACCTTTGAGTACATTGTTTACTTGCTCATATTCTTATATTCAGAGTTAATTAAATAGTTTACACTGTTTATTTAAATTCTTTACTATAGTTTTATTGCCTATATTTATGTCTTCTACTATTACCCTGCCCATACCTGTACCTCCCCTCCCGCATGCTGTTATGATGGGGATCAATACAGGAATATCTTATCTCATCTTAGTCAAGACCGCCACGGCTGAAATCAAAACAAAGCCGAGACAAGAAGTGGTCGAGTCCGAGACGAGGAAGAGAATAGAATAAGTCTCGACGTCTTTTTAAAATGTACCCATCTCGAGCCCTGCCTCTTTCAATCACAACTGTCGCTTCCGAAGCAACAATGGTGATTGGAGGATCACGAAAAGAGGGTGGGGTTTGAGATAAGTAAATTGCTAACATTATGTTCTATTCAGAATGCATGGCCAACACCAGAGTGAGAGGCTTATTGATCCATCGTACAAAACATTAAAACAGCACTGAATAAAAGAAAGAAAAAGGGGATAGGAAATGAGGAAAGACCGAGACTATTGGTTGATTATTGATTATTGACTAAGACCGGTTTGTTTTTGGTCTCAACAACGAGAGGAGGCCGAGTGTAGACCCTGCTAGCACCCCATACGAAAACTACCTATAGTAATATTGTATTTCTGAGTTTGTTTTAGAGGTTTAAAGGGGAGATGAATCGTTGAACAATATGAGCCTAGTTTGTTTGTTGTGTACCTTGGGTAAGACAGGGTCCTATAATCAAATGTGAAATCCTGCTTATTTGTCTGAAAACTTAAATGTAATTTCTCCGTTTTCGCCATGGGCGGCGCCCTTATAGTTAGCTAGATGGTGACGTCACTGTAATGGTTTAGGCTGGCTCCCGGTTTACACTGCTGGTTAGATACGTAAATATGGAGTGTCGTGAAAGTCAGTCAGTAAATTGTCAACCAAATGTAACGTTACTTAATACGAGCCAAGAGTGACTGCGGATACAAAAAGCCCCTGGCTTGCAGATCGCAGTCACGTAAGGGGCTAACTCTCAGGAGGCTCACACAGAAACCAAGACATTTCACTGTAATGTACATCTACCTTATATGTGATAAATAAAACAAAACTTGAACTTGCCCGGGGAGGAGCGGGAATCGAACCGGGAACCTTCCGATCACCAGACGACCGCTCTACCTCCTGAGCCACCGTCACCCCCCCCAGTGTGGCCCCCCGTCCCTTACCTGACTGCGTGCAGGACTTCATGTGCTCCGGCCAGTGGGCCTGCTGACAGGGGTAGTCGCAGTAGCTGGTGTTCCAGCAGCAGTAGAAGATGGCCTCCTTCCTGCAGTTGGCGCACCACTGCTTCTTCTTGGTCTCGTCCGCCGCCTGCTGCTTCTCCAGCTCCGTCTGCTTCCTCACCTCGGCCACCAGGCGCTCCCTCTCCTGCTCCAGGCTCTGCCTCATCTCCGCCATGGTCAGCTCTGCCCACCACACAGGGCAACACAGGGGACGCGGGTCAAGAGTGGCGGACGGACTCTGAATCATCACACGAGCGCACAAAGCACGGAAGCACCGTAACCCTTTCACTGCCACACTAGAAATGGTCAACCCTTTCACTGCCACACTACAGATGGTTAAGCTTCGGTAGTGAAAGGGTTAAGTGACTTACACACCACACACGCACACTTATTACACGCACACACTGCTGCTAACATATTTTACTACCTTATACTGTATAAGTTTGTATAGATAGAATATACGGTGTGTATTATGTTTAGTCTTTAGTTTATAGTTTTAGTGAGTCTATAGTTTATTTATACAGTTAGCATAGCAGTTTGTATAGATAGAATATACATTGTGTATTATGTTTAGTTTTATAGTCTAATTTTTGTTTATTTATAACTTACTTCGTTTATAGTTAGTTTATATTTATAGCTTAGTTATAGTTTGTATAGATATAATATATGTCACATATTATGTTTAGTTTTATAGTCTAGTTTTTGTTTATTTATAACTTACTTTGTTTATAGTTTATATTTACAGTTATAGCTTATAGTTATCGTTTGAATCGATACAGTAGAATCTATAGAATATACATTGTGTATTATGTTTACAAATCTACTACTGTTGAGGGGTCAGGAAAAACAAGCATCTCAGGTTTTTCTGAATGCATGTACATTTAAAAAAGCTGTGACAATAAAATGATCTGAATCTGAATGGCGACGATGCTTTACTCCCCCACAGTTTATTAGCTTGTTCTGTGGTCGTTGGCAGACTGGGTAAGACACACTAAGATGACCACTAGAATGGACTGTGTGCAAAATAGGAAATATTGTATATAGGTTAATGTGTCACTTTGGACAATCTATTTGTGGATGGCCTATTTGATATTAAGGTACAGATGAATCTATATATGGATTATGTTGTTGTCCAGCAGGGAGCACTCTGTAATCTGAACTAGGCAGTTATGCTCCTGTTACAGAGTGTTGGAGTGCTGTCCCTTCAGTTGAGAAGTAATAAAGCAGGTCCTGACTCACTTTGGTCATAAATAGTAAATGGTGCATTTATATAGTGCTTTTATCCAAAGCGCTTTACAGTTTTGTTCCTCAAATTTACCCATTCACACATCGATGGTGGAGGCAACCATGCAAGGTGCCAACCTGCTCATAGGAAGCAATTAGGGGTTAAGTGTCTTGCTCAAGGACACTTCGACACGCTGCCCGGGAGGAGCGGGAATCGAACCGGGAACCTTCCGACTACCAAACGACCGCTCTACCTCCTGAGTCATTAACACAATGGACACCAGACCCGACATAAGTCGGGTTAACTCGCCATCGTGTGAGCGCCAAACCGTTATTGGTCGTTATTTCTTTTATTTGCTATTTCCATTCATAATTCATCCATCCAGCCTTGTTATCATTGGGAATGGGTCTGAGATTGCAAACGTCCAATACCGCCACCTAACGCCTTGCGGCCGCTATTGCACTCAATTTTAAACGCTGTGGCTTGGTGTCTGGGCCGAGCTGCGGCGTGCGGGCGGGGTCTAACTACTCGGGCAGGGCAACCGGTTATAACGGATGCATCGACGAGGATCACCCCCCCGCCCGTTCATGTTCAATGCTGGATTACGTTGGAAACACAATCGCGATCAGTACTTGGAATGGCGATCAGATAATTGGAATATTCTTTTTGCAGTACATCATAGACAAGGTAAGGGCTATACGTTATCAATCTTGCGTTGATCCGATAATTCCTTCCCGCGATCGGAGCGTGTCTGTAATGTACTGTGTAACGTATTCCGTTGGTGATGATCGAAGCATAGAAACCCCCCCACCCTTTCATGCATGCATGATGAAACATAATACCGATAATCTAGCGTTGATTTCAGATTGATTATTGATCCAGGCGAGGAATGGCACAATTTATAGTGAAATGCAGTAAAAACGCTGTTTGGCTGCGTTTCCTGGGATTACACAGAATTACTCTAAAACTATACTCATATTCACCACTGTATAAAACGGAAATGTATGGATGAAGAAATTATGTTTTTTGCATTTTGACCGGAAGAAACTCAATGACAATCGACTATATTATTAGATCCATAGCTATAATATTTAATATAGTTTTAGCACTGCAAACACCGGCATGTATCCCCATTCATTACAGCGCTGGCACACACGGCCATACGCCCACAGCGACCTCTGGTGCTGAACCTGTTAAAGATGTGTGTGTGTGTGTGTGTGTGTGTGTGTGTGTGTGTGTGTGTGTGTGTGTGTGTGTGTGTGTGTGTCCGATGAGGGAGATGGCGCACACACATTTACACACACTTCTGCAGTCCCTCCCACCGTCCCTCTCTCTCTCTCTCTCTCTCTCTCTCGTTCTCTGCCTGTCAAACCCCGTTTGAGGAAGTGTCGGGTTACACTGCACTACAACCATAGAGGGGGCGTTACTGCAGATCAGTACCCTATTCACGTCAGGAATACCGTCAAATCAGAACGGCTTAGTTGAGTGAGGGAAGATCTCGTGAACTCGAGACTAGACCATAGCTGTCAACCATCCAGTTTTTACCGGGATTGTCACATATTTCAACCTTCCTTCCCGCCGTCACCCCGTTCCTGTATTTGTCCCGTTTTTAATTTTTTATAAAAATTTTACAAAATGGCTGCAATTCCCCTACGTGACAACAGGTGGCAGCAGTGTAGATTAGAACGTTAGCACCGGAAGTCATACCGGAAGACAGTTGCCACCAGAAGAAGAACAGCGATCAGATAAAGGAGTGGTTTAGCACAAAATGTATTCGATTTACAAAAGGCAGAGAAGCCATACCGGCAAAGTGGGGTTCTTCCCGGAGAGCTCACTCTCGGCCGTGGTTTCTCAGTGTATAATGTATGGTGCTCTCCCTCAACATGCGAGTAGGGTGAGACAACACCATTCTTTAGTCCAAATAATACCCTACTTTATACTATATTATTGTCATTAGTTTAATGTAAAGTCAGTCTTACATTGGCACTGCTTTAACGTTGCATTTACCCATAATCCATTGCTGTATTAGACGTGCCAGTATAACTTTTGTAATATGAATGAAGAGTAAATGTAAAGTTAATCAATACACAATGAAACAATATCTTTATCTATATTACATGTCAAAACTACTTTAATAAAAGAAGATTTCCGTTTTTCATTTCTACTCATTCATCCAAAACAAGACAGCAATTCTACTTCTGCATGCACCGGGAGAATTGAGCTCATAGCACAGATTTGGAGTTGATAGAATGGACATTGCTGTTCTTAGGAAATGTTGCACATGGTGGAAATAATGGAAATTAACATTTCTAACATTTAGTGTATGTTTAAAGTTGATACATTGAGGCATGGTAGAATTTCACTTTATATTACAGCAGTATCCGTTTTTAACATTACAATTAGTGTCTGACACTATAGACACATGTTAAAAGTCAAAGTCAACTTTGTCATTTTCCAATTTGTGCAAGACATACAGAAGAATTCAATTACATGCCCCCCTTCACCACGGTGTATATAGAAAGAGACAATAAACACAAAAGTAACATAGGACACAATATACAACACACAGGACTATGTACAATATAAACAGTGCCTACAATTAAATTAATTAATGAATTAAATAAGAGGTAAAAGAGAACTTAGTGTAAATATTCTTTAATTTGTGTCAACGTTATAAAAATCCTATTGTATTCAACAAATTAATTATGATACACCACAATGTGCCCTTTCTATCTATTCTAAATCTATGGCCTCGCGATTCCACGGCTGCGCAGTGCAGACAATATATATATATATAATAAACATACGAGGGGGAGGAGACTACATTGGGAGGGGGCGGGGCCGGGGGAAGGGGGCGGGGTGAAATATCCAGTTTTTTCAAATCACAATGTTGACAGCTATGGACTAGATGAGTCAATATGGTAATTAGAGACACAGACCCATTGATACTAACCCCTATTGCTATAAAACAATGGTAAATACTGAAAAAAGCCATTTATAATGCATGTCCCCTTTGATGCACCAAACGACCAAGACAAATTCAAAACGCATTGCTGTGTTATCATACATTGGGAGTGTTGCATTTATTTAAAAAGAAATTGGACTTTATGGTGTTTTTGTTTTGTTCTTGATTTATTGTGATGTTTCTTCGTGACTTGTTTAACTCATTCACTGCCAACGACGAGTATACTTGTTATTGGCTGCCAAACGTTGGACGCCAACAACGAGTATACTCGTTATTTGATCGTTATTTATTTTATTCGCTATTTCTATTCAGTATCCATCTAGGAAGGCTGATGTTACCATAGGGAATGAGTCTGAGATCGCAAAAGTCCAATACCGCCACCTGGTGGTATGCGGCCGATGTTGCACTTCCTTTGAGACTGTGTATGGGGCTGTGCGTTGATGAAATGCCTCCGGGCGGACTTTTCTAGTAACCTGGACCGAGGGCTTCACCCGATCGCATTGAATCGCTTTCGGGACCCCCGAATCATTATGCTGTGGTGGGTTCCAAATGGACATACGATCTACCAGATGGCAATCAAATAATTGGAATATTCTTCTTGGAATCCCACTGGCCACAGGTAAGAGCAATTTAACATCAATTTCAGCTTGATTGTGCCTTGTTTTCATACCCATCACCCTGATCAGCGTACGTTGTTGTACTAACGAATGCCGTTATTGACAATCAATTAATCAGAAACCCCCTTTCATGCATTCATGATGGAACATTATATACAGATCATATGCATTTGAATTTTTTATTGTAGCGTGTATAGGGACGAAATGCCAATGGATTAAGTATAATATACGTTGCAGGCTATTACTAGCCTCCCAGGAATTACCCTAAACCGCTCTAAAACCATACTTATATTCACCACGGTATAAAACAGGAATGTATGGATGGAAAAATTATTTCTTTTTCACATGTTGAACGATAGATACTCAATGTCAAATGGGCCATAGTATTGCATCCATAGCTATAATATAGAATATAGTTATAGCCCTGCAAACAAGGTGACCGACCCCATTGGTTTAATGCGTGGCAGCACATAGCCATATCCCGTTCCCAGCGTGGCAGAGAATGAGTTAAAGAAGACGTGTCCGGCCCATGGGGACATTAACGTGTGTTGTCGGGCCTTACAAATACATTTGATTTGATTTGATATCAAGAGACTAATCTCCACTGATCTGAACAGAAATTCTCACCGAGATTGTGCTTCATTTCCGACAACTCCTGCTGATGCAGCCACTGGAGCTTTTCTATTTCGATCCTCAGTCGTCTTATCTGTGGGAGGAACGACGACTCGTTTAACATCGTGACACAATACAACACATTACCGTCGCCACACAGAATGGAAGTCTCGTAGGGATCAGAGTGCTGTTGGGTTTTTGACAGCTGGCGCCACAGACCCACCTCTGCTATTGTGTTGCCCGATGTACTTTTGGAAAGGTCGTTGTAGATTTCAGTCATTGTTCCTTTGATTGCATCCATTATCTGAAAGAAGAGAAGACATATCATTCTCAAGTGTTCATAAATAAAGCATATTCCATGTGTTAGATTAGTATTCTTGCTATGAGCAGGGTTCCCAGACATTGTACAATTTAAATCAATTACTTTTAAGTACTTTTCCAAGCACTATTTTTCATTTTCAAGGATGTCACTCAAAGGATACAATTCACTTTTGAAATGCTGTTTTTTTTAAATATATATATATTTATATATATATATATATATATAATCGGCTCCAATATTTATGGCTTAAAACCAATTTCCGACAATTAGATACACTTTAGATAAGAACTTAGAACTCAGAATTTTTGCTTACACAGGCGCTTCGTTGATGTAGGCTAGGTCTAGAGATTCTATTAAAAAAACTCTGAAATTGACCTGCTGCTCTGGTGAGAGGAGCACCTGGAACCTTTACGACATTAACAGTAAACAGTGCAGCTTGAATAATTACCAAAAAAGAATTCAAACACAATCAAATGCTCCTCTGCATATGTTAACTAGTGCAATAATGCCATTGGAAGGATGGACTGACCGATTGACTTTACCTGTATAAAATAAAGGCTAATGAAAATAAAATACAAAAAAATACAGTCCCTTGGAGGTCTCTGCCTCAACTTTTACAGTCCAGCCAATCATTTTCTCTTCTCCTGAAGGGATTTTCTAAAACGGTTGAACCTGAGGATACACTCCCTTGGACGCACTACCGGTAGAATAAGTGCCGAGAACCGTGGGAAGTGATGCAAACTGTCTTGTCGTGTTTTGAACATTTATGTTGTGTTGATGGACGTTAATATAGAGAGATGAAAACAATACATTATTTCGATTGATATGAATTGGATAATGCTAGCAGGCTGCAGGCTGTTAGAGGTTAGAGGCAGAACTAGCGTAACGCGCTGTTTGGGCGTAGAGAGAGCGTACGTCAGTGGCCAATCAGATCGCAGAATCCGAACGCGGAACTGCAAGTTTGTTGGTAAAAGACTACACCCCAGTCAGCTCCAGCATCTCAGCTACCACCAGGCTCCAGCAGCTCAGCTACCACCAGGCTCCAGCAGCTCAGCTACCACCAGGCTCCAGCAGCTCAGCTACCACCAGCTCCAGCAGCTCAGCTACCACCAGGCTCCAGCAGCCCAGCTACCACCAGCTCAGCTACCACCAGCTCCAGTAGCCCAGCTACCACCAGCTCCAGCAGCTCAGCTACCACCAGCTCCAGCAGCTCAGCTACCACCAGCTCCAGTAGCCCAGCTACCACCAGCTCCAGCAGCCAGCTACCACCAGCTCCAGTAGCCCAGCTACCACCAGCTCCAGTAGCCCAGCTACCACCAGCTCCAGCAGCTCAGCTACCACCAGCTCAGCTACCACCAGCTCCAGCAGCTCAGCTACCACCAGCTCCAGTAGCCCAGCTACCACCAGGCCCAGGCTCCAGCAGCCCAGCTACCACCAGTATTTCATATCAAGTTGTTCTCTATAGCCTTCTTAACACTAAACCACAATGCCACCAAAGAAAGATAAAAATGAGCCTAAATCAGACGAGGACTATGCCTCACTTGCACAAGTAAATTAATTACTGCAACAGCAAAAAGAGATGTTCACTGCTCTCTTACAAACACAACAGGACAATTTCAAAAGCTTTGTAAAAAATCATCATGGACTCTACAAACTCAAGACTGGATGCAATTTCACAGGGGGTCCAGGAAATTAAAACAAGCATCCAGTACACACAGAAGGAGGTTGACGACATCAATGCTAACAATGCAAAACAGTCAGATAGTTGCAAGTACATGCAATCTGACATATGGAAAACCTGTGAACGCCTGCTAACAGTCACAGATAAAATAGAGTCAATACAGAAGAAACAACCTGGTCATTGATGGCATAGCTGAGTTGCCTGGAGAAACCTGGGGAGACACGGAAGAGAGGGTGAGGAGCGTCATGGTGGAAAAGCTCCAGCTACAGAGGGACATTGAGATGGAGAGGGTGCACCGAACAGGGAAACCTGTGGATGGATGCGAGAAACCAAGACCCATTGTGGTGACATTTTCAAAACACAAGGACAGCGGTTCTTCAGAGAGCCAAAAACCTCAAAGGAACAAACATTTACATAAACGAGGACTACACAGACGCTGTCCGTCTGAAAAGAAAAGAACTGTTGCCCAAGATGAGAGCTGCTCGTGAGAGAGAGAGAGAGAGAGAGAGAGAGAGAGAGAGAGAGAGAGAGAGAGATCGCCTTTCTGAGGTATGACAGACTGATAATCCGACCCCGAAGTAGCACCCCAAAGCAGCAAAGGGACAGTTGAATGGTTGTTGCCCTTGTCACACATACCGACATTATGAATATATCATATAGTATACAATGCTAATTAATACTAACCTACCCAAAGAGGGTTTAAAAATGGCACATATAAATATCTGTAGCATAAGAAACAAGCTAGCTGAGATATCAGAGATTTTCCATATCTTAGCTATATCAGAAACACACCTTGATTCTACATTTGAGGATGGGGCATTGCAAATGGATGGATACAACATTTTTAGGAAGGACAGGAATGCATTTGGGGGAGGGATTGCTTTTTATATTCAGAATCTTATTCCAGTGAAGATTAGGGAAGATTTAATGAATAATGAAATTGAAACATTATGGCTGCAACTAAGTACACTTGCCTCATTTGAAGCCTATGTTGATCGGTTGCTGTTATAGACCACCTAGTGCAAATAATGTGTATCTAGAACAAATAAATTGTCGACCGTTTTCGGCTTGCCATTGCCCCGACTGCTTTGTTGTTGAATCAAGTCAAATCCTAAGTAAGCATATATTGTGCGTGTGAACGTTGACATGAAAAAAAAAAAGTGTAAAAAAAAAAAAAAAAAAAGCTATCAAGCTATCGGAGCTATCAATAATTGTATCTGGTTTATCGGGATGACGTCATAATTGCTGATATCGGCCCGATAGTTATCGTGCATCCCTATTAAGTACCACTAAAAACAAACCACCAGGTGTTGACAATCTTGACAGGAAACTTCTGAAATTGGTCCCCGATTTAATTGCCCCTGCTATCTGTCATAATAAATCAATCCCTTAGTGAATGTTTGTATCCGCAACCGTGGAAAACTGCCAAAGTAATACCACTGCCAAAACATTTGAAATTGCCATTCTCAGGATCTAATAGTCGTCCCATAAGTTTACTGCCAGTTTTAAGTAAACTGATGGAAAGAATAGTAAGTAAACAGATTAAATGCTACTTTTCTTTGAACACATTAACCACTGATTTTCAACATGCATATCGTGAATGACATTCAACAGCGACTGCTTTAACCCAAATGACGGATGATTGGCTGAAAGAGATAGATAAAAAGAAAATGGTTGGCGCTGTCTTGCTTGATTTTACTGCAGCATTCGACATCATAGATCACAAATTCTTACTTAAAAAACTTGAATGTTACGGTTTCTCCTTTATCTGCATTATCTTGGATTCAAACTTATTTAACAAACCGGAAACAACTTGTTTTTTTTAATGGGAGTTACTCAGAAGTTAAAACGGTAAGGTGTGGAGTACCCCAAGGAAGTTGCCTTGGGCCTTTGCTCTACACCAGGGGTGCCCAACCGTTTTTGAACCAAGATCTACTTTTTAATTTACCACCTAGCCGAGAGCTACCAGCCAAAATTGTATATTGTAAGCCATCATTTGAGGCTTTATAAAAGCAGCATAATGAACACAAATCTGTCAGTGCCGAGTCCGACCTCATCTTAAATAACAAACAGCATTGCATGTTGTAGTTAACAAGGAGAGGCAGAGTTGATTTTCCAATTTATTTTTTATTGTTTTAATAATCACATTTTATTAATCGAGATCTACTTGAAATCAGCCCGCGATCTACCTGTCGATCGCGATCGACTGGTTGGGCACCACTGCTCTACACCATATTTACAAATGACATGCCTCTTGTCCTAAATAAGTCCTATATTTCTATGTATGCAGATGATTCAACGATTTACACATCAGCCTCTACAGCCAATGAATTAAATAAATACGGTCCTAAAGGCAGAGTTGCAATCAGTGATGGAATGGATAAAGAATAACAAACTAGTTCTAAACATATCAAAGACAAGTACCGGTAGCATCATTTTCTAAGAACGAACCCAGTCTTGAAACTTTTGATAAGTGATGTGGTAATTAATCAAGTCCAGGAGACTAAACTCCTAGGAGTAACATTAGACAGTAAATTGTCATGGTCACACCATATAAACAATATAGTAGTGAAAATGGGAAGAGGGATTTCGGTTAAAGGGGAACTATTTTACTATTTCTTTCACTATTTGGGCACTTTTACACAATTCCTGTGAGTCTATGGAACACCTCTGTAATATATATATTTTTTTTTATTCATTGTTTTGTATTTCTAATCAAGTCCTCAAAAACAGCATTTTTCTACCTCAAGATCTCGAGGCGTTTTGAGCCTGGGCTCCTAAACCACTGCGCAGCGGCGGCGTCGCCTGAACATTAACATGCAGCGGTGTCTCTCTGACATCACATATCGCGCACATTTTCAAATGACTCAGTTCAGCTAGGGTGAATATTGTGAGAGGAGAATTGGAAGAATGCGCCAATATGAGAATTTTGAGACATAGATCATATTAATATAAGTTCACATAGCTAGGAAACAATGCTAAACACTCAAAAAGGCCATTTATAAGATAGTTCCCCTTTAAAAGATGTGCTCATTTGTTACCACTAAATTCTATCAAACAGGTCATTCAAGCTCTGGTTGTCAAATCTCGACTATTGTCCTGCAGTATGGTCGAATGTAACGACGAATAAACAGAAAAAATTGCAAATGGTACAAAACAAAGCAGCATGTATAGCGCTTCGCTGTGAGTACAGAACTAATGTTGCAGCGATGCACAGTTGTTTAACTTGGTTACTTGTCAAACATAAGTTACTCTGCTCACTCCTTGTATTCACTAGGAATATTCTTGTTACAATTTTATATAACAATTTATCTATAAGTCTTGACAGACACAACCATTCTACCAGACATGCTTCTGCACAAGGTTTTACACTTCCAAAAGTGAGGTCGAATGCAATGAAGCGAACTGTCATGTTCTGTGGTATGCAGGAATGGAACTCTTCCCAGACATGTTAAGCAGGAGAATAGTAAATGTCGTTTCAAAATCGTGGTAAAACAACATTTTCAAGCAAAGAAATTGACATTCTCTAATAGATAGTGTGTACGTAAATGAAAATGTATGTGTCTGATAAAGAGATGGGTATATACGTAGATGAAAAGACATGTCTGATAGGGATATATTATTAAAAGATTGTATAATTGGCTGATATGAAAATAGATAATGTATGTAAAAGCTAAATAGTATATTATGCTGTATTGTATTATGAATTAATTATGAGTAGGTATTATTGTTTTGTATTATGAATTCATTAGGCGTATATATTGTTGTATTGTATTATGAATTTGATTAGGAGTTTTTATTGTTGTTTTAATTGTCTGTATGACATGTGAATGTTGTGAGTGTATAAGTCTGTAACTGTATTTTACGTGTTATGGACCCCAGGAAGAATAGCCCCAGCACTGCTGTAGCTAATGGGGATCCAAATAAACTTGCAAACATAATGCTGCCTGGCTGCTCTGCATAAGGAAATTATCTAAGGTGTGACGTTAACCTTTTCAACCCCACCTACATTTACCACAGCATCACAATTGACTCTTTGAGCTGTATATGTACCCTTTTTCTTATTCTCTACAGTAATAGCCTTATTTACAGACAATCCCTGTTCCACAGTGGCCTGACCATGAGACAGAACAAGAACAAGGCGTGACTCAAATTCTGGTCCGTGTCTAGAAACTTCATCTCGAACGAAGGCTTGGTATTGCTTTACAGCATCATCACAGGCACTCTCTGGGAACCTTTTCAGCTCAACAAGAAGTGGAAGCAGCTGTTTAAATTTCTCACAGACTTCAGGACAGGCTGCCATCAGTTGCGGCTGCAGAGGCCTGTCGGACAAACGATGACTGGGCTGGAGTTTTATTCAGTAGTCTCCTCAAGAAAGTGAGAAGACATGTCTTGCACTCTACTTGAAACTCCAAGATTCTTCCGTCACTGACATTTAATTTTTTATTTGACTGCTTTTGAAGTGGAGAATCCTATGTCAGTGTTTGAAGGTGATAGTGGCATCACTTAGAAACACGAATACAAAATGGAGCTTGGCTACCAGAAACTTATCAGCACATGCTTCTTTTACCACAGAGAAGGTCTGACATTTGGGTGTTGTGAATCTTTTATCCTGCTCCACTGTTTTGATGTAGGTGATGATGTGAGGGAGCACCTGTAATGCTCTTGTGGCAACAGCAACATTTTCCACCCACCGATGTGGTCAGAATTTCATAGGGAAGACTGATAAACCAGTGATGGTGGCGTAGTCCTCTCTTCTTGCTGGTGTGTCATGGAATAGCCTATAGAAGGCACATAGGATGTTGTCAATGTCCCACCCAGTTGCACTGATTGCAGTTCTACAGGCATTGTGGACATTATGTAGAGAGCAAGTCCCAATATCAATGAGCTCTTTTTCAGTGACTTCTGAGAGGACATTTGTTTTTAAGTGGTGGTGTCGACCGGGCTTTGGAGACGGAGGAGGAGAATGTCATTGCCTTCCAGGGCAGCACACAAGGACTGCGGTATCGGGAGCCGGCATCTGGTGGTGCCTGACCGGGCTTTGAAGACTGATGAGTAGGTGGGCGCTGCTGCCCCAGCGTGACGGGGTGGACCGCGTGAGAGCCGAGACCTACCGCCACCGGAGGGGGCTCTGCCGTCACTGGATTCGGCCGAGCTGCGCAGCAGGGAAGAGGTGGGAGAGGAGGACCGGCTGTGCGCTCCACCGGGGCAGCGTCCGACAACGATCGGGCAGGGCCACGGACGGTGGTATAGCGGATTACCTGTCTAGGTCGCCGTACATCGCCAACCTCCAAGATGAGAGGGATGTGACGGTGCGGCTCCGTCACCGAGTGCAAACAGCGTGCACACACACACGCACGCACACACACCAAACACTCACCATTCCCTTCTGTTATTGTACTGAGAGAGAAAAAACATAAAAAAAAAAAAACATCATTCATTTCCTTTACCGTCAGTAGCACAACCAAGGGTGCACACCTGGGAGTGCTACATTCATACATATTATCATACATACATTCAAATGTATTATATCATGGTTGTGGTTTTTATTGGTGTTGCTATTTGCTGGGTATAGGTTAATGAATTGATGTGTAGCACCTGTGTAGGAAGTTCATTAATTATGTGTGGCACCTGTGTGAAGCCTGATGTGAGGCTACCAGGTGTACATTACAAAGTACCGTAGGTAACATGGTGAAGCTCCATAAGTGTTTTGTTAATTCTGCTTAGTATTGTGAGTTATTGTGGAACTAATTTTATATTGTAGGTATAGTGTATTTTTGTTTTGTTATTTCGCTTGTGTCACTTTTTGTAAATTAATGTCACCTCTGCACCTTGGGAGGCCGGCGAATAAAAACACCAACCATACTTTTTCCGACTACATCATTGTTTGAGGAGTTCTAGAAAGAACCCTGCCACAGATGGTGTCAGAAGTGGGATGGAGGTCTGTGGCGGGGTTATAATAAGTAAACATTGTGAATGAATTAATGCAATATTTAAATGTTTTATTTCATTGTACTTGCCATCTAAAAGTTTCATCCCTTACAGGGGTACAGTACCCCAACCCAAATCTCTAAAATGTAGTTATGACAGCTCAACATGATTTAGCTAGTGTCACGTTGTATTATGCTAATTAAACTGCATTTGTAACTGAAACAGCGCCGCTGCCAGCAGCTGGAGAACTTAACGGCAGCAGAACTCGAGAACTACTAGGTGTGTCTGACTCTTACCACCTAAACTGCACAGACTACAATGTATAACATACATCATGCCAGTTAGGGTACCTTATGTATACTGCACCTGTGTATACTGTATACTTTACTTACTCATAGTATATATTCAGATTCTTAGTGTTTATTGCCCATATTTATTGTAATATTAATTAAATTAAATAATATGGCACACATTACAGACACTCATCTGCACCTCTGATTACACTGTTTACTTGCTCATATTCTTATATTCAGAGTTAATTATATTGTTTACACTGCTTATCTTTTATCTTTACTATAGTTTCTATTGCCTATATTTATGTCTTCTACTATTACCATGCCTCCCCTCCCCCGTGCTGCTATGACGCCAGAATTTCCCCAAGGGGATCAATAAAGGAATATCTTATCTTGAGAAGTCTGCACTTTGGGCCGCACTTTGAGAATGCCTGGTTTATCTGGGAGCGACAGTGGCTCAGGAGGTAGAAGGTTCCCGGTTTGATTCCCGCTCCTCCCGGCAGCGTGTCGGAGTGTCCCTGAGCAAAACGATTAACCCCCAACCTGCTCCCGATGAGCAGGTCGGCACCACGCATGGTCGCCTCCGCCGTCGCCGTGTGAACGTGAGGCGTAGGTTGTAAAGAGCTTCGGACAAAAGCTCTGTATAAACGCAGTCCATTTGCCATCCGTCACTGAACGTGAACGACCTGCAGGTGTGCGGCCCGCTGGCCCCGGTGTGTGTGTACGAGAGGATACTCACTTTGTTAGTGTACTTGGCGATGTCAGCGGCCACGTCTGCCGAGGCGCTGGGTATCTGCACGTCCCCGGCCAGCGGCGAAGAGGAGGCGGCTGTGCCCGCACCCGAAACTGCCATCATGGCCACCGAGGCCGGACTACTGGTCACCAGAGTGACGGCTGATGTGGACACGCCAAGTGGAATGTCTTTCTGTTGAACAGCTGGAATAACAACAACAACAACAACACCTCTGATCAGCCATGTCAGTCTGCACAAACCTGAGGGCCTACACCTTGTTGTGAACACAAGTTACAAATTAATGTAGTTACGCCCCATGTTTCTTCAATTGTTCCTCTATAAACACACGCAAACCATCCGCATGCAATTGACCCGTCTCAAGACCCGCCCTCTTTTCCTCAACCCTCCAATCACAACTGTTGCTTCTGTGGAGGAATCCCTTTTGGTTGCCCCAAAACAATAGCTTAGTTCACACCTAAGTGAGAGGCAAGGGGCTACGGCCCGCACCCCTCTCTGGACTTAAAAGAACGTGCCAACACAGAGAGGAAACTGGAATCTATCTTCTTGTCTCTCTCCCAAAATGTTGGCGTGTTCCTTTAAGCTCATTGTCCCCTTCTCTACCCTTCTCTGTCCCCTAGCTGATGAGAGCACTCCTCTCAGCCAAAGCCCACATGTACTTTGTACTGCTTGTTTTTACTATTAAACCTATATTGACCATGAAGATCTGTCTACGACATAATCGACGAGTCCGGTTCCACCACCACACCTCCCTCTGACACACCGGTCTGAGCAGCACCACACCTCCCTCTGACACACCGGTCTGAGCAGCACCACACCTCCCTCTGACACACTGGTCTGAGCAACAGTTGCAATTGGAAGATCAAGAAAGAAGGGCGGCTTGAACCGAACCACTCCCCCCCGTACCTTTGACGGCCAGCCTGGTCTGATAGCGCGTGCTCTGCGAGGGCTGCTGACCGGGTGACGAGGACGCGGAGCCAGCGGTCTGTGTCTGGGCGGGGGGCCCCTGCGCCGGGCCCTGCCCCGGGGGCGAACCGGCGGAGACCACGGGCAGAGGGTTCTGTTGCTGCCGCTGCACCTTCTGCATGTGCCACTTCTGGGACGAGGTCTGGAACTTGGCGGTGGGATTCCACACCACCGCCCGCTGCACCACCGGCACAGTCTCCCGGGGCAGCAGGGGGCGCTGTTTCTTCAACGCCGGCGTGGCAGTGGAGGAGGCCGAGGAGGCCGGGGTTGGTGTCGGGGGGGCACTGGACAGGGGGGCGGGGCTCATGGCGGCGGGGGAAGCTGAGGCGATGGTGACCATGTTGACGGGAACGGCCGCTGGGGATTGAGAGGAGTCTTTGGAGGTCGAGGACGGGGCCGTGTTGTTTTGAGACGGGGCGTTTGACGGGGCGGGAGTTTTACCTACAGGGAGAGAAACGCACACTATTTAGCTCATGGTGCATTTTTATATAGCGCTTTACAACTTATGCCTCACATTCACCCATTCACTCATTCACTCACACACCGACAGCGGAGGCAACCATGCAAGGTGCCAACCTGCACATCGGGAGCAGTTAGGGGTTAAGTATCTTGCTCAAGGACACTTCGACACGCTGCCCGGGAGGAGCGGGAATCGAAGCGGGAACCTTCCGACTACCAGACGACCACTCTACCTCCGGAGCCACTGTCGCCCCAGATCTAGCTCGACAGGCAAAGTGATTCGCAAGAGAACACCAGAACTCTCACCCTCCGTCTTACTAGAAAGATCCTTGGCTGTGGCCGCATCTCTCCTGCTCCTCCTCCTCTCCCTGCCTCCCTGCTCCTCTCCGAGGTCTATCACCAGCTCCCTCTCCGAGTCGGAGTCCTCGTCTCTCCCCTGAGGAGGCTTCTCTCTGGGCCTCTCCCTGAGAGCGGGCGAGGCGGGAGCCGCTTTGCTCTTCTCCGGGTTCTCCTTCTCACAGTCTGCGCTCGGCCTCTCCTTCGACTGGGGATCCGACGCTGTCGCACCGGCATCCCCCGCGGTGGTGGACTTGAGGACCGCGTCTGCTTTCCCGTCCTTGTCTTGGCTCGGGGACGGCTGGTCCTTGACGACCGCCGCGTTCGAAGGCTCCTTCTGTCCCTTGTCGCCGGGCGGCGTGTCCCGGCCCTCCTTGGTCTTTTGGTCCTCGTCGCTGCCGTACTCGCTGTCGCTGGAGTCCGACTTGTCGGAGTCTTCGGAGTCGCTGTGTTCACCGCCCTTGTACACGTCCTCAGAGATCTCATCTATACCTGTGCAAAGCAACGGAGAACGCAGGAGAATGCAGAGTGAATATCTCACTACTACCCAGTAAGTACTTAGCATAACCGTATGGCATAGGTGAAAGAGGTGAATGGTGTTGGACAGTTACAAGTCAGAATTTATTTGGTCACAGGCTACATACATTTTAGCTACACCGATTGTTGTGTCCACCGGGGGGGGGGGGGGGGGGGCACCAAGACCCCAATGGTGACCATGTGTGTGTGTCTGTGTGAGTGTGTGTGTGTGTGTGTGTGTGTGTGTGTGTGCGTGCGTGCGTGTGTGTCAGTGTGTGAGTGTGTGTGTGAGTGCTCACAATATCTCTCAATCCAATCAATCCAGTCAGTCAGTCAGTCAGTCAGTCAGTCAGTCTGTGCTTGGGTGCAGAAAGTCACATGAGGATGAGGATAAGCATGTGGGAATGTTTCACATCAGGCAATGAGAAGTATTTATAAAAACAATTAAATTAAATAAAATGGCCAAAAAATCCAGCATTGTCCATTGGCCTACATACAGTTCCATAGAGAGTTTATGGTACACCTTTCTAACACAAGAGGGAGACAACAAGGCCATTTTAACACAAGAGGGAGACAACGAGGCCTTTCTAACACAAGAGGGAGACAACAAGGCCTTTCTAACACAAGAGGGAGACAACAACACCTTTCTAACACAAGAGGGAGACAACAACACCTTTCTAACACAAGAGGGAGACAACAAGGGCTTTCTAACAAGAGGGAGACAACAAGGGCTTTCTAACACAAGAGGGAGACAACAAGGCCTTTCTAACACAAGAGGGAGACAACAAGGGCTTTCTAACACAAGAGGGGGACAACAAGGGCTTTCTAACACAAGAGGGAGACAACAAGGGCTTTCTAACACAAGAGGGAGACAACAACGGCTTCAAATGCTGCCACCAGGATGGCTCCCAGCTGTGTACTTTATAATCACAAATGAACATAGACTGAAATTAACTTTAGATCTCCCAGGCGACGGTACGTCATGTAATTTCATTTTACTTACTCAGGAGCATTCATAAATATACTCATTCAGTTCAATAAGGTGTGTCCAAACTTTTGACTGGTACTGTATATATTTTGTAATGTGCATTATGAGTAAAAAAGAATTGTGGCGTTAATACGCAATAATGCAGTAACACTAGGGATGTGCATAATGCAGTAACACCAGGGATGTGCATAATGCATTAACACCAGGGATGTGCAATAATGCATTAACACCAGGGATGTGCATAATGCATTAACACCAGGGATGTGCATAATGCATTAACACCAGGGATGTGCATAATGCATTAACACCAGGGATGTGCATAATGCATTAACACCAGGGATGTGCATAATGCATTAACACCAGGGATGTGCATAATGCATTAACACTAGGGATGTGCATAATGCATTAACACCAGGGATGTGCATAATGCATTAACACCAGGGATGTGCATAAGGGTTATTTTGATAGGGCGTTAATACGCATAATGCATTAACACCAGGGATGTGCATAATGCATTAACACCAGGGATGTGCATAATGCATTAACACCAGGGATGTGCATAAGGGTTATTTTGATAGGGCGTTAATACGCATAATGCATTAACACTAGGGATGTGCATAAGGGTTATTTTGATAGCCAGCTATCCGCTGTCATTAACTGGATAGGTTTGCTTTTTTACTTAACATGGTTCCAAGTGGTCTGCCGTGCCACAATCTGCCCCTTTCTAATAATCGCTCTCTCTCAACACGATAATAAACATCTATCTAACGTTACACGACATCCATACAAGACCACACACAGCGATCATCCATGAGTTAACAATGCTTGCTAATGCATAATGTTAGCCAACTACAAGAACATAGCGCACCTTCATGACGACTGCAATTAGAGGCAACACTTGTAAAACTGACTGAAACTCGTCGTGTCCACAGTAGAGACTCTAGGCGGAGACGGAGATTGTGAAAATTACGAGGCAGCCACTCTCTAGTCTCTTCCAAACAAACGCCACGTGCACTTATTGCATGTATATCCTTATTGTATATCCTTATTGATCATCAATACTACTCAGAGAACGGTCATAAAAAGCATGCACACCATTTTGTTAATTTGTCTGAAACAGCCCACAAAACAGCCATGGAGCCATCGGCCTCTTCCTGTGTCGTCATAACTTTATTCCCAGGGTCTTGCTTGGGCAGTATTGTATGTCCTTTGATAATCCATGACTCGCCAATTATATTGTTATTTTGATAATAATGTTATAATGTTTCCAACCTGTAATGCGAGTAATGTAATTACTCCCCGCATTTCATTGTATACTTGTATGCCGTGACAATTAAAACTCTTGACTTGACTTGTAATCAGTGGTGCGTTCCTGTTAGGCTGACTGGTTGCACTATATTTGAATGACGCCATGTGCGCATAAATGTTCCCTCGCATACGCACAGACTAAAGATAGGGTGTTAGGGGCCAATTTTAAACATTGCTTCTGCTGGTACAATTGAGCAACGCACCTCTGAATGTAATCGATGAGAACCGAAGAGAGTCTCAACAACCCCCCCCCCCCCCGGTGGAGGTCCATGGGTAACCGACACAACTCAGTATTCTAACTGGAAGATAGGGTACACACGGTACTGCAATAAGCTACTTCACCCGCAGACACCTCAGTGGTGTGTCAGGTTCAAAGGGTCAAAGTGGGTATCAAACAGGGGGGGAAGACTGTCAGGTTTTAAACTGTGGATACCAAACAGAGAAGGTAAAGACGACTTTAAACTGTTAAACAGTCATCCAGATTTTTTTTTATTGCACTGTAAAAAAAAAAACAGATTTTCTACTGTATGTCTGCACTTTATGTGCTAATTTCACATCTATTCTACTACTTATTGCACTGCACTATTGCACTATGCATATTCTATCTTACTCTTTTTATTATAGTCTATTTTTTAAAACTGAATCAAACCATAAACAAGGTGGCGTGTTGGGATGTTAGATCCTAATGTAAAAAAAACTGTGATTTTGAAATGTCTGCACTTTATGTGCTCATTTTATTTTCAGTCTTTTTTCTGTCGCGAAGCACTTCGAGTTGCAATTTCTGTATGAAAGGTGCTATACAAATAAAGTTGTATTATTATTATTATTATTATTATTATTACCAAGCTGAGCCTTGCAGCTCTCGATGGTCTTGTCCAGGTTGAGCTGGAAGCGGCTCTTGATGTGTCTCTTGGGGGAGGTGAGGACGGGCAAGGCACCCTGCTTCTGCTGCACCGTCTCACTCAGCTCCTTCAGGTCCATCTCCGCTTTGCTGCGATCTGCCGGGACAACAGCGCGGTCAGAATACAACTAGAAATCGCACACGTGATGTCGCTTTGTCCCAAGAGTGATCGGCAGGTACTCACGGAGAACACTCGTCACAAAGCAATAAGTGTGCGTATTCTAATATTCAGCATTGAGGAGGGGTTCACCTAGGTTGAGGTTGAGAATGCTTCCTGTGGGTGGCGTCTTCTCCTGCTTGGGGGTGATGGGGAGGCCAGAGGCCTGAGAGTGGAATGGCTTAGGACCGTCCAAGGCGCCGCTTGCAGGTCCAGGCCGAGTATAGGCAGGTGATCCTGCACAGAGACATTTACAGGTGAAGGACACCGGAGAGATAGTTGTGTAATCTGTCCCCTATACATGCAATGAAAGGTTAAGAGCAGTGTTTCCCCTAAATTCATCCAGCAGCGCTCCCCACTGTGGAAAATAGCCCCCACTCTGCCGGTAAAATATTGAAGGATAATTCTGTTTATGTTGAACCCGATTCCTTTTCTGATCACCTGACATTAATCCATCAATCAATTCATCAATACTGATCCTATTCCAACGACAATCTCATCAATTGGGCCACTACTGAGTGAGTGAGTTGTGGTTTCAGATGCTTCACTTAGCTGCACCTCTCCCAATTTCCCAGTTCTCTTTACAAGGGCAACCACACAACAGAAAATGTACATCATCAAAAGAAAACACACAAATGCTTCCTTTATACACCAAAATGCTCAGTGTATTTCATGTACAGCATATCTGTAAACCTGAAACTCAGCAAAAGAGGAAGTAAAGTGATGCACAATACCCTATACTGTAAGTGAACAAGGAAAGCTGTTCCAAATGTCTCGTGGGAAATGTATTTTCACACATGCATAACTAGGGACAGGTGTGAGCATGTCCGTTCTGAAAACAGAGACAGTCCTCATAGCAGTCACAGAGGCTCTTCACATAGCATTTCACTTAGCAAGAGCGAAAGGCCTCTCCTCTGTCCCGATTCTCCTGGACATGTCAGCAGCCTTCAACACAGTCAACCATCAGATCCTCCTCACATCCCTCGCAGGAATGGGAGTTGTAGGATCTGCGCTGGCATGGCTGTCATACTACCTCGACAACCGCTCCTACAAATTATAATGGAGAGGCACCCTGTCTGCCCCCCACCCCCTACAGACGGGTGTCCCCCAGGGCTCGGCCCTTGGTCCCCTCCTCTTCACTCTCTACACCAAGTCTCTGGGTAACATTATTGTCTCTGAGCGGATCTCGGCCTGCCTGCCCCGACATTTCCACCTGGATGACGACCAATCACCTCAAACTGAACCCAAGCAAAACAAAGCTACTTCACCTGCCAGTCGAATCCTCCCTGCTGACCGACCTGTAGCTGTGGCTTCGTCACCGACCGCCAAGAACCTAGGTGTAGTCCTCGACGATGGGCTGTACTACTACTATTCTGCTCACATCACCTCAACAACCAGAACCCGAGCAACGTCAGAAGGATCCGCCCCTTCCTGACAAAAAAAAAGCCACCCAACTCCTCCTGCAATCAACAGTCCTGTCTCGCCTCGACTACCGCAATGCACTGCTAGCTGGTTCACCGGCTATCGCCACCAAGCCACTTCTGCTCATACAGAACGCAGCAGCCGGCCTGATCTCCAATTTACCAAAGTCAGCCCACATTACCCCACTTCTCAGAGAGTTGCACTGGCTTCCCATTCCCGCACAGGATTTGCTTCAAGGTCCTTGACCTGGTATACTGTGCAGCAAGGGAAACGGCTCCCTCCTACCTCCGGTCAATGGTCTCTACCTACACACCCCTATGCTCTGCATCTTCTGGCCGCCTCAGACCCACTCCTATCCGAGCTCCAGGGTGGTCATCAATGCGAAGAGCAGGCTATTCTCGGTCCTTGCTCCACAATGGTGGAATGAACTTCCCACCGAGTCAGGAGAGCGGAAACCCACCCAATTGTCCACTGTCACACTTCTTTAATCAACATCTGAGAAGAAATAAAATACTAACCTTCTCACTGTCTTTTACTATTATACACTTTGCTACGAAGTAATCTCCCTTGCCTATATTACTACCTACTATGCTATTATGTTTATACTACTATGCACTCAAGTTCGACACTGTTTGATGAACAATGTTATTTACCCTTAGCTGCCAGAATTGTACCCTTCCTGCCGGCTTGTTGTACACAACTTGTAAGTTGTATTGGATAAAAGCGTCAGCTAAACGACTAAATGCAAATGTAAATGCAACACATGAAAACATGACTTGACAAAGCTTTCGACCACAATCATGGTGGTATGATACCCGGTAATAGAAAAAGTGCATCATGGTGTCAAACCTGTACAGTCCATGGACTCCTCCCCCAGGTTGTTTGGGGCCCGAGCCTGAGACTTCTCCCCGGTCTCCTGCTCCCCGTCCGAGCCCGTGTGGGCCGAGGAGTTGGTGCTCATGGGAGAACGAGGCATGTCGTTGACCGAGATCCGCCTGGACGCCGCGCTCCCTCCCAGCCCGGCCATCAAGCCTCTGGCCAGGGGCATCTTGGGGGAGGCGGTCATGTCGAAGCTCAGCTTGATCTTGTCCTGCTTCTCGGGCTTGACGGGCGTGGAGGAAGGGTTGGAGGGGTCCAGCAGCATCTGGAAGTTGTTGTCGGGCGTGTACGGCGTCCTGAAGGAGGCGTAGTTGAAGACGCCAAACTTCTTCCTCACGTTCTCCACGTACACCTCCATCTCCTGCATGGCACTGTTGAAGATGCTCTTGGTCTTCTTCACGGAGAAGGGGATCTCTTTGGACATGAGGTAGCAGTTGTTTAAGGGGACCCATGCCCTGGAGGAGGCAGAGAGACAATGTAATGCACCATGTAGGCACAGATATAGCTTTTCTAGACCCATATAAATATCCATATACCAATATCCATCGTCCCCTGTTGAAATAATTCTGGTCCTTACTATATTTATTTAATCTTTTATTTAATCTTTATTTTTATCTAACCTTTATTTAACCAGACAGGCCAATTAAGAACAAATTCTTATTTACAACGAAGGCCTGGCGAGAGGACAAAGGGGCCCCTCGAAGGGTAACAGGGAAAAGGGACCAAAAAAAAAACAATGATAAATAAACATTTAAGACACAGACGATACATACATACAAATACAAAACACACACCAAACAAACAACCAAATAAAATTACATGGGTACTGTATGTAATACAATACAAGCAGAACAGACTATTTACATGTCAGTTACAAGGCTGGGTTGCATGTGTGTGTAAACAATAGGGCTGACTCCTATTAGTCGATTAGTCGACTAATCGGTCGAAAGGAGCCGTAGTTGACTAGCCAACCTCTTAGTCTAATATAATTTTTTCTTTTTAATTTTTAATTTATACCTTTTTTTTGTATCATTCTTTCCAAAAGAAAAGAGGCCTAGAAGCGTGGCTAACGCTAATGGCACGCATACCAGAGGCTAACTGCCTACGAAAACAGGCACAGAGGCACTGAAAGAGGATTTCACCCATCTAATGAACACACTAGACTAGACAAATATCAAGATGTATCCATCAGTGGACCAATTGCATGCTTTTGCAGAGGACAAGACGCCTTCAGTCGACTCCTTCAGACATTAAGCACACCCCCCACAGCCCAAATGGAATAATAATAATAATAAAAAAATAAAAATATTATATATATATATATATTTTTTTTTGTCGACCTATAGTCGACTAACGGCAAATTTTGGCCAATCATAGTCGACCATCCAAATCCTTAGTCGGGGACAGCCCTAGTAAACAACTCTGTGATAGAGTCCTTAAAAGTAGAGGGGATTGACCAAAGGAAGTGTTAACACGGGGAAAATCTAGCGAGACATGGTGAGCAGCTCTGGTGTTACAGGGAGTAGCTCAAATGTTTGACCTCGATAACATCTGAATGTCAACCTACCCACCAAGTTTGAGTGAAATTGGACAATAATATCCACAGGTTCTTCCAGTTTCCAGTGGACACGGTGTAAGGAGCAAACTGTTGGCCATAAACACACAATGGGACCATTTCTGATTGGTCAGTACTGATGTCATGCTGACGTGCCCTCAGGTGTCAGTGCATCCCTGCTAGCAGAGTGAAGCGTGAAGCAGAGGCTGCTGGGAACGAGCAGCTGAAGTGCACGAGGGACGCGCTACCTGTCATGTTGGCCGAAGAAACGAGCGTCCACCTGTCCGTCTTTGTCCCTCAGAGCTTTGGCAGGCCAGAATGGAAACCCTTTCAGTTTGGCCCAGACCAGAGGGTGGGGGTTACTCTGCGAACACACAACACAGGGAATAAATGATTTGTGTCCATTGTTTATAGTCTTTATTGTTCATTGTCTTTGTATTGCATGTTCTTTGCATGTTTTGTGTTCACATCAACCTGCAAAGGGACTACAGATGGAAATGAGCTTATAGCTTATAGATACAATCTGGCGTGTTTACATATAAATGTTCATAAATGTGCATTGTCCCTATTTTTAAATAAATAAATTGAAATTGACACAACATGCAGTTGTGTATCAAATACATCCATAAATCAAAGTGGTGTAAAATGCTAAAAAAAAACATGTGGTGAGACTAAATTACTACATTTCACAATCTGGGACAACAAGGTTACATGGGACTGAAGTGAGTGGACGTACGCATGGCTCACAGAACCAGTTGTCCCTCTTCTGGCAGGCTGACAAGTAGCACTCAGGACACACTTCAATCTCATTCATCTGCAGGAGAGGAGCCAAAAGGACAGATGAACTTGAGTTTATATACAGTAGTTATATAGTTTGTATAGATAGAATATACGTTGTGTATTGTTTAATTTATAGTTCAGTTTATAGTTCGTTTATTTATATAGTTAGTATAGTAGTTTGTATAGATAGAATATACGTTGTGTATTGTTTAGTTTATAGGTCAGTTTATAGTTTATTTATATAGTTAGTATAGTATTGTTTGTATAGATCGAATATATGTTGTGTATTATGTTTAGTTTATAGTTTAGTTCATAGTTATAGTTTATTTATAGTTAGTATAGTAGTTTGTATAGATAGAATATACGTTGTGTATTATGTTTAGTTTAAGTTTATATTTATAGTTTGTATAGATAGAATATACATTGTGTACTATGGTTACAAATCTACAATGGTTGAGGAACAAGCATTTCACGTTTTTCTGAATGCATGTACATTTTAAAAAGCTGTGACAACTAAAGCTCCCTTCCTTACCACCACGCAGGTCACTACTTACCTCATGCTCACAGATCTTCACTATCACCTTGGCTGTAGCAGTGAGTTTGTGATTGCCTGGAACAAAGAAATCAGTCTACTGTAAACAATTCATGAACATGTCGAACTCAAAGAAGCATTTTCAACCTTAATCCTATGGTTCTGTTTGTGAGGAGGATGTGTGATAATGTGGTGGGAAATACTACATATGTATTTTCTTGAATGATATACATTAACACATTGGGCGCCAGCCATTAGCCTTATCCTTGTAGCTAACGCACCAGGTTTCCATGGCCTACTTTCACTGTGCGTCACTATGTTTGGAGAGCTATATCTATATTCTATATTATAGCTATGGAGACAATACTATGTCAAATGACCAGTGACTTTCTTCCGTCGCACATGCAAAAAATAGATCATTTTTTCATGTATATGTTTGCACGTTATCCTGTGGTGAATATTGTATAGTTTAGGAGTGATCTGGGATCATTCCTGAAAAGCTGAGTTATAGGGCGCTACGTGAATTCTGCTATAAGCGTTGGCGTTTCTTGCCTGGATACGCTACTATTTCCAAATCAAATGTATATAATAGGTATTATGTTTCATCATGAATGCATGAAAGGGGGGGGGGGTAGTTTTTTGATGCTTTGATAGCCAGTAAGGGCATTCGTTTTGAACACCACACACGCTGATCACCTGGATCGATGAAAACATTGTAGGATCAAGGTGAAATTGATGTCATATAGTCCTTACCTTTGATCAGGGTTTAAATGTAACAGGGTGAGATATATGGTTTCAAAGGGTGGGAGATACTGCCACCTAGCAGGATGCGGCCGGTATTGCACTTTGGCGATCTCAGAATGATTCCCTATGGGAACACAGAGGTCCATGAATGAATAATGAATAAAAATATCGAATAAAAGAAAAAAACGACCAAAACCCGAGAAATCTCGGGTCTGGCGCCCAACACATGGCGAGTTAACCCAGGATATCTCTGGTCTGGCGCCGAATGTGTTAAGACAAAGAGGCTGTCTTTGTCCTTTTGTCCGTGAAGACACATTTCACAATCACACACATTCTGGGACGATGAGACATAACTCACCGATGGCGACGACGTGACGCACCAACGTGTTTTGTGCTCGGCCGTATCGGCACCCTGAGGAATTCCTCTGGGTGACATCATTTACATTTACATTTTTACATTTAGTCATTTAGCTGACGCTTTTATCCAAAGCGACTTACAAGTTCTGTGCGACAAGACAGCAAGAAGGGTACAACTCTATCAGCTGAGTAACAATGTTCATCAAAGTGTTGCGTGTTACAGTGTAGGTTAGTTTATTAGGACAAGTGCATGACAGTAAGGTTAGTCGGGGTTAGATCTTTTTTTTTTTTCTTTTTTTTTTTTTTTATCATTTCAGATAATGGTTGAAGAAGTGAGTCTTTAGTCGACGGCGAAAGATTGGACGGGTTTCGGCTGTCCTAACTGGGATGGGTAGTTCATTCCACCATTGTGGGGCAAGGACTGAGAATAGGCGGCTTCTCTTTGATGAGGAGAGCAGACCTCTAGTGAACTGCAGACACAGGCCCAACTCTTAAGTCAACCAAACGGTTGAGGGAATAGTGTCTGCACTCCTCTCGGAGGAGTTTCTCTGGGTGCCGGTGCGGCTGAATCTCTCGAGACAGAAAACGTTGGAGAGTTGCGTGTTCTATTATCAGATGTTGTCCTATACTGACGGGATGCACCACCGCACGTTTTTTGGAAACGCCAACCAGAACGACCGCAGAGCACTGGCGAGAGCGGTTGCGAACGGCTGAAAAGATCTGTGGATGCAAGCTACAGTATATTCACTGAGCGGTGCGTCAGCAAGGCACACAGGATCCTGAAAGACCCCGGCAGCCACCCGAACCACAAACTGTCTGAGCTCATGCCGTCTGGCAGACGGTACCGCAGTCTCAGGTCCTCATCCAAGAGAACACTGAACAGCTACTTCCAGCGGGCAAACAGACTACTGACGGATAGACTATGAATTATCACATGAGCTACTACACACAAAAGCACGAGTGACTTACACGCCACACAAGCACACTTACTACACACACACACTGCTGCTACTTACACTGTAGAATAATAATTTAAAAAAAAAGTATTCATCCACTGTTTTTTTTTTACCTTGTATTGTAGTTTGTATAGATTGTTGTATATTGTTGTCTAGTAGAAAGAAAAAATCTACTACGGTTGAGGCGCTGGGAAAAACAAGCATCTCAAATTTTTCTGAATGTATGTAGATTAAAAAAATCGCAAAGATTAAAGGAATCCGAATTCAAAATCCTCCTCACAACAGAACGATTTATGGTTGAAAATCGGTGATATCAAATAGTTACTAGTTTGCTACATACCTCCATTGTATATTATGCAGTTGTGTAAAATCCATTTTACGTCTGCCAAGAAGGCCTCTGTGCACCCATACATTTTCTTTTTGATATTCTGGGATACAAAAAGAAAAGGATTAAGAGGAGGCAGCTGGAACATAGCTTCACAATATCAGTTTTAAAGCCTCAATAGCAGCTTTTAATCGTCAAAGACACAAGCGATGAGTGTATATTTTACCCTCTCTAATGTACACCTGTCTGTATCTTATTTGCACATAAATATTTTACATATCTGTAGATACTAGATCTATATCTGTACATATCCTACTCTTACTAGTTACACTGCTGGACAGTATGACTACTACCATACTGTCTTTATACCTGTATCACTGTTCAATGTTCATGGCTAGAGAGAGTGTTTATAATTTTAGAGGGACATTAGCTTTAAAGCAACCTACGGTACGTACAACTCTTAAAAGTATGTGCATTGCAGTTTGTGGGGTATCACTCTGGAATGGTCTGGATGAGAGTATAAAATTAAGCAAAAATATCAATACATTTAAAGGTAGCTATAAACAAGCACTTATGGACACATAAGAGAGAGGAGCTTGAGCAGTAATGTGACTGCCTATTATTCTTTCTCATTTGGATATTTGGATATATAAAAAAAAACGATAGGTTATGTATATAACCTAGTTATATTAGTATTGGCTGAGCGTCCCGCTCTTAGCCTTATGAGATATCCCTTATCTCCTAGTACCTAATGTACTCCAATACGAACAACTTTAATGCACCCCACCTGATCGGGCCCCGCCCCTATGGAGGCGTAGCCTATAACCATAGCTATGGTCACCAACAGTGTGCTCGCCAAATCTCGTTCCAGCAAAAGATCCCTCAAAAGGGAACTCAGGGCCGCGTAGAGCGGGACGCTCAGCCAATACTAATATAACTAGGTTATATACATAACCTATCGTTATATGACGTATGGCTATCGCGTCCCGCTCTTAGCCTTATGAGATATGGGTTAGAGCGGACGCGAGACCCGACAGATGTACCCCCTGAGGACCAGTAAGCCCACATCAAGGGGTGCGGGGAGCCCTGTCACCCCATCCTTCCTAATGAAGGGGGGGCGCAGTCAACTCCACCTGAATGCGAACTAGAGGGAACTAGAACCCCTTGAACACACCGCACAGGCGGAACCACGTGTGACTCAACACACCGTGGCCCATACCCACACACTCCTGCTACCCTACCAAAGAACGGGAAGCAGGAAAGGCCACAGACCCCAGAACCGCCTGGGAGACAGAACCCCCGGTCATGTCCATGAGGTAAAACCTTACAAAGGGGCCCGGGGAGGACCATGAAGCTGCAGCACAGATGTCCTCCACCGAGGCCCCACCCAGGAGAGCGGCAGAGGCAGCCACCCCACGAGTGGAGTGCACCCTGACGCCCCCAGGGGGATCCTGCCCAGCCAACGTGTAGCAGAGGGCAATGCCCTCGCACAACCAATGGGACAGGCGCTGTTCGATAGTGCCTTACCGGCATGAGTGCCTTACCGGCATGAGAACCACCGTGACAGACAAAAAGCTGAACGGTGACCCCGAGGTCCTGAGTACGGCTGAGGCAATTCCCAAAGCACGGACCGGACATGACAGGTGAAGGCCCGCATCTAACTCACCACCGTGAGGAGGCGGATGAAACGCCTGAACCACAATATCCCTGGAGCGGAAGAACTCCGGATATTTACAGGCACGAAGGCAGGATTAGGCCGCAGAGTGGCACCGCAATCGGAACGAAAGACAGGCACTCTGGTCGTACCGAGAGAGCACAAAGCACACCCACGCGTCAGCGGAGGCGACGGCCAGCAAGAACGCAGTCTTGAACGACAGCTGTTCCAATGGCGCCTGCTCGAGCGGCTCAAACGGGGCCAAGGACAACCGACCTAGGACAACCGACCGAGGACCAAGTCGGAGCCCAGGAGCGTTGCACCGGCTTAACGCGTCGAGCGCCAAGCTGGAAACGCTTCACAAGAGGGTGGCTGAACAAGACATCCCTTCAAACCCCTCATGATAGGAGGATATAGCTGCTGCATATACCCTCACCGTCGAAGCCGACAGTCGATCAAGGAGAGACTGGAGGTAACTAAGGACAGCATCCAGGGGGCAGGAGACTGAGTCCCGGCCCCCCGCCTTACACCACACTTGGAACATACGTCATCTGCCCGCGTAAGCGCGACAGTGGAGGGAGCATGCGCATTCCGGATGGTAACACCATCAGGATCAAGAACCTGCGCCCCTCAACGTACCCGTCCCAACAACTGACCTAACAGATGTATGGGGAAGAATCCCAGGCGGCACGGCATCGGTCCCAGACCTGCCTGGCTATGTCCAGACGTAATCCTTACCCGTCAGGATGAGGACCGCCCGCGACAGTACACCTGCACCCACATTCTCCCTGCCGGGGATGTGGGGAGCCCTCAGGCCGCGCAGATGGAGGACGCCCATAGCCAGCCGCCCGCCGCCTGGTGCAGACAGGGGGAGCGTACTCCTCCCCGTCTGTCGATACACGCCACTGACGTCGTATCGTCCGTCCTGATCAACACCATTTGTGGACCAGAAAGACCGCTTTCAACACCAACACATTGAACGTAGCGCAGACCGGGCAGCATGGTTTGCCAGCTGCCCCCTACTGCGTTGGCCCGACGCGTCACCAGCGAGGGAGGCGTCGGTGAAAAAACGCGACGTGAGACAGCGCCGTAACCGTCCTAGGACGGAACCTCCCGAGCGTGTTGACAACACGCTCTGAGAGGGATGCCCATAGCCCTCCAACCGTTGACTGGGAAGAGGAGTACTCTACATCCAGTCTACAGCAACCCCAGGCTGGTAGAGACCTGCCTGGTACGAGACCTGACGATCCACCTTGACCACGAAGGACCAGAACGTCGTCAGGGCAGAACACTCCGTAACCCCTGACGACGCAGAGGCCCCAGTGCGGCCTCCACGCACTTGGTGAAGATGCGAGGAGCCAGAGAAAACCGAACGGGAGCCTCTGGTACTCATATGCTAACCCTGCAAAGGAAGCGTAGGTAAGCCCTAGGATGGAAGATCGGAGATGCGCATACGCATCCTACAGGTCTATGGAGGAGAACCAGACCCCCACCTGACAGTGTTCAACAGGCAGGAGACGATCCAAAAAATGCTGAACCTTCCCGTGGGACAGGTCCAGCCTGGGACTGACACCCCCCCTCCCGATTTCTCAGGCAGAGAACACCGGGAGGAGAACGCCACGACGATGGCTTGCTTCGTCCACAGAGATTGGATCTCGTTGACCAGAGCTGTCACTGCTGGAGACCCTGACAATAGGGTCTGTACCAAACCTGAAAACGGGTGGGGTTGTGTAAACACAAGTCCCCGCCTCAGCGTTTTCTCCATCCACCTCGACATATGGTACTGCCGTAGTCATATGTGATGACACTCCCAACGCACCCGCCGCCATGTGGCGCAGGTCCGCCAGGAACTGTAGATAGTTGGCCCGGTCCCCCCGCTGTGCGTAGCCCACCCTGGAACCGTGCGAGCAGAGCGTTCCGTGTCGGGACCTCTGACCCTGACACCACCCACGAGGCAATCGCACCCAAGGGGGGACCCCGACAGAAAGGGCCGGTTTGATACGGGGGGCTTCCTAGGTGAAAAAAGCCCCCCCACTGAACACCCCTCCAGAACATGCTGAGGAGTTGTTCTGCAGCTGGACATGCAAGGTGTAAGGACCCCATGGGTTCCTACACACCGTAGCCCTGCAGTGATATTACTACCACCCCAAATCACGCGTGCCTGCGAGACCACTGCCAATATTTCAGGAGTGGGAGGCACCAACATGATACCTGGCCTGGCGAAGGCGAGGCCGGGGAAGCCCGCACTGTGTGCCTCAAAAGGTTTCGAGCCCCCCTGCTGACAACACTTAAGTTGACAGACGTAACACCAGGCTCAACCAACACAGCTTATGGTGTGGGAGCCGCTTGACAGCACAACATTCTCACGGACAGACCCAGGCTCAGCCATCAACTGGATGTCAGCCCCTGTCCCCATGAGAAGCGAAAGTGGGGCCGCCCGCGCTTCAACGAAGGCACGCGGCCCGCAGCCAAAGGAAACAATCAGAGCCCACTTTTTCCGTTGGTGTTGGGGAAGGGAGTGATCGGAGAGCGGGCTGCTCGCGGCAGGACGGTGACGGCTTGTTTGTTCAAGCCGAACCCATCCTACATGGCCAATCCCTCGGCCCAGGATACCTCCGGCGGGGGAAAACATGGCCGCTTGTCGAGGGCCTCGTCATCGCCGCTGACGAGGCCGTGCTCTCTCTTCTTCTGGCTGCGCGATGTGAGGCGGTGTGGGGCCAAGGACAATACCGCCCGCGCTCCAGCAGAAGACCAAAATCCCCTGCGGAGAGGGGAACCCTGAGCGGTTATAGCTTGCGGCTGGGTCAAAGCTAATAACGTCAACAACCTCGCGCGATGTGTCGACGTCGGCTGGCCCTCAAGGCCCCGCCACCAGACACCATTTAATAGAAAAAAACAGCAATTCGAACACAGTTCTAATCGCTGCCAATTCCATACCATGGCGGTACAGGCTTTAGCAGCCCACCAGCCACTCGCCAGGCCGACCCACCCATGGCGTTGGCCGGGCGGGGCACTGTTTCAATTAGAGTTGTTCCGATACCGATACCAGTATCGGAAATGCCGCCGATACTGCCTAAAATGCTGGTATCGGTATCTGCGAATACCCTCTAATGTTGCGCTCCGATACCATATGACTTAATTTATCAACAACACTGCGGACGTTGGGCTCTGTGGCTCTGCAGATATACCCTACTCGCCGAGTGAGCATTATAAAACAAACGTGTGCTTAATCTACCGTGAATTAAAGTGTCAATTGCCATTTGTCATTTTAACAGCAGAGCAGATACTTTCTTAAAATGCCATCGTCCCGACAGAGCACTGTTGACCGGGAGCTCTGATGAGTTCGCTTGGTGGCTGGTGTTATTAGCATTGAACAGCTAACTGAAAGCTAGCTTTAACGTTACCTTGGCTAAAGTTGGGGCTATTCATAATCCAGCAATAATGGCTGCAGACCTGCAAGCAAAGTACAGCAAGTTGGCAAAGGAGTATTCCAAGTTAAATCACAATGTCACCAGTAACGTTACAGTCTTTCCATATACCGGTAGCTCATGCTAGCTAACCTAGCTCACGTTAACGTCGTCATTGCACAATTGCACGTCGCGTACACAATTAATGACATGTTGCGGACAGCCATATCGGTGACAATGTTTAGCTTTTAGTGCCAAATGATAAGAGTCTGAGGGGGAGTCTCAAAAAAGAATGTTGAATATTTATTGTGCAAAAATCACAACAACAGAGCCTCTGGTACTAAACGGAGCCTTCTTGTGGAAGCAAGTGCAGCAAGGAATAATGTCCGTGTGGAACTAATGTGCCAACAACCTTTCCGTGGGTGAACTCATTGAGATAGTTTTCAATTACTGATACTAATACTAATCTATACAATCACCTGTTGTTGAATAAATACCATTACTTTATAGTTATTACTAAAAAACAGTATATATAAAACAGTAGCTGTATAAAAAAAAAGTTTTATAATTTATATAAAAAAAAATATTTTTATTTTTTTAATGTATGCACTGGTATCGGATAAGTATCGGTATCGGCCGATACCCAAAGCTTAGGTATCGGAATCGGATCGGAAAGGAAAAAATGGTATCGGAACATTTCTAGTTTCAATATGTCAAAAACAAAGAACTGATGTTAACACGGAGCACCAGTGGTGGTTGCAAACAGCAACCTCCACTGTGGTGTGCACCATGAAAGGGTTAAATGAATAAAAGAACTAACCCACAAAATACTGTAGAATGAGCAAACCCATATACACAACGTTAAGGGGAGGCGGACCAGAGCGAACTAGTCCCGCCTTCATTCAAAATATTCACAACAGCACACCAGCCCTAGCTTAGCCCATTTACCAAAAAAGGTAAACAAAGCCCCCCCCCGCACTACTCCCCCAGTAGACACCGATTGACCGTCAGAATAAATGGTTGAGAGGAGAGAAAGCTGTAGCAAGACAGACCTTCTCATAGCAGAGTGACAGAACGAAACAGTAGCCCCCTACACAGGGCCGCCTCAGGGGGTGGGGGGCCTCGCGTTTAAATCTCGCACAGGGCCTCACATTTCTCCCAGGCGGCCCTGCCCCTACACTACTACAGCCTAGCGTGAGGCGATGTGGGACCCAGATCAACAACCGCCTGCGCACAAACACGCAACATGTTTACCATGTCGGCTGGACCCATAGCCCCACTACCCGACGCCAATGTGGATAGGAACTAGCCAGCTGAGCCATAACCCGCCGTTAAGTCCCATCCTGCAGTAGTATAGCTCTACTGCTACACCGCCGAGCTCACGCATCGGCCCCATGGGGACACCGTTCCACAGACCCCGCCGGAACACAAAGGTAACGTATCTGGCTAGGCTACCTAGCCACGGCCTACCCTGTTGTCAACCCATTTACCCGTAAAAAAGGTAATAGGACTCAGCAAAAAAAAAACACAACAGCTACCGACTGACCTTCATTGATGAACCGGGCAAGAGGAGGGAGAAGTGACAACATCTCACGGCGGAGACATTAGAACAGCGTAGCAGTTAGCATGTAGCAGTAGTGGTAGCATGTAGCATTAGCGATAGCATGTAGCATAGCATTAGATGTTTAACAGCACGTCCAAGACCGTTTGGAAACCGTTCACTGCAGTGAAATGTTCACCAAACCATCCTGCCCCCGGTGCCAACACACAACATGGTTGTGTAACAAAACAAACCAGCATTACTAACACTAATACCCATGCCTGAAGACACAGGGCCTACCTGGGTACAAGCTGGCCCGACAGCCAATCTTGCACAGCTGAACCTTGGTCTGCTGCCATCAGACGAGGAACATCAACATAGGCCCGTCGTGTCGCTGAAAACATGCTTCGAAGATGCCAGGGGCCAGCAACCTCCGGTAAGCTTCCAACATTATGAATCTTCTCTGATCTTTTCATCCTACTAGTTACATACGGTGTACGCAGCCGTTATGATGGAACGAAAATAGAGGAAGAGTGTGTTGGTGACCATAGCTATGGTTATATAGGCTACGCCTCCATAGGGGCGGGCCCGATCAGGTGGGGTGCATTAAAGTTGTTCGTATTGGAGTACATTAGGTACTAGGAGATAAGGGATATCTCATAAGGCTAAGAGCGGGACGCGATAGCCATTCGTCATATAACTGTACTTTTATTATATTTTTCATTATTTGTTATATTATTTTTATTTTTATTAAATTATAATGTCAAATATTGTAAGGAAGGGGCAGGGCTTGATAAGTTGTTTTACTTCCCCCTGTTCCTTCTCGAACACTTGTAGTATTTGACTATTTACCTTTTTGTTTTTTTAAACTTGTTTTGTTTCTATGTTCGAGACAAATCAAAATCAAATCAAAATCAAAAACTGTACATATTATACTACAACTCTGTACATATATCTGATTAGCACTACACTCAGTAGTACTAATTTGTATATTTTTTACACAGTTTAATCACCTGTACATTGTATATTTTGCTGTTGCACTTTACTGTTACATTTCCACTCTGGTTCATGCCAAACTTCTTTCCGTTGTACTGTACTTGTGCTGTATGTATGACGATGACAATACATTTGAATCTACTCTAATCTAATGTACACAGGTCCATAGGATGAGTATATATTTTACCTTCTCTAATGCAGGGGTTCCCAAACTTTTCAGGCCGGGGCCCAGAAAATAAGGCGTCAGAGAGCCGCGGCCCAATGCACATCGTCTGGCTTTTTTTTTTTTTTTTTGCCAGGCGACCGATTTTTTATGCCAAATATAACTTCAATCCTATTAAGTTAGTTCAAGTTAGTTATTCATTTATATGTGCTATTTATGAGAGGGCTAACTTGTTGCAAAATAATAATGATAATAATAATAATAGCCTCATTAAAATACTATTGTTGCTTCGGTTGTTTTCAGCGTTTTATGTGCATAATCTGTTATTTAGTTTGAAATGTTCGTTGAAATAAGTAGATTTTTCGTTTTTGTTTATTTATTAAGTTAATATAAAACCATATAGTCACATTTTAGAATACAACTAGAAACACTGTCCTGGCCTGCTTCTAAGTTCAGTGGCCTGACAAAAAAAAAAAAAAAAAAAAAAAAAAAAAAATTTAAATCATCTCGCGGCCCACCCGTGGCTGCTCGCGGCCCACCTTTGGGTCGCGACCCCGACTTTGGGAACCACTGCTCTAATGTACACAGGTCCATAGGATGAGTGTATATTTTACCTTCTCTAATGTACACAGGTCCATAGGATGAGTGTATATTTTACCTTCTCTAATGTACACAGGTCCATAGGATGAGTGTATATTTTACCTTCTCTAATGTACACAGGTCCATAGGATGAGTGTATATTTTACCTTCTCTAATGTACACAGGTCCATAGGATGAGTGTATATTTTACCTTCTCTAATGTACACAGGTCCATAGCGTGAAATATATACTCTGCATAATCTGGGTGCTGTTCAAGAGACACAGGCTTCTGGAAGGGTTCAGTCTGGATGAGAAAGGAGACAGAACAGAGATGGCGGGCATGAAAAAAAACACATCATTTCAAACTACTAACTTACAGGTAGAGCTGGGCAATAAATCGATATCAATCATTCCCGTAGTAAAGTTTGCCATGATAATAATGACAAATTATTTTATATATATAGTCGGTCACCCCACCAAGTTTATGCACATTTAGCTGTGCTACAAAGTTATTTAAAAATTAACTAAAAATAAATATACTATATATTTATTTATGTATTTATTTTTTCAATCTTAAAACCATATTGAACCCCCTGGGTTCTGCAGGCAAGCAGAAATAAACAAACAAAGCGATATTTATCAGCTAGCCTATTATTCTTATCGACTGAGAAAGAATATGGAAATAAGAGCTTTGGACGTATTGCCCAGCCCCAGCCTAACTCACTGCCAAACCTCCACCACCACAAACATACATGCTAACATACCACCCCTGGAAAGACAATGACTGTGTCTGACAGCTTTTACAGGATTCTGCCTGCAAAGTACGCAATAGATATACAATAAACAATACATAAATTACACCAAATCCAATACATAAAGCAACGTCAGCACCTGTACTTTTTTGCTAGTTTTACCTTTAACCTTAAAACACTCTGAACGACACTAGTTACCTACTAAATACTGTAGTAGACAGAATACATTCTTCAGACACAGCCGATATCTACTAGAAAGCGCTAAGAAGCCACTTCAAAGAAGAAGAAGAAGAAGAAGAAGGAGAAGGAGAAGAGGAAGAAAGCAAACAGAGGAAGAAAATTATGAGGAGGTCTTTGTTGTTAGTGATGTGATTGATTACCCAATTAAAAGCCTTTCTCTGCGTGGGAGCTGCATGGGGGGAGTGAGATGACGAGCGGGGTTGGTCCTGAAAGAGAGCGAGAGGAGCAGCTGTATCCTCACCACAAGCTAGTAGCACCTGGTTTGCAAGCCACTTTGCCAGGCAAGCGGAACACAAGCCGGGTTACAGTCCTGATGGTTAGTGGTGATTAGATGTCCTTCTGTACATGCAAATCAATATACCGTCACACTAAACAATATACCAACACACTAAACAGATCATATACCATCACTCTAAACAAGGGATGCCATGACAGTTTTGACCTCTCATCTTGGTTTTTTTTTCTTCACAGAGCAAGGCGACGTACGTCAGGGCGAAACGGTTTCCACATTTGCACTTAAAAAAGGGGCACTTCGTCGAAAAACAAGACTTAATTGTTTTGCACATAATCTCATTAAATAAACGCATCAAAAATGGTTTTGCACACATTAATTTAGCTTGACAGTTTTTTTTATAGAGAAGATACGTTTGATTATGGAAACCAGTGATGTCATCAGGGACATTTAAACTCTTGTGTTGTGTTAATTACAGCTCAGTGAAATGATAAGACAAGGTAATTTTTCCATCTACATCATTTCATGATGCTGTAATTAACACAACACACGGATTCAATGTCCCCGATGACATCACTGGTGGCCGCATTTCAATCTTGTTTACTCTCAATAACTGTCAAACTTAACACTTTGGACGCCAGCGGTGTAAGCCATCCTTGTACTCAATGGGCCACCGCTTTAAGAGATAGGGATGCGTGGCGGTGTTTGCAGGGCTATATCTATATTCTATATTATAGCTATGGAGACAATACTATGGCTCATTTGACATCAACTATCCATCGTTGACATGGAAAAAGAATTTTTTCATGTATACGTTTGCGTATTATACCGTGGTGAATATTGTATAGTTTCAGAGTGATCCTGGCTAATTCCTGAAAACGGCGCTATGGAGCAATACATGAATTTTGCTAAAAGCGTTTTTTTTATGCTTTGATCGTCAGCAACGGCATACGTTTGAGTATGTTACATATGATCGTTGCGATCTATGTGAAATCATGGTTGGATCAAAGTAGGATTGATGTCATATAGTCCTTACCTTCACTAGGAGGTATCCCAAAAAGAATATTCCAATTGTCTGATCGCGTTTTCCAGTATTGGTGTCCATTGTGTCCCCGACATAATCCGGCACAACACATGCATCGAGGGGCATTGGACGCGTTTCAGCAATAAGGTTTCAAAGGGTGTGCGATACTGCCACCTAGCAGGATGCGGCCGGTATTGCACTCTAGCGATCTCAGAATGATTTCCTATGGTAACACAGAGGTCCGTGAGCCGGAAATGAATAAAAAAATCGAATAAAAGAAATAACGATGAAAACCCGACTATACTCAGGTATGGCGCTCAACTGCTGGCGAGTTAACCCGACTATCCTCGGGTCTGGCGCTGAATGAGTTAATGGATGTGTGCAAAACTGTTTTTGGATATGTGTGCGATTACGTGCAAAATAAATCAGTGTTGTTTTTTTGGTCAAGTGCCCCCATTAAAGATCCAGTACAATGACGTGAATTCAGTCAGAAAAGCTTATTGTGAAATGTTAATATCAAGAGTAAAATGTTTGAAGCAGCGGGGTAGTGTAGAGGTCTAATCACTGGCCTACCCGGGTTCAATTCCCGGCAGCAGTCAGCTTGTTCAGTCGTCCATACCAACACAACCGGCAGTATTCACGGCTGGGAAGCCGGTGGGATATGAGCTCCGGCCGGGTCGGTCTGGCCTGTTCAGCAGGGAGTGGATCTGAGGGAGATAGTGTGAACTTCTGTGCACATTACGCTCTCTCAGTGAAAGGTCAAGTGAAAAGAAGCAGCTGGCAACTCCACGTGTATCAGAGGAGACATGTGGTAGTCTACAACTTCCCCAGACCCACAGAGGAGACATGTGGTAGTCTACACCCTCCCCAGACCGTCAGTAGGGCGCCATGTGGTAGTCTTCACCCTCCCCAGACCGACAGAGGAGACATGTGATAAGTCTATACCCTCCCCAGACCAACATAGGAGACATGTGGTAGTCTACACCCTACCCAGACCAACATAGGAGACATGTGGTAGTCTACACCCTCCCCAGACCTACAGAGGAGGCATGTGGTAGTATTCACCCTCCCCAGACCGACAGAGGAGGCATGTGATAAGTCTACACCCTCCCCAGACCAACATAGGAGACATGTGGTAGTCTACACTTTCCCCAGACCAACATAGGAGACATGTGGTAGTCTACACTCTCCCCAGACCCACAGAGGAGACATGTGGTAGTCTACACCCTCCCCAGACTGACAGGAGACATGTGGTTGTCTACACCCTCCCCAGACTGACAAAGATATGTGGTAGTCTACACGCTCCCCAGATTCACAGAGGAGACATGTGGTAGTCTACACCCTCCCCAAACCAACAGAGGAGGCATGTGGTAGTCTACACCCTCCCCAAACCAACAGAGGAGGCATGTGGTAGTCTACACCCTCCCCAGACCAACAGAGGAGGCATGTGGTAGTCTACACCCTCCCCAGACCGTCAGTAGGGCAGCATCTGGTAGTCTACACCCTCCCCAGACAGTCAGTAGGGCAGCATGTGGTAGTCTACACACCCTCCCTAGACCCATAGTAGGGCAGCATGTGGTAGTCTACACTCACCCCAGACCATCAGTAGGCCAGCATGTGGTAGTCTACACGCTCCCCAGACCGCCAGTTGGGCAGCATGTGGTAGTCTACACGCTCCCCAGACCCTCAGTAGGGCAGCATGTGGTAGTCTACACACCCTCCCCAGACCCTCAGTAGGGCAGCATGTGGTAGTCTACACTCTCCCCAGACCCTCAGTAGGGCAGCATGTGGTAGTCTACACTCTCCCCAGACCCTCAGTAGGGCAGCATGTGGTAGTCTACACTCTCCCCAGAACGTCAGTAGGGCAGCATGTGGTAGTCTACACCCTCCCCAGACCAACAGAGGAGGCATGTGGTAGTCTACACCCTCCCCAGACCGTCAGTAGGGCAGCATGTGGTAGTCTACACACCCTCCCCAGACCCACAGTAGGGCAGCATGTGGTAGTCTACACACCCTCCCCAGACCCACAGTAGGGCAGCATGTGGTAGTCTACACCCTCCCCAGTCCGACAGTAGGGCAGCATGTGGTAGTCTACACTCTCCCCAGACCGACAGTAGGGCAGCATGTGGTAGTCTACACTCTCCCCAGACCGACAGTAGGGCAGCATGTGGTAGTCTACACTCTCCCCAGACCGTCAGTAGGGCAGCATGTGGTAGTCTACACCCTCCCCAGACCGTCAGTAGGGCAGCATGAGGTAGTCTACACCCTCCCCAAACAGTCAGTAGGGCAGCATGTGGTAGTCTACACCCTCCCCAAACAGTCAGTAGGGCAGCATGTGGTAGTCTACACCCTCCCCAAACAGTCAGTAGGGCAGCATGTGGTAGTCTACACCCTCCCCAGACCGTCAGTAGGGCAGCATGAGGTAGTCTACACCCTCCCCAGACTGTCAGTAGGGCAGCATGTGGTAGTCTACACCCTCCCCAAACCGTCAGTAGGGCAGCATGTGGTAGTCTACACCCTCCCCAAACCGTCAGTAGGGCAGCATGTGGTAGTCTACACCCTCCCCAAACCGTCAGTAGGGCAGCATGTGGTAGTCTACACCCTCCCAGCAGGGCAGTGCAACAGCCAGGAAGGGAATAGGCATAAAAACTAAATTGGGGGATGAGAGCAAATGTAAAAAGGAAAAAAAAAAAGTGTTTTAGTGCACCCTCTCATTCATTCAGCATTCAAATTCATGAAGCATTCAAATGTAAACACATTCTTGGGAGATTAACATCGGCTAACCTGTGCAGGTGAGAAATACATTGTCACAGTTGCTGTGGATGTTTTGAAACGACTAAATTTAACTAAATTGCAGCAAACCAACGCTAGTTTCATTAATGTTATGCGTTTGTGGTCTAGCTAGCTGGTATCCTTTACAGCTACTGACACCCGACAGGCTGACAGATGGGTGAATCAGGGTTAGCAAGTAGATGATGCAATCAATTGAAAAGTGATTGAAAGACACGGTTTTCGTTGTACTGGATCTTCAAGCTTTCGCAAAAACTGGTTTGATGGCATTGTTAGCACTCTCCATTAAAACCAAGAGGCACCACTAGCCACAATCAAACAGCTTGTGGCTAGCGGTGGTGTGTGCTTTGAATGGGGATGGCTAACATGCTGTTTTTATGATAATTTAACTGCCAACCCACAAACGTTTCCCCCACACTTTGTACCTGGTGTAGAAAATTAAACGTCATGGCAATCCTTTAAAGGTTCATTCCGGTATTATTAAACCTGGACCCTATTTTCCCATAATGTGGGGTGTAAATTACATTTTTGGAACTGGTCCAGTGTTAATGGAGACCGCTTCAGTCAGCATCCGCAGAACGGGCTGCAATGTAATAATTTGGCGTCAAAAGTACGTCCACTAACACTGCTTGTTTTTCCTACTGACTTGATTGTTATTATATGTGTCTGACAACAGAATGTAAAGGATCCCTAAAAGGTGTTTACGGTTTGCTTCTTCCGGTCTCTCCAACACTCAGTCACTACAGACCCGATGGTCTGCCAGGCTCAGTGTACAGACGGGAGTGTTTTCATCCGTTTGTTGCACAAATCCAACAAAGATAGTCTTTGAAAACGGTGTGAAGTGTGGCTTGACATTCTGTTGGTACAATTCAGATATGAGCTCAAACACAAACCACTGTTTTATATCTTTTAGATAACGCTACGCTTTCTGTACTTCAAACTCTTCCTCTCCAACTCTCACTCCCGTTTCCACCTCAGTCTTCCTGCAACGACTAAGGTGTGACGGCGTGATTGTGTTTGAGCGAGATGTCTGTTTTGGGTAAGAAATAGAAGACTCTTCAGACACTACACAGTCAGTGGCAGAAACAAGCACTTTTAGTGGACGCACTTTTGACAAATCAATACTGGACCAATTCCCCAAATAAATGTTGTCCCTATTAAGTCATTTAGACCCCAATGATAGAAAGATAGGGTCCAGGTTTTAAAATACCGGAATTACCCTTTAATATTTTAGGTTACAGGTATTGAGATTGAGACAGCGATATCGGCCATTGCTGATGGAATAGGAGAAGCATGACTGACAGGAATAAAAGGCAGAAAACCATCCTATGGCATTTTGTCTACAAGAGGATTACTGTAATCAAGACACACATATATACAAGACAAGTATTCAACAGAGATCCATCCAATATTGGTAGAAAAAGGCAGAAATGAGAATAAACAGCCAGATTGACTGACTCCACCAAGCTGAGGATCGGCGCACTTACGCCCGGCTGCTTCATCTTCTGCAGGGCGAACTTTAGCAGGTAAGACAGCTGGTCAATGGTTAGCATCATCATTGCTTTACTCTGAGTCTCTATGCACTCTGCAACCGTTATTTTCTGTAAGAGACCAACAGGAAAAGAGTCGGAAACTTAAAAATTCGTTATCAACCAATTATGAAAGCATGTAAATGTCCCCCCCCCCCCAGCCCTGAAAGGTGCTCCACAACAAGGTTTCTCAACTGGTGGTTTTGTGCAAAGACCAATTGAAAACCAATGCTCTGGATTTAGATATAATAATCTATATAATATTCTATGTCTTACCTTGACTTTGTCTATTTTGCTGCTATCTATTTTATAGTTTTTTTGTGTGCTAATTTTATGCCAATTTTGTGGAATTTTTTTAATGCTGTGAAGCACTTTGAGCTGCAATTCTTGTATCAGGAATCAAGGTTTATTTGTCACATACATACCAGGGCATACAGTGAAATGCGGGTGGTCTTGAACAAATTAAATAGATAAGACACACATATGCATGGTAAAAAAAAAACATGCTAGGTTCCTGAGAAACTGGTTCTTATATACACTACTATAGTATGCTATATACAATTTACAATGTTAACTCTAAATGTATCTAAACTATACAGTACCTCCTTCTTTTAAAGTGTTTCTAAAGATTCTATTTTTTAAAGTGACATTTTGTTTAAAGTGATTTTTTTTTAGTGGTTGCCGCATGAGTGGTGTGTGTGTGTGTCTGTGTGTGCTCATGTGTATTTGTGAGTGGAGAGTTCAGTGTTCTGATGGCCTGGGGGAAGAAGCTGAGTAGAAGTCTCTCTGTTCTTGCAGCGTGCGACCGTAGGCGCTTGCCTGACCGCAGCAGCTTGAACAGGCGTGAGGGTCTTTTATAATTCTGCAGGCTCTGGATTTGCACCTCCTGTTATATAAGTCCTGCAGGGGTGGTAGTGCAATACCCGTAGTACGCTCAGCTGAGCACACCACTCTCTGGAGTGCCTTCCTGTCCTGTGCCGTGCTGTTTCCAAACCAGGCAGTGATGTTTCCAGTCAGAATGCTCTCTACAGCCCTGGAGTAGAAGGAGTGGAGTATCTTCCCCGATACTCTGAACTTCCTTAGCCGTCTCAGGTGATAGAGGCGCTGTTTCGCCTTTTTCACCACAGAATCTATGTGTGTAGACCATGTCAGGTCCTCTGTGATGTGGACTCCCAGCCCAGGTACTTGAAACTGCTCACCCTGTCCACGATAGCCCCGTTTATCGACAACGGCGTGTGTGTCCCCTGCTGTATTCTCCTAAAATCCACGATCAGCTCTTTGGTTTTACCAATGTTCAGGAGTAGGCTGTTGTCCCGGCACCAGCGTGCCAGTTCATCAACCTCCTCCCGATAGGCCTTCTCGTCATTGTTAGAGATCAGCCCCACCACCACCGTGTCGTCCGCAAACTTCACTATGGAGTTGGAGCTAAACCTGGCCACACAGTCATGTGTGTACAGTGAGTACAGCAGGGGGCTCAGAACGCAGCCCTGGGGGGACCCGATACTCAGGGTGATTTTGCTGGAGGTATGACCCCCCACCCTGACCGCCTGGGGCCTGTCACTTAGAAAGTCCAGGATCCAGCTCTCGGCGTTGCTTCCGGCTTGGCTGGTCGTTCATACTAATACAATTGGCAGTATTAGGGGGTGGGAAGCGTGAATACTTTCCCTAAGGGGGTTGCACTTTTGCGCAATCTGATTGGCCACTGACGTTTCTAGTTATGCGACATGTGCGCCAATCGTGTGACGCCTAGTTCTGCGCCTATTTCCGGGTCTAACAGCCTGCAAACTACCTAACGCCTAATTTATCACTGGTTAAGCTTAGGCGACTCTTTCGAAGTTGGTTAAGGTTAGAGTTTGGAATCAGGGCTGGTGTTCTATCGCCCTGCTCTAAGACAAACTCTAACCTTAACCAACTTCGAAAGAGTGCCTAAGCTTAACCGGTGGCAGAACTAGGCGCCACACGATTGGCGCACATGTCACATGACCAAAAACGTCAGTGGCCAATCAGACCGCGCAAACCGAACGCGGAAGTGCAACCCCCTTAGGGAAAGTATTCACGCAGGTGGGAAAGCCGGTGGGTGGGGATCGGACGTTGTGGACAGCGACTCCTATAGGTCGGTTGGTGCGCCTGTACAGCAGAATCAGGAAAGTATCGGGGGCGCGTCTATTCGAATACCAACAGTTTTGTGCGTTTTGCGAATCCGATAGGCCACTGACGTTTCTGGTCATGTGACATGTGCGCCCAATCGTTCGAGACAGGGGAGGGAAGAATTGGATAATACGAAATTGGGATGAGAGAAAAATAGAAAAATGGGGAGAAAAAGTAGATAAAAAAAAGAAAGTCCAGGATCCAGGCGCTCATGGCGGAGCTCAGACCCAGATCGATCAGCTTGTCAACCAGTCTGGTGGGGACTATGGTGTTGAAAGCTGAACTATAGTCAATGAACAACAGTCTCACATAGCCCCCCTTCTGACTGTCAAGGTGAGATAGTGTGTTGTGCAGTACTTGGGAGACCGCATCGTCAGTGGACCCGTTTGCCCTGTATGCAAACTGCAGTGGGTCCATGTTACTATGGAGGGAGGCACAGATGTAATCCTTGACCAGCCTCTCAAAGCATTTCATGACCACAGAGGTGAGTGCCACCGGTCTGTAGTCATTAAGGCTTGTTGGAGAGGAGTTTTTTGGCACAGGGATTATGGTTGACATTTTGAAGCAGGCAGGGACCACGGACATATATTGAATATGGATGTAAATACTGGGGCCAGCTGGTTTGCACAGGACTTAAGTATTGTATGAAAGGTGCTATACAAATAAAGTTTATTATTATTATCATTATTACAATTATCAATCAAAACAGCAACAGCCAATCAAATGATGACAGATTACAGACGTCTCAAAAATGTGATATTCTTTTCTTTTTGTTTTATGTCATCAAATGATGTATGCCTTTTAGTTGTGTATTACTACACGGATCTGAGACTATAGACTTTTACTCATTCCCACACATTCCTCCGTCGGGTACCTCACACTCCGGACAGAACCAGTCGCCCTCGGGCTCGGCCGGCAACTTGAGGCACTTGGCGTGGTAGACCCGGGGACAGAGCTCGCAGCAGAGCACCTGGCCCTCGCGGTGACACAGCCAGCAGTAGAAGTCATTCCTGCCGTCCTGCGGTGCCACGTCCACGGGGTCTGTGGTGAGCGTCGGCTGCTTGGCATAGTAAAAGGGGCCGTGTCTTAGTTCTGACTGGAACACAAAAGGAACACAAGGGTTGGGGGAGCGTCAGAATCAGGCATCAGATGATCGCGAGAGCCAGAGCAAGCGTGCACAGAATCAACTCAAGGTAGACGTACTGTGATCAATGTGGATAACCTTGCCTCCAAGTTGCGACAGAAATTGGCTTCCTATACAGAAACAGAACTAGCTTTCCTTTGATTAGTAGGAAGAGAGTTGTCGAAGCAGTTTTCTTATCAGTCTTGGACTATGGTGATGTAATAATCTATAGACATGCTGTGGCCTCAACCCTTAAATCCCTGGACTCAGTCTTCACTCTGCCCTCAGATTCATCACTAATGATAGATACGACACTCATCATCAGTGTCCTTTAAGAGAAGGTTGGTTGGTCCTCGCTGATGGAGAGGTGCACCAAAAACTGGTATTTGTTCATTTTTAAGGCCCTTATTGTTAAGCTACCTCCTTATACTACATCATTATTGTAATGGAAACTTGAAACTTGGAATTTTTAAACCTATGGAACCCGTTCTAGTGACTGGCTGTTTTTTATTTTTTTTTAACAAATGTTTTTTATTTTACCTTTTTTAACATAAAACTAGACACACAATACATTAACAGTAGAAATCCACAATAAATCACAGGACTATGACCGACATAATAATAACAATAATGACTGTCCAGTACTTAAATCAAAATAAATGTAGATTAAAAGATATACACATAATAAATACAATACAACACATATGCTCTTGCTTGCTCTTCCTCACTCTTTCCTTCTCCTTCCCTTGCCCCCCACCCCCCCCCCCCCTCAGGACCCCCTCTTGGACTATCCATCCATTATTCCGTTTAACGCCAGGGATTACAAGTTCATATGCTATCTTTTATCTTCTCCACCACATCTAACCAGATTGCTATGCTGGCTTCATTAACACCTCAAATTCGTGCGGTAGATATCTCTAGATAAATCACATCGAGATAGGTAAGAACCCATACCTTCCGGCACATTTTATCCGGTTGAATCCAGCGTGCTGCTATCAGCTTTTTGGCAGCCGTGAGACCGGACAAAATTAGTCTCTTTACATGTACAGAGGTTGATAACTAAGAAACATCATTCAACAACAATACAGAAGGCAGTACAGGTATGGTCAAAAATAAAAATTCTGATAATTGAGTGGTTACTTCTTCCCAGAATATCTTAACAGGAGGGCATTCCCAATACATATGCATAAATGTACCAATATCACCGTTTAAACACAAGGAGCATCGAGGGTCTTGTTTAAGCCCCATTAGGTGCAAACGTCTAGGAGTTAAGTAAGTCCTATGAATAAAATTAAGATTAATCTGTTGATGATCCGGGTTGCGTGACGAGCCGAACGTTTGCCCAGACTTCATCCCAATCAAAATCTACTTCCAAGTTTGGTATATCCTTCCTCCAAACTAAGTCTAGGGGAAGGACATCATATGAGGACGTAAGTAAGTGACGATAAAAGTCAGAGACGAAGCCTCTCGATGTCTCCTTTTCATAAAAGAATTTGTGATATCTGTGGTGCTCAAGTGGCACCTTTAATGGGACTCCGTGAGCCCTTAAAGCTGCTCTTAATTGTAGATAGATATAATAAGTGGAGCTGGTGAGGTTACATTTGTTAGATATATCTTTATAGCTGCAAAAACCCCGGTCGTTGAAGACATCGCCCAATGTATGTATGCCCTTCTTTTCCCATTTGGTAAATCTGATAGGTTGTTGTGCAATAAGGAGTAAATTGTTATTAAATAGGGGAGAATGACTATGCCATTTATGTTGGTTAATACATTTTTTCTGTGTATCACGCCATATCCTGGATAAATAAAGGATAAATAAAATAAAAATAAAAATATCCGGATCACATGTGTAATAAGAGGGCCAAATTTCAAGTTGCATTGCTTAATTGATAAGTTGGTGTATACTATATCCTGCAGTCTATGTGGTGCAACTATGTTCTCCTCTAATGGTCTCCAGGATACAGATGCTTGAGAATCAAACCAGGTGATCAGTGGTCTTAAAGAGAACGCTTTAAAATAGTAGTTGAAGTCTGGAAATGCTAAACCCCCATCGGCTTTATTTCTCTGTGCAGTGGATCTTTTTATTCGTGGAGGTTTGTTGTTCCAAATAGATTTATATGCAGCGGAGTGTAATTTTTGTCAGTAACCAACAGGGGGGGGGGGGGGGGGGGGTAACGGCAACATCGAGCTGAAGAAGTTAATTCTTGGTAAATCATCCATCTTAACTATTGATGCTCGGGCCTGTATTTTTTAGTTTTGACCACCTGCCGAAGTCATTTGTGATCCTATCTAGGAATCCGGTATAATTATACTTCACCGTTTGGCATATAGTGGGGAATATTTCAACTGCAAGACATCTAAAGTGTTCTACCATTGGTATATTTACTGGGAGGGAGGTAGCCTTCGCAGTCACATTAAGTGGAAGGAAGGCCGATTTTGGCCAGTTTATCTTAAATCATCTATTACCTTGAGAAGATGAGGCAGTGAGGTGGTAGGGTTTTGCATGAACAATATTACATCGTCCGCATATAAACTAATATGATGCTGTGTGCCCTTAATTGATATCAGCTCTATGGACTGAGATTGTCTTATATACTGTGCCAAAGGCTCTAGGGATAGAGGTGACTGGCTGTTTTAAATCACTAGGCAAGCAAAGCTTGCAAATCAAAAGACGACACCAAATTGAGATTTCAATGAAGCCAAAAGTAATCACAATAATATTGTCTCCAAGTGTAAAGCATTTCATTATGATGACTGCTGTGCATAAATTGTTCATCAAGATTCCCCGATATTAAAGGAACAAACACACCAACTGTATGAGAAATGTGCTTATAGTCTTCTCCAGAGTTAGTAGATAGATACCAATTTCCTCTCTGCGTTCAGTAGAAAGGTATCCGGCTGCAAGCTAGCCTAGCTTAGCACAAATGAATGGAAGCGAATATGGATCAGCTAGCCTAGCTATTGGCCAAAAACACCTCTCCCAGAGTTTTAAGATAGGCTAGTTTATCCGTATCTGCTTCCATTAATTTGTGCTAAGCTAGGCTAGCTTGCAGCCTGATGGCTTTCTACTGAACAGAGAGGAAATTGGTATCCATCTTCTTGTCCGACTCTGGAGAAGACGGTAAGTGCATTTCCCATAATGTCGCCATGTTCCTTTAAGTATCATAAATGGAAAATCAATGTGTGAACAATAGCAACTCTCTCGCAAAGCTAGAAACCTCCAGAGAACTAAGAGACAAATGTGTGATGTCATCGGGGATAAAGTGTGAAGCTGTTCCACATAGAGAATGAATTGGGAAGGTGGTTAAAGCTGATTAGTATCCAAGGGAGTTTCATGAGGACATTATCTGATTAGAGTGAAGCTAATCTGGGAATAGGAACCCAAACAAGCATTCTGTGGCTCCACAAGACTGCATTCATTGTCTATGGAGCAGCTACAGTATGATGCTGTAACAACTTTGAGTCTCAAATTCTGTTCAAATAGACTCACTGCTTGTGGCACTAAGAGGTAAGATGAAGAGGTGTTCGCTCAAGTTAAACGTTTTTTTTCTTCTTTCTTGTAACTATTTGTTAAACTATATTTGTGCCCTATTTTTCTAGGCAAATTGTGTGCAAAAAAACGTAATTAAATTATAACAATAGTAACTATGAATATTATTATACTAGTACTACTACTAATTAATATATATATAAGTCATGTATTTATTTATCCATCTAACCTTTATTTAACCAGGCAGGTCACTTAAGAACAAAGTATTTACAAGGACTTTACAAAGAGGCTCTTGATTGAGAAAACAGACAAAACATTTAACAGACAGAACCGTTAACAGACAGAACCTTTAACAGACAGAACAGTTAACAGACGGAACATTTAACATACAGAACCTTTAACAGACAAAACATTTAACAGACAGAACCTTTAACAGACAGAACATTTAACAGACAGAACAGTTAACAGACAGAACAGTTAACAAGACAAAACATTTAACAGAAAGAACCTTTGACAGAACATTTAACAGACAGAACATTTAACAGACGGAACCTTTAACAGACAGAACCTTTAACAGACAGAACATTTAACAGACAGAACCTTTAACAGACAGAACATTTAACAGACAGAACCTTTAACAGACAGAACATTTAACAGACAGAACATTTAATAGACCGAACCTTTAACAGAACATTTAACAGACAGAACATTTAACAGACAGAACCGTTAACAGACAGAACATTTAACAGACAGAACCGTTAACAGACAGAACATTTAACAGACAGAACCGTTAACAGACAGAACATTTAACAGACAAGACATTTAACAGACGGAACCTTTAACAGACAACCTTTAACAGACAGACCATTTAACAGACAGAACATTTAACAGACAGAACCGTTAACAGACAGAACATTTAACAGACAGAACATTTAACAGACAGAACAGTTAACAGACAGAACATTTAACAGACAGAACATTTAACAGACAGAACATTTAACAGAACATTTAACAGACAGAACCTTTAACACATTGAGTGCCAACGACGAGATTAGTCGTCTTAACTCGCCATGCATTGAGTGCCAATGACGTAGGGGTGGACGGTATGGTCTAAAATTTATATCACGGTATAATTATAATTTAATATTATTTAATTATTTATATTTATAATATAATTATTATTATTTTTTTATAAAATATATATATTATATAATTAGACTTGTACTTGTATTATCTGCGAGACATCGCCACCACGCAACAAGCTCCACTGTCTGTGTGTACTGTGTGGCCAGGATTCTCCGGAGCTGCACCTGGACCTATACTCGAGTAGCCTCGAGCAGAGCTACGGCCAGGATTCTCCGGCACTGCACCTGGACCCTATTGTATTGGTATAACGTTAGCAAGCCCTCAGCTTAAATACGCATCGAATCAGTGTTATAAGACATTGATATCAGGAGCTATCTGTAGCTACTGCATATATAACGTTAATACAACGCCTCCGTGAATTATTTAGTTCAATGGGACATTTCGTTTTGAACGGTGAACTAACTTGCGTTAACGTGAGCTAACAGGTAGCATACACGTCTCTAGTACTAGACTTTGTGGAGCGTTTGTTGATGTCAGGAGCTATCGGTAGCTGGCCGACTAGATACCGTTCGGTTAGACAATGCCCCATCATGTATTAAACTAAAATTGAATAGTTGACTGGGTCATTTTGTAACGGTAGCTAAGCTAACGTTAGCTCAGGGAGACGCCGCCGTCCTCCCGACAGCTCCCGTGTCCCGTCCCACTAGACTACTAGACCCGTGTTTACATGCGTGCGGTAGGGGCTGGCACGCCCACTGCGCGAAGCCTCCTAAAAAACTTTTTTCCAGTTCGCACATATCTATTATCTATGACTAATTCTATCTATTTTTAGGGGCAAATGCGAGTCTAATAGTCGCGCTGTGGTTACATGACGTCATTGCTATTTTAGAGCTGCACTACCGGTTACACGGTATAGTCAAAATCCATACCGTAGAGCAAATTCATACCGTTTATACCGTATACCGTTTATACCGTCCACCCCTACAATGACGAGTACTCGTTATTTCTTTTATTAGCAATATCCATTTATTTTTCATCCATCCAGCCTGACGTTATCATTGGGAATGGGTCTGAGCTCGAAAAGGGCAAATACCGGGGCGGCTACGTGGTGCAGTGGGCAAGGCGCTCACCACGAATACTGGAGACGCTGGGTTCGCCTGTTCGAGCCCAGCGCTCCACATTGCTTTCAGTTTAGCTGGTCGTCCGTACTAATACACATTGGCAGTATTAGGGGGTGGGAAACTGATGGGTGGGGATCGGGCGTTGTGGACAGCGACTCCTACAGGTCGTTGGTGCGCCTGCGCAGTAGAATCAGGAAGCGATGGGGGCGGCGCCCCTCCAAAGCGCAGACCCCTGACGCTGAAAGATTGCGCCGCGCAGGTGAAAAGATGCGACTGCTGTTACCCAGAGTATCGGAGGGGACTCGTGCTATGTATGACTTAGTCAACATGGCAGCCGGCTTGTGGGAGGCAAGAAACAGCGTTCGAGACAGGGGAGGGTTGAATTGGATAATACGAAATTGGGATGGGAGAAAAATAAAAAATGGGAGAAAAAGTGAAAAAATTTAAATAAAAAAAATGGCAAATACCGCCGCCTATCGTCTCCCGGATGGTAATGCACATCATTGGATTGGATTTGGTGGCCATGTGCATCAGAAAAAAGTCCGGTCCGGGGTTTTCCCATCTCTGGCAAGCAGTGTCGTGTTACCAGATTGACTGAGGACCCTCAGAGCAGCGTCGATTATGTGTTTCAGACTATAACGTTGGATCAATAAACGCGATCAATATTTGGAATGGCGATCAGGAATTTGATTAATCTTTTTGCAGAACATCTGATGTGAGGTAAGGACTCTACTTTACCAGTATTGGGTTAATCAGATGTTTTTTTTCATAGCGATCACAACGTGTCTGTGTGTGTGTGTGTGTGCGTGTATGACATTAGCGCTGACCAGGTCATGGATAATAGATTTTTCAGCCCGCTTCTCTAGCGTGCATAAGTACACATATACTATCGATAATCTAGCGTTTATTTGAAAACAATTAATAAATCAGCCGAAAAATGACAACGTGTTTTGTGTATTCCACTAAAGGGCTATTATTGCGGAATTTCTCTGAAATTACTAGAACTCTCCGAAACTATACTCATATTCAAAACCGTATAAAACGGAAATGTACCAATGAAAAAACAATCCATTTCGTACATGTTGACTGCAAGCAAGTCATTGATAAGCGAGGGGTGTTTTAGACCCATAGCCATCATTTAAGATATAGTTTAAGCCTTCGCAAATATCCCCAACCTCCCATTGACTAAAGCGCTGGCATTCAAGGGGTTATTTGGGCAAAGGGGCGTGGCACCCAATGTGTTAACAGACAGAACATTTAACAGACAGAACATTTAACAGACAGAACCTTTAACAGACTGAACCTTTAACAGACAGAACAGTTAACAGACAGAACCGTTAACAGACAGAACCTTTAACAGACAGAACTGTTAACAGACAGAACCTTTAACAGACAGGCCATTTAACAGACAGAACATTTAACAGACAGAACCTTTAACAGACAGAACCTTTATTAACAGACAGAACCGTTAACAGACAGAACATTTAACAGACAGAACATTTAACAGACAGAACCTTTAACAGACAACCTTTAACAGACAGACCATTTAACAGACAGAACATTTAACAGACAGAACATTTAACAGACAGAACCGTTAACAGACAGAACCTTTAACAGACAGAACATTGAACAGAACCTTTAACAGACAGAACCTTTAACAGACAACCTTTAACAGACAGACCATTTAACAGACAGAACATTTAACAGACAGAACATTTAACAGACAGAACCGTTAACAGACAGAACCTTTAACAGACAGAACATTGAACAGACAGAACCTTTAACAGAATATTTAACAGACAGAACCTTTAACAGACAGAACCGTTAACAGACAGAACCTTTAACAGACAGAACAGTTAACAGACAGAACCGTTAACAGACAGAACCGTTAACAGACAGAACCTTTAACAGACAGAACATTGAACAGACAGAACCTTTAACAGAATATTTAACAGACAGAACCTTTAACAGACAGAACCGTTAACAGACAGAACAGTTAACAGACAGAACCTTTAACAGACAGAACATTTAACAGACAGAACCGTTAACAGACAGAACCTTTAACAGACAGAACCTTTAACAGACAGAACCTTTGACAGAACATTGAACAGACAGAACCTTTAACAGACAGACCATTTAACAGAGAACATTTAACAGACAGAACCTTTAACAGACAGAACCGTTAACAGACAGAACCGTTAACTGACAGAACCTTTAACAGACAGAACCTTTAACAGACAGAACCTTTAACACAGAACATTTAACAGACAGAACCTTTAACAGACAGAACCTTTAACAGACAGAACCTTTAACAGACAGAACATTTAACAGACAGAACATTTAACAGACAGAACATAACAGACAGAACATTTAACAGACAGAACCGTTAACAGACAGAACCTTTAACAGACAGAACCTTTGACAGAACTGTTAACAGACAGAACCTTTAACAGACAGAACATTTAACAGACAGAACATTTAACAGACAGAACATTTAACAGACGGAACCTTTAACAGACAGAACATTTAACAGATAGAACCTTTGACAGACAGAACATTTAACAGACAGAACCGTTAACAGAACCTTTAACAGACAGAACCTTTACCAGAATATTCAACAGACAGAACCTTTAACAGACAGAACCTTTAACAGACAGAACCGTTAACAGACAGAACATTTAACAGACAGAACCATTAACAGACAGAACCTTTAACAGACAGAACCTTTGACAGAACCTTTAACAGACAAAACCTTTAACAGACAGAACTGTTAACAGACAGAACCTTTAACAGACAGAAAATTTAACAGACAGAACATTTAACAGACAGAACCGTTAACAGACAGAACCTTTGACAGAACATTTAACAGACAGAACCTTTAACAGACAGAACCGTTAACAGACAGAACCTTTAACAGACAGAACATTTAACAGACAGAACTGTTGACAGAACCTTTAACAGACAGAACTGTTAACAGACAGAACCTTTAACAGACAGAACCGTTAACAGACAGAACATTTAACAGACAGAACATTTAACAGACAGAACCGTTAACAGACAGAACCTTTAACAGACAGAACCTTTAACACAGAACATTTAACAGACAGAACCTTTGACAGAACTGTTAACAGACAGAACTGTTAACAGACAGAACCTTTAACAGACAGAACCTTTAACAGACAGAACATTTAACAGACAGAACATTTAACAGACAGAACCTTTAACAGACAGAACCTTTAACAGACAGAACATTTAACAGACAGAACATTTAACAGATAGAACCTTTGACAGACAGAACATTTAACAGACAGAACCGTTAACAGAACCTTTAACAGACAGAACCTTTACCAGAATATTCAACAGACAGAACCTTTAACAGACAGAACCGTTAACAGACAGAACAGTTAACAGACAGAACCTTTAACAGACAGAACATTTAACAGACAGAACCATTAACAGACAGAACCTTTAACAGACAGAACCTTTGACAGAACATTTAACAGACAGAACCTTTAACACAGAACATTTAACAGACAGAACCTTTGACAGACAAAACCTTTAACAGACAAAACCTTTAACAGACAGAACTGTTAACAGACAGAACCTTTAACAGACAGAAAATTTAACAGACAGAACATTTAACAGACAGAACCGTTAACAGACAGAACCTTTGACAGAACATTTAACAGACAGAACCTTTAACAGACAGAACCGTTAACAGACAGAACCTTTAACAGACAGAACATTTAACAGACAGAACTGTTGACAGAACCTTTAACAGACAGACGCTGTTAACAGACAGAACCTTTAACAGACAGAACCGTTAACAGACAGAACATTTAACAGACAGAACATTTGACAGAACATTTAACAGACAGAACATTTAACAGACAGAACCGTTAACAGACGGAACATTTAACAGACAGAACATTTAACAGACAGAACCGTTAACAGACAGAACCTTTAACAGACAGAACATTTAACAGACAGAACATTTAACAGACAGAACCGTTAACAGACAGAACCTTTAACAGACAGAACATTTAACAGACAGAACTGTTGACAGAACCTTTAACAGACAGAACTGTTAACAGACAGAACCTTTAACAGACAGAACATTTAACAGACAGAACCTTTGACAGAACATTTAACAGACAGAACATTTAACAGACAGAACCTTTAACAGACAGAACCTTTAACAGACAGAACATTTAACAGACAGAACCGTTAACAGACAGAACCTTTAACAGACAGAACCGTTAACAGACAGAACCTTTAACAGACAGAACCTTTAACAGACAGAACATTTAACAGACGGAACATTTAACAGACAGGAACCGTTAACAGACAGAACCTTTAACAGACAGAACATTTAACAGACAGAACCGTTAACAGACAGAACCTTTAACAGACAGAACATTTAACAGACAGAACTGTTGACAGAACCTTTAACAGATAGAACTGTTAACAGACAGAACCTTTAACAGACAGAACCGTTAACAGACAGAACATTTAACAGACAGAACCTTTGACAGAACATTTAACAGACAGAACATTTAACAGACAGAACCTTTAACAGACAGAACCTTTAACAGACAGAACATTTAACAGACAGAACATTTAACAGACAGAACCGTTAACAGACAGAACCTTTAACAGACAGAACCGTTAACAGACAGAACATTTAACAGACAGAACATTTAACAGACAGAACATTTAACAGACAGAACATTTAACAGACAGGAACCGTTAACAGACAGAACCTTTAACAGACAGAACCGTTAACAGACAGAACCGTTAACAGACAGAACCTTTAACAGACAGAACCGTTAACAGACAGAACCTTTAACAGACAGAACATTTAACAGACAGAACCTTTGACAGAATATTCACAGACAGAACCGTTAACAGACAGAACCGTTAACAGACAGAACCTTTAACAGACAGAACCTTTAACAGACAGAACCGTTAACAGACAGAACCTTTAACAGACAGAACATTCAACAGACAGAACCGTTAACAGACAGAACCGTTAACAGAACCTTTAACAGACAGAACCGTTAACAGACAGAACCTTTAACAGACAGAACCGTTAACAGACAGAACCTTTAACAGACAGAACCTTTAACAGACAGAACCGTTAACAGACAGAACCTTTAACAGACAGAACCGTTAACAGACAGAACCTTTAACAGACAGAACATTTAACAGACAGAACCTTTAACACAGAACATTTAACAGACAGAACCTTTGACAGAACCTTTAACAGACAGAACCTTTAACAGAACCTTTAACAGACAGAACTGTTAACAGACGGAACCTTTAACAGACAGAACATTTAACAGATAGAACCTTTAACACAGAACATTTGACAGAACCTTTGACAGAACCTTTAACAGACAGAACCTTTAACAGAACCTTTAACAGACAGAACTGTTAACAGACAGAACCTTTAACAGACAGAACATTTAACAGACAGAACATTTAACAGACAGAACCGTTAACAGACAGAACCTTTAACAGAACCTTTAACAGACAGAACTGTTAACAGACAGAACCTTTAACAGACAGAACATTTAACAGACAGAACATTTAACAGACAGAACCGTTAACAGACAGAACCTTTGACAGAACATTTAACAGAGAGAACCTTTGACAGACAGAACCTTTGACAGAACATTTAACAGACAGAACCGTTAACAGACAGAACATTTAACAGACAGAACATTTAACAGACAGAACCGTTAACAGACAGAACATTTAACAGACAGAACCTTTGACAGAACATTTAACAGACAGAACATTTAACAGCTCATATGAATTCACATGAACTGATGTTGCTAAATGAAGCACCTGGTCTTTGGTGCCACCGTGCGCGCCTGGCTTCTTCTTCTTCTTCGTGGGGCTCGGGGAGGTGTCAGCGGAGGAGTGGCCATTGGAGGAGTGAGAGGGGCTCGGCACCTTGCGCTTCTGAGCCACCCGCTCCACTGACCCTGGGTCTGCAACTGCAGGAGAGAGGTCAAAGGTCAGACAAACCCAGGCCGGTAGACGGGCGGCCTTGTGAAAGGATACGCCGGATGCAGAGAAACAAAGAGCTTTAACTGTATTCATGCAAGCAGGCTCTGGTAACGATAGTAATAAAGATATGGCAGCAAAGTCAACAACAATAGTATGTACACTAATCCTCCATCTTGTTGCATTCTCAGCCCACACAAGAACCAGGCTCACACGTACACACAGTACACACACAAACACGACGAGCAAAACCAAAACACTCACCATTACCGCGTACTCCCATTAGGTATAAAAATTGCGTTTGCTGAGCTTTCTAAAAACAGCTGTGTGGCATCTTCTTACCTTTGGATCGGGTAGAGATCTCCATTCCCTCTGCTGCATCCGTCTCAGTCTTCCCCTCCTCCTCAGCCACACTGACGCAGAGAACAAGAGGCGCTTCGTCAAAAGCTGCGGCCGCCACACTGTGACATAACCTCCAGCTCCACGCTCCTCGTATATACACTACATCTCTCTATTACAATTATATGCCATTGTCTCTCTAGATTTAACAACATTGATTCACAAGCATTTCAACTCATTTTGCATCGTCGTCTTCTTGCTACAGGCTGAACTGCTCTGAATAAGAACGATCTCTTGGGCGGTGTTAGACCATTACGCCATCTATTTACACGAACGTGCTCGCTGGTCAACGGGCCCGGCAAGCTGGACCTCCCGTATGGCAAAGTAAATGGGGGACTACAGGTATGAACCTAAGGCTTTGCCGCGATAGGATAGAAATTCAATTCTAAAGACAATATGACATTTTTACAATGTAAAAAAATAATAATAATCTGAATCAATGTGGACATTTAAATCGATTGAATTGGATAGTTGACATACCATTCGCAATCAATGTACCCTTAGTAGGGAGGGAATTGATTGTCATTTCGCCGTAATACATCATGTTTTTCTCAAAAGCTTCAAAGGCTAACATTGATCATTTTAACTCCAGGCTGCTCGTCGGGGAGAGGCACACAGCTGACACACATTAACCCTTTCACTATCACACTACAGGGGGTTACCATGAAAGGGTTAACCTGTTGTCGTGTGGCAGTGAAAGGGTCAACCTTCTGTATTGTCGCAGTGAAAGGGTTAACCATTTGGTAGTGTGGCAGTGAAAGGGTTAACAGACACAGCCAACGATGGTTTGACTCACGTTAAGGATACAGTCATATAGCCTACTACTGCAATCAAAACTAACACTAGCTCCCCGTGACTGAGTTCACCCACCACTGCTCGTTACTCCGAGAGGCTGCTGCGACTCTGGTTTCATTTCCAAACGGAGGAAAACGATATGTGGCCGCTGCAGATGTTAGTCTGCAAACTGATTCACTGGCCTGTGAAACACACCTTCTTGTGACAATGGGGCTATTTATTCCTGCCCCGAGGGTCCGTTCTACAACTAAACTCTGACCGTAAACAAATGCCGAGGACGGGACACAGCCTGATGATCTGGGAACAGCAGGGCCATACGTCTTAACCCTTTCACTACCACACTACCAAAGGGTTAACTCTTTCACTGCGACAATACAGAAGGTTAACCCTTTCACTGCCACACTACATAAGGTTAACCGTCTGTAGTGTGGTAGTGAAAGGTTAACCTTTTGTAGTGTGGTAGTGAAAGGGTTAAGGTTATGGTCAGCAGCAAGTGGCCCTGCTTGTAGTGGAAATACACAAACGTAGGCTTCGTCTTCCAAGTGTATTGATGTGCCGAGTGTCTCAAAGGGTCAGTGTCAAAATAATCCGGTCAAATATCACGTTCCATAATGTCAGTGCATCTTCAAAATAAAGCTATGCTCTGTTAGAGCCATGCTTCAGATGCTGTGTTAGAGCCATGCTTCAGATACTGTGTTGGAGCCATGCTTCAGATGCTCTTAGAGCCATGCTTCAGATGCTCTGTTAGAGCCATGCTTCAGATACTGTGTTGGAGCCATGCTTCAGATGCTCTGTTAGAGCCATGCTTCAGATGCTCTGTTAGAGCCATGCTTCAGATGCTCCGTTAGAGCCATGCTTCAGATGCTCTGTTAGAGCCATGCTTCAGATGCTGTGTTAGAGCCATGCTTCAGATACTGTGTTGGAGCCATGCTTCAGATGCTCTGTTAGAGCCATGCTTCAGATACTGTGTTAGAGCCATGCTTCAGATACTGTGTTAGAGCCATGCTTCAGATGCTCTGTTAGAGCCATGCTTCAGATGCTCTGTTAGAGCCATGCTTCAGATGCTCTGTTAGAGCCATGCTTCAGATGCTCTGTTAGAGCCATGCTTCAGATACTGTGTTAGAGCCATGCTTCAGATGCTCTGTTAGAGCCATGCTTCAGATACTGTGTTAGAGCCATGCTTCAGATACTGTGTTAGAGCCATGCTTCAGATACTGTGTTAGAGCCATGCTTCAGATGCTGTGTTAGAGCCATGCTTCAGATACTGTGTTGGAGCCATGCTTCAGATGCTCTGTTAGAGCCATGCTTCAGATGCTCTGTTAGAGCCATGCTTCAGATGCTCTGTTAGAGCCATGCTTCAGATGTTCTGTTGGAGCCATGCTTCAGATACTGTGTTAGAGCCATGCTTCAGATGCTCTGTTAGAGCCATGCTTCAGATGCTCTGTTAGAGCCATGCTTCAGATACTGTGTTAGAGCCATGCTTCAGATGCTCTGTTAGAGCCATGCTTCAGATACTGTGTTAGAGCCATGCTTCAGATACTGTGTTAGAGCCATGCTTCAGATGCTCTGTAGTGGCCGACTTGTCATTCCTGGGTGTGCCGACAGCGTCCACGATGCACCCGCAACTACTTCTTTACCCAGTACCAAAGTTGTGGATGTTAAATGAGGTGAATGTCCCGAGTTGCTGCTGGCACGGTTTACACAGGGTTTTATTGTTGTCCAAAGGTGGATGATAGTGAATGATGTTGAACAGAACAGTCGTCAATTGTTTGTTTACGGATAAGCAGTTCCAACAGTGAGACAGGTTTGAAAGTAAATCCTCTGCAGGTGCATGGGATTACAGTGATCACCTAGGTTTCTTATAGAAGTGGGGCTATAATGGAGGTGGTGTGCCCCGTAGTGTTTAAACATAAATAAGACACTAGTCTAAACGATTCTAATTCTAATATTCTAGCAATACAAATCCACCAAGTCGGTTTCTGCTTCTACATGCTCTGTTAGAGCCATGCTTCAGATGCTGTTAGAGCCATGCTTCAGATGCTCTGTTAGAGCCATGCTTCAGATGCTGTGTTAGAGCCATGCTTCAGATACTGTGTTGGAGCCATGCTTCAGATGCTGTTAGAGCCATGCTTCAGATGCTCTGTTAGAGCCATGCTTCAGATGCTCTGTTAGAGCCATGCTTCAGATGCTGTGTTAGAGCCATGCTTCAGATACTGTGTTGGAGCCATGCTTCAGATGCTGTTAGAGCCATGCTTCAGATGTTCTGTTAGAGCCATGCTTCAGATGCTCTGTTAGAGCCATGCTTCAGATGTTCTGTTAGAGCCATGCTTCAGATGCTGTGTTAGAGCCATGCTTCAGATGCTGTGTTAGAGCCATGCTTCAGATGCTCTGTTGGAGCCATGCTTCAGATGCTCTGTTGGAGCCATGCTTCAGATGCTGTGTTAGAGCCATGCTTCAGATGCTCTGTTAGAGCCATGCTTCAGATGCTCTGTTGGAGCCATGCTTCAGATGCTGTGTTAGAGCCATGCTTCAGATGCTGTGTTGGAGCCATGCTTCAGATGCTCTGTTGGAGCCATGCTTCAGATGCTCTGTTGGAGCCATGCTTCAGATGCTACGTACAGATGTCCAATACCTACTCTCTGCACAATCAAATGCATCAAAAGTTAATGGGGCATTTGAGATGTGCCTAGTGTGTTAAGTTACAGCCCCACTACAGAATGTGTGAATAGGCCTTTATTACTTGTGGTTATATAGACACAACATGTTTTGAAGGGTAGCCTAGTACAACGATGGAACAGAATCTCTTGGCAACTTTCAAATCCCACTATACAGGTCTACTCTACTCTACTCCTAGCTATGTTTGCAAACAGAAACGGTTTAGTCATTCAGACGTCTCCAATCCGACAAATCAAAACATAAAAACAAGGCAGTCAGACGTCCTGCGTGCCAAGCGGTCGCAGCCCCACCCACCCCGGCCTAGTTTGCTTCGTGGCTCGATCTTAAGAAGACTCGATCACACTTGTGAAACAATCTTAGCGCACATAGAAAACCACACAGGAACGTGAACACGATACACCTCCATGACACAGGATACAACAGACCAGTAGGGGGCTGTTAGGATGAGCCGTAATCCGACATCCAAACTGGACCTTAATTACACCAGGACATCCACCCCTCCCCTGGCCAGCCACGCTGAGAGAGAGAGATGGCTTGTTATCATTGGACCATTGGGTGATTGAGAGCCCTAGGATCTGCAACGGCTGCACCTTCCTCACCTCCACTGGGTTTCACTCAACCCCTCAGTCTCAGGGTCAGTGATCAATTGAATCATTGAGATGACGTCTTGTCCGTCGTAGGTTTCCACCAGAACAATGACAATCTAAAGATGGTAAGTTTGGAGTGTCTCGTACGTTTAAAAACATAGTTGAGATTTTGTACTTTCGGGTGATGCATCACTTTGGATTGGTTTAACACCTGCAAATACATTGAGCTGTCCAATTAGCCAAGCGGTGAAACAAGCTGCCACTCTGTTGTTGCGTTGAACACAGCCCCCGGCCCTGTGTACCAAACACAAACATGTCCTCGTGATCCACGTTCACCTTCTACCGGGAGAACCACGTCTTGCCAAGCAAAACCGGTTTCACCACGTTCCCAGGCAGGCGGCACCACCACCGCTGCTGCCGCGAGCCGTTTATTCCATCCATTCCCTCAGATACCAAACAAAGCTCAGAACGCTTCAATTTCCCCACATTCTAATTTAGCTCTCGGGGAGAGCGGCGTTGGTACCCCCGCGTGATGGAAACATAAAGACTCCAGCTGAACAGAAAACTGCTGCCTTTTCCATTCCAGCATCACCTACCCCCCCCCCCCCCCCCCCCTCCCCTCCCTCCTCCCTCCTCCATCACAAGGGAAAGAAAATGACACAGGCATGAGAGAACATCCACAGGGACGGAGAGCAGCACAGCGAGCCCAATTCACAGGGTCTCCCTCTCCGTCTCGTATGTTTCGGCTCCCGGCAATCTCCCCTTATCCAAGCCAGGAGGGCAGGAGAGAGGAACACTCAGGGAGAAGGGAAAGGAGAGGAGGAGAGATGGAGAGAGAAAGAGAACCAAGTGGAAAATCAGGCCCCCCCTGGCTGCCACTGAAAAAACATCCACCTCCTAGATTGAAACAAGCAGTCTATCCATATTCATATTGACACCCAGCCATCCACAGTCACACACCCCACTGGTACAACGTCCACGCTTCAACAGAGGAAATCGACGGCATACCTTTTTCTCTTTACTCTGGATTCTTCAGGCTATTTTTTCTCTCCCCTATTTATCTGATATTTGATTGAGGCGGTTGGGGGGGGGAGAGGGGGGGGGGGTGAGGAGGATACAGGCGCAGATTTTCCAGAAGGCCTCCTTCTCTCCCCGCTGCTCCCTCTGTTGCGACTGTCAATCTTTAACCTCAGCTGCAGGGCTGCCGATTGGTTCGAGCACCACACGGAGGTGCCTGATTGGGTGCCGGGTGCTCAGTGTGGCACACGGTCTCTCTCTTCGTCTCCCTGCTCCTCTCCTCTCCTCCCCTCAAACACACACACACACACACACACACACACACAGTGCTGCAATGCAGGGAGGATTGCTGTTCCTCCACTCCCGACTAGAAAAACCCCTGGAACTAAAGTCCCGCGCTCTCCCCCCCCCCCCCCCCCCCCCAAAGCCCCTGTGGACCCACACTGGCTGTGTGCTTTTTTATCAAACATGGGGGGATGCAGTTACACAGGCTGAGAGGGTGCGGATCAGATTCCCTCCCCTCTCTATGATCTCAGCCAGTATGTGTGTGTGTGTGTGTAGTGTACGCGAGCGTGGACGCATTTGTGTATGTGTGTGGCGTCCATTTTGAAGACGCTCCCTGCCTGCCGCACACACGGCACATCCACAGCGGCTCCAGTCACGCTGCTGTGCGGAGCAGCACATACGGCTCACCAGCAGAGCAGCTGGCTGGAATGCAGGAAGGGCCTTAAACACTCGGCACACTAACAGAGGCTGCACACGGCCCGGGCCTCTGGATCAAAATGGACGGCTGTGGTCACTGCCAACAGCCCTTCCCTTTGCTCCAAAGCATTCGGCTGCCATCAGAATACTTTCATCAATCCATAATAACACAGGCTTTTAAGGCTCTCGGAGATACAACACGTTTCTCATTAGATCCTTAAAGGGATGTTTCACTTTAGTAGAACTTGGCATGTTGTTTCCAGCGGTCTTACCTCTGTGTAAGCACGCGTACAAGTAAGCTAGCGACGATGTCCGCCTTCAACGCCGCCGTTCCTCCCAGGAGTCGGGCTTCTTGTTCACTTCACTTCCATTCGTTTTGGGAATCTAAGCTAAATAATACCATACTTCTGACGTATAAACAAACTGCTGCTGTGCAGATTCAAATGTACATGCGTGTCTCTACAGATTTATTACCTTTGAAAAATAAATCTGATCCGATCTATTTGTCGTAGGTTTGGAGTGTGCCGTGTGTCTTTGCCCTGCGTGGAATGTTTGGGGAGCAGTTACCCATGGTTACGTGCTGCCGACGCTGCGAGATTCCAAACATTCTGCGAGATGTTTACAAGCTTGTCAAACTACACCTCAAGTGAGAAATAGTTCCTAATACTGATCATTTGAAAATGGAAGCATTAGCTAAAGAGGAACATCTACCTTTTTCTCCCATCCCCCATTTTAGTCATTATGTGAACCCCGCCACCCCCTTGTGTAACATTTATCTCCCTCAGATCCCCCCCCCCCCGTTGTGCGAGGTTCATCTCCCCCACATCCCCTGCCTGTTGTGCGCGGGTTCATCTCCCCCACATCCCCTCCCTGTTGTGCGCGGGTTCATCTCCCCCACATCACCTCCCTGTCCAATAGTTTGTTTACACTTCAGAGGTATTATATTCAGACTTGGTCCTCAAAATGAATGGAAGTGAATAAGGAGCCCGACACCTGGGAGGAATGGTGGTGTTGATAACATCAGACGACAAGGACAGCGGTGGTCACTAGTTTACTACTAGTAGATGACTTTAGATAAGAGGTAAGACTGCTGATGTTCTACTCAAGTGGAACATCCTTTTAAGTTATTGCTGGTGTTTGCAGGCCGTGCTGGGTAGGTACATAGCAGGGTAGAAGCACTACTACTATGATAATATTGTCAACGGAGGAACATCTCGATTAGTGGGCCTGTGTTGATATTGTGGTCGGCAGCCACGAATACCAGTAGGTCTATGGGAAACGCATAACAGGCCTGCACAGATCCACCAGTGATAACAGGGTTGCTAAGCTACCACTCTCCTATCTTTTCTCTGCATCAATTTCAGCCAGACCTCTTCGGGGATGTGGATTCCTATTTGTCATTGTACGATGTCCACCTATGCCTATGCTAATCACCGCCATCCAGACCACTGTTGCACATGATAACAATGAAGCGCACTCAAACGTGGCGCGTGAGCCGGGTGGAGTGGTACGTGCCGTGCGCGGCAGGGTGGGGGTTGTTGGGAAAGGTCAGACGCGAGGGGGGCGCGCGCGGCCGCTGAATAATTTTAAAAAACGACGGCCTGGCGGCTGGCGCGCGAAATGGATTTTCACCGTATTACCCCCATAAATAGACGGTGCCGGAGCAAAGCAAAATCAAGTGCAACGACGTCCATCCTCACACCAGAGTGGAATGACGGGATTAGGGACATTAACCGACGCCATTCACACAAAAAAAAGCCACAGGAGTGAAAAGATTGGCTCATCGAGCAACACAGCCATTGTGTGTCTGTGTGTCTTTCACCTGAGCCATGCTGACTAGAAATAGCAGCTTCTCCCTCTCCCTTTCAAAAGACTATCTCCAAGTTAAGAATGAAAGCACGTCGTCTGACGTATGGAACGGGGGACAAGGGGACAAGGGTACAACGCTGTAGGGCTCAAGGGTAGGAACAACATTCCAATCTTGACAAACTGGTTTGGATAAAAAAAACTATCCGTCAACGAGTTGAGCCGTCTGATCTAAACCTGAGGGCGAGAAGTCAGTGTGTGAACCCCACCTTCCTGCATCACAGGAGGAAACCAACAAACATTTGTTATGTATCGATATATATATAACATGCGTTCTAACCTGGTGAGAGTTCAAACTGGTATTTCTCTCTAGTCTTTCTGGTCAGGTGAGTGTTCTATCCGGTGAAGAGAGAGTCCTTCCCTTCCTCCTGCCTTCCCCCTCACACACAAAATACCCAGAGTGCCTTGAGCCGAGGGACAGAAAGGGGAAGCTCTCTCTCTGAAATGGCTGCCAATCCGTTGCAGAGAACAGGGGGCTGTGAGGCAGAGCTGTGAGGCAGGGCTGTGAGACAGAGCACACCATTAGAGGCCCAATCAATTTCACCAGCGTTTTCCCATACACTGGTATATATATATATAACCGTATCTGTGGCGGCGCACTGCGATATCAAGACACGCTCGACTGCAAATAGATTCCCCCCAAAATGATACAATAACAGCACAGACCTTTCCTTCTGCTCGACTCTCGCCCACCCTCGTCATCTGCTGCAGTAGCAGTAGCAGCAACAACAACCACCACCACCACCACCGTTCACCTAAGAGCCTCACGGGGAAACACTGTTAACCGTGATAAATAAGGTCATTTGGATTTAGTGATCAGCCTTTATGATTAAGTCCAGGTTAAAACACGTTCTCTTTTTCACCAGATTCAAAGGGTGTGACACTTTGAGGTTTAACTGGGAGTGTTTTGTAGATAGTCATCTAGATAGTAGATACGATCATTAGTCCTTTCCTTGATTGTTCCTCCACACGCCAAGGTGAAGCCTTTCCTCTTGGGTTTGATTGGCACACGATTAGCAGTAGCACCCCCCCCCCCCCCCAAAAACCCCTCCCCCAGTGCCAGTCTGAGGCCTAAATTATTCTTGCTGTGCTGTCACTTTGCCATCTGTTAATTCCACTGGGGCTCCCCTTTTCCCTGTTCTCTCTCTCTTTCTCTCGTCCTACCACCATAGACAGCCTGCTCCTCTCGCCCGGCCTGCCATGTTGACAGAACAGGCCTGTAGTAAACTCTAGGTTCCCAACAGCCACCGCTCAATCCTCTCAATCCAGTTTTGACCTGAGGAGATAGGATTCAGAATTCTATGAGCATGATGTCTGCGTGAGCCCCGCACCCCTCCTCCCCCCACCATGTGTCCAGAGAGCCGGTCAGTCAGTCAGTCAGTCAGCATAGGAGTGGCAGTGTGCTGTGCTGTACTCCTTCCAGACTCCAGGGTGACAGGGAGGCCCTCTCTCTCTCTCTCTCTCTCTCTTCCCCCCAGTGCTGTCACACGCAGACCTGTATCACTGAAGCACATTATCACATACAGAGGCTGGTAGCTTCTCAAAAGAGCAGTACACGTGAAATAATCAAAATCAGGCTTACCTCTGTGGATGCATGGCTAACAAACTCAGTGTGATATGTCAGTGCTTTATTAAAACATGGAGGACAGCCCTCTCAGTCCTCTCTCTCTCTCTCTCCCCTGCTCAGAGCAGCACAGCCACGGCTCTCTGGGTCTGCCTGATTCACTGCTCTGATACAAGGCTCGCACACACTGGCCGCTCTCGCTGAAGGCATGTAAGGCAGCTGCTGATTGGCTGGGCCACTTCCTGGCTTGCTTGTCTTTTGTTTAGCACAAGCAGGCTGAATCGCTGTGTGGCTTTAGAGAGAGCCAGAGGAGCAAAGGCCCAGATCGCCAGAAAACAGCCACTGCACACCTAGTATCAGCGCACAGACGACGGCACTAGCTGCACACACAGCTGCCGACGATCCCTCGACTCGATGCCGTGTTCAGGGCATTTGTATTTTCAAGGAAAAGGCAACAGATGTGTGTGCATAAAGGACAAGGCCTAAAGGCCTGCATGGCTGCATGCTGAAGGAGGCCTTTGTCCCATTAGGTCCCACCCTAAAGTTAAACCCTTCGTAGTGAGAGAGAGAGCAGAAAGACAGCTCTCGTACACCCTGGAGCCGAGCTCTATCGGATGGGTTTCTTTGACTTCGCATTAGGGCTGCACGATTTTGGGAAATAATCTAACTGTGATTTTGATATTGTGATTAAATTTGCGATTATAATAATACTTTTTTTAAGCAGCCCCACAGAGGTTTATTGTAAAATGCGGCTTGCATCTGGCCTACCGAGCCTGAAATTTTTTCTTTTTACCTGGGAATTGATACCGGTACCCAACGGTACCTTTTTTTTCTGTACTTATACTCTCCCTCTCTGAAGTCTAAACTTCACAACACACAATCTAAAACCCCTTACCTCCCTCTCCCAAACCGATCTTGTATCTCAATGGGACATCCTGGTTAAATAAAGATTTTTTTTTTTTTTTTTTTTTTTTTGCGATTTGATAATTGCATCATTCCAAATCGCTATTTCAATAGAAAAAATGATTAATCGTGCAGCCCTACTTCACATGAGCGAGACCACAGTGAAAAGACGTTAGTAGGCCATGCTACTGTCATGTGATATGCCCATTATTGCCCTTTGAACTTTTGTGCCGGGAACTTCTAATATGGTCAAAGATTGTGCCCCAGACAATGCCTGTGTGTTTTCCAATTTGGACCATTACTTTACCCGACCAGGCACTTGTCTTGGGGAAAATAGCAGCTAGCCATACGTTGCTCTAAAAATTTCTTTCCCACTAAGCAGGGTATTTTGGCAGAAAACAACTGAAACTCTCTCCGGTAGCCTATGATTCAATAGATTAGCACAAGTACAAGTACAACAAAAAGAAGTTTGGCATCCAACCAGAGTGCAAATGTAACAGTAAAGTGAAACAGCAATATACAATGTACAGGTGATTAAACTGGATACAAAATATACAAATGAGTACTACTGAGTGTAGTGCTAGTCGGATATATGTACAGAGTTGTAGTATAATATGTACAGTGATACAGGTATAAAGACAGTATGGTAGTAGTCATACTGGCCAGCAGCGTAACTAGTACGAGTAGGATATGTACAGATATACAGTAGATATAGTATCTACAGATATGTAAAAGGACTACGTGCAGGTAAGTACAAACAGGTGTGGATAGATATGCGGTGAGAATAAATATATATGGTATATATACAGCAATAGGTTAGAACTTGATAAAGGGGGGATTTAAATGATCATGTCCTCCACCTCAGAAACGACCACAATATCAGACAGGCCCAGCACACATTCTCCAAATATTATTCTCCAAACTCGTTAAAATGGCTTGCAGTTGGCTACTTACCTTCCCCAGCTTAACAGCACCACCAATAAGCAATGCACCGATAAGGGTATTTGGATATTGGCTGTTCCAAAGCCCAGCTGAAGATGGGGGGGGGGGGGGGTGATCCCAGGCGTTTACCTGCCCGAGGAGTCCAACCAGTATCATCTTTACAATCTACTAGCGGCAGCAGAACCCGAGAACTACTAGGAATGTCTGCTCACTAAGTGTGTCTGACTCTTACCACCTACACTTCACGGACTACAACGTATAGCGTATGACGTATATCATGCCAGTTAGGGTACCTACCTTATGTAAACTGCACCTGTGTATACTGTATACTTTACTTACTCGCTAGTATATATTTAGATTCTAAGTTTTATTGACCATATTTATTGTAATTTATAATATAACTCATCTGCACCTTTGATTACACTGTTTACTTGGCTCATATTCTTATATTCAGAGTTAATGATATTGTTTACACTGCTTTTTTTTTTTTTTTTTTTTTTTTTTTTACTTTTCTACTGTACTATAATTGTATTGCATATATTTATGTCTTTCTACTATTACCCTGCTACCTGTACCTCCCCTCCCCCATGCTGCTATGGTGCCTGCATTTCCCCAAGGGGATCAATAAAGGAATATCTTATCTTATCTCTCCTCTAAGTATTCTCTTAGAGAGACATGCCTTTACAAGTGTTTTAGTAGTCAAATTCTTTTACCGGTCATGTTTTTCATATTTTTCATTGTTTTACTGCTGTCTTTTGTCATATTTTAAGTCTGTTAGCCTATTTGTTTTTATGATGAAGCACTTTGTTAAATACATAGTATTATTAGGCTGACTGATACCTTTTTTCACACACTGAATATTAGATAGATAGATATGTATGGGAAATAATATTGATTGATTAGGCTACAAGTACAACTAGGCCTATATAACAAAATAGCAATCACTAACGACAGGCCCAACCACGAATATATATTATCTAAATATTATGTCGTGGGCATTCCTCGAGAGATTATAATGCTATTGAAATAAAAAATTTCTTATTTGTTATCAGTTACACTTTGCCATTATGCTTGTGTGGTCTGTAATAGGCTTCCCTAATCAGAGGACAATAGCGCCCTCTTGTGGTACAATGTCTCAATCTAAAAACACTAACCAACCGTAATTTATTTGTACTGTAGAGTTGATGACACTTGCACAGAGCATGTAATAAAGATTAATCCTCATTGGTACAGGGGACACCAGCTGCTGGACTGTAGCACAGCTTAAGTCTTAGCTCTGAAATGAGCTCTTACTACAAAGTATAACGTATAGCATGCCAGTTAGGGTACCTTATGTATACTGTACCTGTGTATACTGTATATACTTTACTTACTCATCATAATATATATTCAGATTCGTGTTATTGACCATATAACTGATAGGGCATACAGACCCTCATCTGCACCTTTGATTACAGGGTTTACTTTCTCATATTCAGAGTTAATTATATTGTTCACACGCTGCTTATTTTTATATTTACTATAGTTGTATTGCCTATATTTGTGTATTCTACTATTACCATGCCCATACCTGTACCTCCCCTCCCCCATGCTACTGACGCCCGAATGTCCCCATTGGGATCAATAAAGGAATATCTTTCAGAATATTGAATATTTCAGAATACCAGAACAGGTGTCTCCCGCCCTGTGCACTACGTCACTAGATGTGTACTGTCTGTGTTTCTCCCCAGACTGAGCAGGACCAGAACAGGTGTCTCCCGCCCTGTGCACTACGTCACTAGATGGCGTCCTCTTGCTGCTGTGCTTCTTGGCGGCAACCTACTCAACAAAAGGTGTCTGGTAATAATGGGCTTTACACAGCCACCTGAAAAGGCAAGGTTCTCTCGTCCAAAACCCCTTAACAAGTTAATTCCCCCTTTGTCTGCCATGTCGGACAGATGAAATAGTCATTTTGAAGATAACTGTATATTGATTGGTTTCTTCCTTGTTTTCTGACGGTGAGTTTAGAATTGACAGGATGTGACTCAAAGCTGTAATGCAAATAAAAGAGCGAGAATTAAATGCGGCCGCTGTGCCTTTGAGTTTTATTATTTCCACAGCGTGCACAGTAGCACCTGGATGAGGAATAGGTCTACGTGGTTTACCCAACATATCTAGTTTGTTTTTTTCGTCGTCTTTTTTTGGACGGTATAAAAACAAAAGGTTTTGACACCAAACACGTTATCATAGGCAGTGAGCCAAGGGGCCAAATTCATGAAGTAAAACACGGTCTCAGGTTACACAGTCAAGATGCGTTGCTATCAATATGCCTCGTAACTAGGATTTTGTCTCAAAATAATTGTCTTGTCTTATTTCACACAACTTTAAATACAAAAGCAGCTATTTGGTATGTTTTACCCCAATGCCCAGTGTGACATTATTAATTTGTTTCTCAACATTTTCATGGTTCGTCTTTCATTCGTAATAATGGTCTATTATTACCACCCATCATTCACATTCTTTCACGACGTTACTGCAATGTGCATTAAATATATATATATATGTATTGTATTAAAACATTTATTATGTTGGTGTAAAAATTACATACCTTTGCATGAATCTATTCCAGTAGCGGCTTAGATTTCTCTAGGACGGTTGTGTCTCTTAGCTATTAGATCTGTACAGAATGCAGGCAAGATAATGTAGGGAACTTGTTTATTATTGTAGAAACGAATTAACCAGCTAACAATTCACCCAGCAACCTCCACTCAACAATAAAACAATAAGCAACTACTGTACTCAACAATAAAAAAGTCAAATCTGAATATAATTTTTTAGTGTGTATCTAATGATTTAGATTTCTACACTGTCTGGCAAAGGGCCCAGTGTCCCAGCTAGGCAACTACAAACCTGGAAAATGACATAGCTAATTAACTTTAACCTGTACATCTAAATACTGTTGTACTTTCTGTAATACCTGGGTGATTTTCACAGACGCCTCTCAGAGACGAGTGAAGACCCCATAACCACGAAGTTAGTTGTTCAATGTGTTTTGTCAACATTAATGTCTTAGCTAAAGGTGGCCATGTTGGATATTCATGGTTCTCTTGGGGTTACCTCCACGGCTCCTTGGATCTGATTGCTGCAGAGAAGAGGTGGGGGAGGGGAATGCATTTGAAGCTAAGAAAAGGCATACCATTGGTTGTTTGCAGGTAAAGCAATCTGAATGCATTAATGATTATGGGGCTATCTCCTGCCCTGTCCTTTCAAACTGTTATCTCCTATCCTTTCAAAGTGGAGAGGCAGAGAGGGAGGGGGTAGGGAGAAAACAGCGTCTCACATACTCACTGACAGAGGGGGGAGGTCAGTTTTCGCTGTGTTGTGGGGGAAGGGGCACAAACAGAGGGCCATGGGCCCCCTTAGGTCTCTGTGGAATGTAATTGAGGCTCTCTCACTCACAGGCGCACACCCACCACATACACGCACACAAACAAATACAATATATCACACACAACACGAACGCACAAGCCTTTATGGTCGATGCAATTTCGTTGACGAAGACACCGTGCAATTAAGTTAACCTTTTTTTGTTTTGTTTGTTAACGCCATCCATGCTTAAACAGGCTCCATTGATCTACGGTCACTCCATCATGTCTGTCTCAAGTGACCCGTGTAAGTCTTAATTATGAGATCTGTAGCAGAGAGTGATTCATCTGCGCGCATAGGCGTATAGCGCATACTGGTATAACATCACAATCGCTTGCATGAAAATGACACTGCGAGGGTAATGAACTTCACTGGCCACGCGTTCTCAACATGACTCCTTTGAAGACGACTCTTTCAAGTGGTTTAAAGTCAAACTTATATAAGTTTGAACTTTTCTACCTCGGCGGCTGTGTAATCTTTTCCATTCCCCTCCTATTCATTTTTCCACTTCGGAGATTCTTTGTTGATTGTTGGATAGAGAGAATATGCCCCGACAGGAAAGAGCAAGTAAGGAGCTAATTACCCAGTATTTTACACACAGCACCTTCTCTCCAGGCTCACAAACCCTCTCTCTCTCTCTCTCTCTCTCCCCCATCCCCCTCTCCTCCTCCCTCCCTCCCTCCCTCCATCTCTGGCCATGACTCCCTCCCCAGCAGTTGAAATTCTACACTAGTGTGCCTGAGAGATCACCATGGAGACAGCTTCTTCCATCTTCCATGGGCTTCTCTACAGAGGCTCAGGCTGAGGCCACGGGCCTGCCCCCACGGTCTCCAATTGGTTAACCAGAGCACACAGACCTTCCCAGTTCTTCTTAGTTTTAGTTATTGCAAGATTTCACCCAAATGTGGATTATTTTGCATGTGAGTCGATAGCAAGCACGTTTGATAGAGTGTTCTTCTGTGACTGAATGTGGTTCTCTGTGCAGCGGTAGAGTAATACATGATTGGTCATTCGTGTTTTGTGTCATGCCCATTTATACTTCCGGAGCCTATTACACTTACAGACTAGATCCTATGAAATGGGATCAACTTTTTGGCATTTCTCTAGCATCAATGAAAACTTCAGTGCTTAATAATGCATAAAGCGCAACTCTAATTATGCAACTTGCAAGTCCGATTGCACAGCCTGAACTAGGCCCGCATTCCTGAAGCCTTCATGTTTCACGGAGAAAATGAATTAAGCCTAAACAATCTCTAATTTAATTTCCATGCAAGATGTGTCACTTACACAGTGAAACACAAATTGTGCATTTAGCCTTCCAGCTGATTATATAGAAAGTATGAATGAATGAAAACTTTATTAGATTGCAGAATGGGTACAATACAGTATGGCTCAATACACACAATTGTTAAAGGGATGCAGACCAGAGAAAGACGTTTGTCTTGTTTACACCAGGGTCCCCCATTATCAATTCATAGTGTGCACAATGCACTTTAGAACTATGGTAGGCCATTTGTATAGGGCTACTGGTACGCTATAAATAAATCCATGCTTTTGATTTCTCGCCCCTAATAATATCTTTGGCTGCTGCTCATATCACCAATGGATATGTGTGTGCGTGTAGTCCGGTTGTAAAAACGTGTCATTCGTTTCACAAGGATCAACGAGGAGTAGAAATACATTACCCAGAAGGCACATCGCTCTGCTACAAGCTGGCTTCTTGCGCTTTGGGAGTGTTTCCCATTTAAACAAACACACAGTGCTGCTGAAGATGGCGGAGAGTTTATAGAGGCGAAAAAGAAATCGGTGTACTCAATGAATGCATTGGAGTCGGTGAGTTTGAATGATAGTGGATCACGTTGAGCTTGTGCCGTTTTTTTGGGGGGAACACTAGTGCGATCGTTTGTTTAACGTGTAAATGTCCTGTGTGAGTTCAGGTTGCTTGTGTTGTTCCTTTTTGCCGAGGCTTCTACCACCAGCGGTACAACCAGCCTCCTACCAGCCTGTTTGTTGTGGAATGTTTGCGATGCGCTTTCTTATGTTTACTCTACCTACTTCTGGTTAATCACGTTCGATTTACAAGTCACTAGATATATATTCGCCTCGACTGTGTTGATGTTTCCCCCACTATTCTTAACAAAGTTCACGCAGTGAGAGATGTTACTGTCTGTCCGTGCGGGCTGCCGCTAGCAGCAGCAGGGACGGTCTCTCCCGTCGCCGGAGCTGAGTACTCCTCCTCTTTGTAGGCGATATTACGTATTATTAACATCGTAACTTTTCAAACTCGCGACTACTTTCCAGTCCGATTGATATCTCCCAGTTATTGCGTTGCTTACTTTCCTCGCGGATCGCCTATTTTATCAACCGACCCGTCTGTGTGTTACTGCGGGCTGCACACAACCACCGAGCGGCACAGCGGCAGCTCCCGAGGTGTCCGGCAGCGCAGAGCACGGTACTATCCCCCCCCCCACCCCCCCGTGGGGACATGTACACGGTTAATGTGTTTATTGCTGGTGTAATAATCATACGGTACGGCCGACTAGTTGCCACCGATAACGAGGACGGCGTGAACTGGACAGCTGAACAACCTCGCTGCTGTCGGAGAATACGCATCTGTTATTTATAGCCCCGCTGTAGTAGGATTTGTGATGATCTGTTGTCGCGGACCGCAGGGTTACCTAGACGGGGCATGACCCACGGCCATCCCGGCAGCAGTATGCCTCTCAGTATGCCCATTATTATCTCTATGTGTGAGAGAGATAAAGAGGGCACACTGCTGCATAGGTTTCAGGCAGATTTCACACACTCCTAGCCAGGCGGCATGTGCAACAACGTACATGCTGAGCATTGGGTTTGTCTGTGAAGCAGTAAGGGGACATTCTTTGGGAGCTTGCTCACGTATGGGCAGCAGCACACAACACAGACGTTGAGTCACTCCGATTCAAGTGGTTGAGCTGGTGAGGTGTCGCTGTCTGTGCCCGGGGGCATCCCTGCCGATACTTGCAGGCATGTGTGTGTGTACAACATATTATCACCCTTTTTTGCCATGTGACAATCTCTGAAAGAACGACTCAAGCGTTATGGGAATAATGTTTGTCAGTAGAGACAGTTAGAATTTGGCCTTGTTGGTCAGGGATGTGATTTTGTTTTGTTTTTGACAGTAACCCCCCCCCCCCCCCCCAATCATTTGATTTAATCAGAAGTTATCTTATAATTTCACATTCTATGCTTGTTGATCACATGTGATGGCTTCACATTTGAATTATATAACACCAACTCTTGAACTCTCCTTGTAATGTCACAAAGCTTTGTAGTGGATCACTCTGGCTGACTGTGTTCTGACAGGACTTTGGGTTTGAATTAAACAATGGTTTGGAAGTCTTGTTAAGTGAAAGCTGCCACAGAGAGTCTCACGACCGTCATGGATAGAAACCCGAGCCCTTCTTATTCTCCATCCCTTGCTCTGTTTTTTTTGGTCCACTTTTTTTCTATTTTTCTCCCATCCCAATTCCATTGTGCCAATTCTTCCCTCCCCTGTCTTGAACGTTGCTCGCATATGCCCCCCACTGGCCGGTTGTAGGGAGGATAGAAGCCTTGCATCACGTGTCCCCTCCGGTACACGAGGAGGCAGCCTGTCGCATCTTTTCACCTGACAGCGCGGACTCTCATTGGCGAAGTGTAACGTGTGGGAGGCTCACACTACCATTTCCATTTCCTGTGTCTGCTGTGCAGGCGTCCCCCAACCGACCTGTAGGAGTCGCTGTCCACAACGCCCAGATTACCACCCATCGACTTCCACCCGCTAATTCTGCCAATTGAGTTAGATATGACGGCTGGCCCAAGCCGGAGGCAACGCCGACAGCCGGGGTTAAACCCGGTGTCTCTTGTGTTGGTGACGAGCGCAATGTCTGCTGCGCCACCCAGCCCCCCCCCCCCACTCTGTTTTTGTACATTTTGCACTTTTGGCCATTTCTCAATGGAAATTAATGTAAGTGATCCATCACAGACGTCAGTAGCAATGCATGGCAATTCTTCTACTAAGTATCATTGCGATCATGGAACACAGGCCACCATAGTTTTACTTAGTTAGAACCACTTTATGAAGCGACAGCGATTGCCTCTGAAGTAGTTGTGGTTCAGAGACACTCGAGGCGATCAGTGTCGCTTCATAAAGTAGTTCCAGGAAAACAGTGGACGACAATGGAGTTCTATGACTTCTGGATATGAGCTATAATCTGTTGTTGGCTGGATGGACCGTATTGTAGAAGAAATAATGCACCATTTTGGTCTCTTCATAGGCTTTGTTGATGATCAGGGGAAACAATTTAAATGACGTCCATTACCTACTCTTACTAGTTATTAGCTGCTGGCCAGTACATATACATCTGTACATGTATACGTCTGATTAGCACTACACTCGGTAGTACTAATTTAATTTGTATATTTTGTACCCAGTATAATCACCTGTACATTGTATATTGCTGTTGCACTTTACTGCTACGTTTGCACTCTGGTTGGATGCCAAACTTCTTTCCTTTGTACTGTACTTGGGCTGTATTAATTTAATCTAATCTAATCTTATGCTTTAAAAACGTTATTTAGCCCGGCAGGTGAATTAAGAACTAGCCTAATAGTTGTTTGCAAGCCTGGGTGGTGTTGTTGTGGCAAATGTCTCTTTGTGGTACACGTGGTCGGAGATGAACCAGTGTGAATGGCCAACGCTACCGCTGGTCCCCTCGCTCCTCTCATAAGCTCATTTTTCCGTAGGCCTTCTTGGAATCTGATTGAATGCCATTACTCAAACTTGTGTATATGTTAGAATAGGTGGAAGACTGACCACTGTGGGAACCTAGCCAATGAACCTCTGCTGCGCTCCCCCCCCCCATCCCCCTTTCTCTGTTCCTTTATCTCCCCCTTTCTTTCTTTCTCTCCCTCACACAGGGTGTCAGCCTGTGTTAACAATGAATCAATCTTTGGGGGGATTCTTTGACTGCAGATGGGCTGAAGAGGTGACTGGGATGCGTCGCCTTCTCTCTTTGTCCCCAGCTCCTACGCTCTCAATAACTCATTAACTTATAACTTTTTCTCATGGGAGGCCGGGGAGGGTTCCTTCTGCGTGGCAGATTCCAGGAGGTCAAAATTAAGCGATTGATTGGTATTTTTGTCATTGGAATAGTATCACCGGCGATATGGCCGCCCCCCCTCCCCCCAATGATGTTTGTTTAAACACGGTATATGGCTTCCTGTAATGTGGACTTGTCTGTTGAAGCCACAGTGTTGCAGAGCGTCATTTCGCCTGTCCATAGCTTCCACCTCTGAACCCAACACGACAGGCAAAGGTCTGAATGGTGTGGCAATTGGCAACGGTCTGAATTTCCTTGTTATGGAGCTAAAAAGATATAGAAACTCTCTATCTCTTAAGTAAACTAGACTGTACGAGGACCTCATAATTCATTCATGTTTCACACTACAAAAAGGCTAACCAGTGGTTAAGAACAACAACAATACAAAAAACGATTTCAGCGATCTAGGAATGACATCCTGAAGGTGGGCCTAACTTTACCCCCTTCTGGATAATCAAGCCATAATGACCGAATAGCCGAGAGAAAACACGTGGACAACACCTCACCACATCTCGCCTGGTGCAGACGTACTTTTTGATAACTGTCTCCACTCTGTCTTTGTCAAGCGGCATTTTTGCCCTGTTGATGTTTGAATAGATGGCATTCTTTCAGTGTGGCGTCAGAGTCTCTGTGTTGTGCGTCTGAGTGAGAGGAGGAGCGCAAGAGGGAGTGAGGTGAGAAGTAAGAGAGAAGTTTAGTTTAGAGTTGACTGTTGACAGTCGTGGGATGTTTGTGTTTAATGTCAGATTAATAGCAGATAATTAGCGGCTACAGGAGCAGCTACAGGAGGCTCTTGATGACACACTGGGCTGAAAGGAAAGCCTGATTGTTTCCCTAATTGAAATGTCATTCCTTGGTCTTTGTACCTTTTCTGCTGGGCCACAGAAGAGAGGGGGGAGGCGTGGACTAGTGTGGCTTCCCCTCTGATGGCCCTTTTTTGCATTTTTTTTTAAATTCAGATATTAGATTCCGATACCATTATTCCAAAGGCAGGTAGGAAACGGGTAAATCTTTTCAGACATGCCGATGTTATTATAATCAAGAGGTACCGTGAGAGTGGGGAGGCAGGCTACTTACAATTGAACAGCCCCCCCTGAAACAAATGGCACATCTGGGCAACACTATAGCAGAAGTTCTTCTGCATGATTGCATGTTGGAAACACAATTTGACAGATTTTTTTCTTAGCATAAATCAACTAGTCTGATTAGTTGACAAAGTAGAGCGATATGACCTGAAATTAGGGATGGGCACTGGGAACCCCCACACACCATGTTAACATATGGTTTAGTTTTTACTTAAAGGGGAACTATCTTACTATTTCTTTCACTATTTGGGCAATTTTCCACTTCCTGTGAGTCTATGGAACACATCTGTACGTTTTTTATTTTTTTTATTCATTGTTTTGTATTTCTAATCAAGTTCTGTAGAGCAGCATTTTCTACCCTTCAAGATTCCAAGCTGTTTTTGGCTGGGCTCCGCCCATACTCGCAATGCGCTGTATGACGGTCACCCACATTCTGCACTGGCAGACTGATAGAGAGGGAGACTAATTAATTTCACCGCAGGGGGGGGGGGGGGGGGGGGGGGCATAATCCCACGGGACAATGCATTGGTATCTTGTTTCTAAGGACAATATATACCCTGTGAATATTATTGCACGGATCGGAATACGAGTGGGAGTGTGCGCGTGCGCTATGATATTTTGCAACAGGTTGACGTGACATGAGTGCTGATAGAGAGAGAGACAGATAGAGAGACGGAGAGACAGATAGAGAGACGGAGAGATGCTCGCGTGTTTCCCCACACACGCAGTCGGGAGTGTGTGTAAATGCTCAGAGATTACTCGAGTTGCACAGTATGAGAGCTGTCTCGTTCTCTCTCTCGCTCTCTCTATCAGCACTCGTGTCACATCGACCTGTTTGAGGAAGTGTCGGTGACAGGGAAACGCATTATTTCCACTAGCTCCGTTGTTGAGCGAATTGTTGATTGTCGGCGGTGGCTACAACCAGGGGCTGAGATATGCAGATCAGTAGGGCTGTCTTAAATACTTCGAAGCTTCGAAGCTTCGTTCGATGGGCATGGGATTCGAATATGAAAATAAAATCCGATTTATATATATAAAAAAAAATTATTTAAAACTTTTTTTTCTTTCAAAATCTGCCTCTCTTTGTTAACTACAACAAGCAATGCTGTTTGTTATTTAAGGCGAGACACTGCAGTTGTTTATTTTACTTCATTTTGCCTTATTGCATCCATAAATGTGCACATATTTAATTGGGAAGTGCCTCATTTGCATATATACACATAAAATTCAGAACTTGCAATATATTTTTTCTTAGTTTATATGTACATAACAAACTGGGAAAGTTTCATAGTGATATCTATTCAAATATGTTTTGCCTATTAGGGGGTACTACACTGTTTGTAGTTCTGTTCAGTTCAATAACATCATTATTATTATTCAGTTATCAGGCATGTGTTTAGGTTGTCTATTACTAATGGTTTGATTAGGTATTGTGTTTGTAAATATCTGTTTAAAAAAAGAAAGTATGGCATTTTACAATACAGAACTTTGAAGGCGTTTTCCCAAAAATGAGTTTTAAGAGTTTTTCCTCATACTCTGAGCCAGAAATCTCCACTTCAGTAGCAATCGCATACACCAAACCTTCCAGTTCTATTCATATCTATGTTCTGAAGGTATTTACAGAAGGGTTTGTTGATATCGCATTCATACCCTGATTTATATCACATTTTATTCCTAAAAACATGGCAAAATATGGAATTTTACCATAAAAATGGACTGAATGGAGTATTTTCTGATTTATGGAGTCATAAATAACCTTTGGCTCTAATATGTCAACAAAATGAAACTATAATTTTAAAAATGGCTTTATCCAATGTTCAGATTTCTGTCCTGGAATTATATGCAAATTAGTGCATATTTAAGTAGATCGTGCCTCATTTGCATATTTAAACACAATTTCAGAAAACTTGTAATACAAAAAAGTCTTGTCTTAATATAAGTAATCAACTAGTGAAGTGTCATTGTGATATCTATTAGTTCAATTTTTTACCCTATTCACCTGTAGTGTCTCGCCTTAAGATCGGACTCGGCGCATGTGTTCATTGTGCTGCTTTTATAAAGCCTCAAATGACGGCTTACAATATTTCATGAAAGCAAAGTGTTTAGTTTGTCTAAGATTTAAAAAGGTTTAAACTTTACAGCACTTACAAAGTGCTGTACAAGTCCCCCCCCCCCAAAAAAAATTGTTAACCAAGTTTTAAAAAAATTTAATATTTTTTTTAATTTATTTTTTAAATTTCGAAGCTTCGAATTAAAATCGAATCTCGGCCCCGAAGCTTCGAATTCCAAAAAAAAATTCGAAGGTCAGCCCTACAGATCAGTGCCTAATTCACGTCAGCGAACCAGTCAAATCAGAATGGCTTGGTTCAGTGGGGGAGGACCTTGTCTCATCTGAACTAGAGGAATGCGCAAAAAATAGAATTTGCGACATATACAGTGTTGATACAACCCCACATTGCTAGAAAACAATGCTAAACACTGGAAAAGGCAATTTATAAGAGTTCCCCTTTAATAGTGAACATGATGTTTGTCAAATTAAGGCCACATCCAGACAAAACCGATTTCGGTCGTATCAGTCAAAGTATTTGATCGTATGCACCTTTCATCCCCACGGAACTGCATTCTGGGAGCCTAAAGACGCTATTTTCTGAAACCGGGTCACAGAGTGGGAAATTCTGAAGACGCTCCCCTTGCGTCGCCGTCTTTACAATCGATACATGTCTTTTCCTGAACCGATGACGCGATAGCCCACCTCTCCCTTAACCCACATGTGCAAACTCAGCCAACACCACAACAACAATGGCATCGTACATAGTAGTTGCGTTTGTGTTACAGAAGCTATTGAGCTTGATCAGGCTTTTACAGCTAAATGTACTGCGCCTGTACATGTACTACCACCGTCGACAACAGATTGACATCTCCCTTAATCCGCATGCGCAAACCCAGCCAACAAAAAATAAACATGATACATATATGTCTTATGTCCTGGCTAGAAGTGTTTATTAAACACCGGGAGGCTACTGTGATGAAATACACGATACTAGCGAGATTAGCGTCACATAGCTGGCCTTTTTCTGAAAACCCAAGTAGTAGCCAAGCACATATTTTTCCATAACATACGCATTGATCATGACAAATCCTCTCTTACCTTGACGATTAAAAAGCCTCCATAATTTAGTAAATAGTATTCCCATGGCTGGTGTTGAGCTGTAGCCAGCCAGCTAGCCTTGATGCTATTCAATGCTATCAACATTAGCTAACCAACTAAATACAATAGACAGTGGTATCCTGAGGTAACGTTAAATACAGACTGTTTGCTAGTCGAAAGGACTGGACACAGGGACAAGTTAAACATCAATCAATTACTTTAGTTTGAGCTGCGCAGTCTCTCTCTCTCCTCTCCTTTGGAAACTAATGTTACGTTAGCTCAAAAGCACAGAACTGGACGACACAACAACAAACAACGATAACACTTCCGGTATTTATTTCAAAATAAAAGAGCGACGTCTAAAACAGGAAAGACATTTATTTTGTAAATTTGTGGCACGCACTTATTTCTCGAGACAATTTCGTTTTTACGGAAACCTTTTTTTAAATGAAAACAAAAAAGATCAAAATCGTTTTCGTCTGGACATGGCCTAAGTCATTTTGACTTGCAGTGGTGATGTCTTGTCTCTCATGCCGTTACCATAGTGATGTGGTGGTGTCTTGTTACCATGGTGATGTGGTGGTGTCATGCCGCAAATTAATTCCCGGCACCCGCTCATTAGCATTGAGGCTAGCACTATCAAAGGAGCCCCACATTAGCATTGAGGCTAGTGCTTTCGAAGGAGCCCCACATTAGCTTGCACTTTAGCTAAATAATTGTATTGGTGATCAAACGGCATCAATAACAGCTCGATAATGCAGTTATGATCGCTTACATGGCAGTCGGAAACAGGATGAGTTTTGCAGTTTGTGGAAAAGAAAGAAAGTAAGACGACCATTACTTTGGAAAGTCAAAAGTTAGCGGTCAGGATTCTTGACGGCTGATACCGATAACTAGAGAGCAGGGCAGGCCATATAGCGATGCCAAAGAAGAGGTGTGTTGAACGCAGGACTACCTAGGACACACGGAAAGACGTGCAGATGTGCCTACATCCAAACTTTGCCAGCGTATTAGTCTACTAAGAATTTCTTTAGCCATACTACCGTCTGCTGTATGTCTTGGAACTTTTCACCGTACCATGAGTGTTAGTACTGTGAATATTTGTAAGCTGTTGTGTGTCTCTACACCAATGTCAACATAGCAAATTCCTGTACAGTGATTTTACTTGGCATGAAGGGTTCCCACCTCTGCTCCTGTTTCCTTGTTCTCCCTTTCATGGTCCCGTTTAATAAATGTTATGCTGTGCAACATAGGGTAGGGTACCGTACACATTTGAACCGGTACCACTACCAGTTCCTGGAATTCAGTATCGGTACCCAATGTTATAATTTTTCCGTACATAACTCTGTAATAACAAGAAAAAACTATTTCAACATTGTTATTTATTTAGAACATTTTGTCATTTATTGTTGTAACACACCACACAAAATAAATCGCATGATCATGTATTATGTTTGTAAAAATATCAACATTATTGATCAAACTCCTCTGACCTCGTCTGGTCTTTCCAAAGACCCAAGAGACTGGACAGTAATATATAGATTTGTGGAAAAGGCTCCCTCTTGTCTAGTAATATTATACTAAACATGTAAAGGTACCGAAATCTGGTACCGATTTGATCTAGTGTGAATCGGTACCTGGTAGTACCGATGTAATTCGGTCTGTACTACCCTTTTTTTTTTTGATCCACTTTTTCTCCCATTTTCTATATTTTCTCCCATCCCAATTTCGTATCATCCAATTCAACCCTCCCCTGTCACGAACGCTGTTTCTTGCCTCCCACAAGCCGGCTGCAGTGAGGACTAAGTCATACATAGCACAAGTCCCCTCCGGTACTTGAGGTAACAGCAGTCGCATCTTTTCACCTGCGCAGCTCGGTCTCTCAGTGTCGAGGAGTAACGCGTGGGAGGCTCACGCTGCCCCCGACACTTCCTGATTCTACTGCGCAGGCGCACCAACCGACTTGTAGGAGTCGCTTGTTCACAACGTTCGATCCCCACCCTTCAGTTTTTCCCTCCCCGTAATACGGCCAATGTGTATTACTGCGGACGACCAGCCAAACTGAAAAACAATGTGGAGAGCTGGATTCGAACACGCGAATCCTAGCGTCTCCACACTGGTGGCGAGTGCCTTAGACCACTACACCACCTAGCCGCCCTTGGTCTGTACTACCCTTAAAAGTACAGAGTTCGGTACCCAACCCTAGTGCAAAACCGTTGTGCAAAACGTCCCCTGACCTTAAGGTCATTGGCTCGGTGAAGGTCAAGGTGTCTGTGCTTGTTAAGTACACAACACAAAGGTTTACGCCTGCCGCCTATAGCCCTAAGGTAAAGAACCAGGCAGAGAAAAGAGAACGGGATTGAGCTTCTTAACGGAGACTTAATTTCTACAGGAGATCCCTTATTTCCTTATAGTTACCCCCCATTATTTCCTGCTATTTTTGGCACGTCGTTCCGACCACATCCTTGGAAACGCTTCTCAAACAAGTGAGTCTTCTTTCCGCCGATGAAAAACTCCCAACTACATCCGCAGAGCGAACGCGAGTACATGAAGATTGCTATTCTCTACACGCACGCACGCACACACACACACACACACAGAGAGCCCACCAGCCAGCCACCTTGCCAGCTCCCAAGTCGGCCCGTGCCGTTAACAATCTGGCTCTACTTGAAGTCGCATCTCATTCATTCGCCCTCGGCTCTCCTCTCCTTCAACTCTGAGCTAATACCCCAAACGCCGGGCTAGGGCGAGCCATATGTGAGCCGTGCACACTTCTCAAAGCCAAACGGGGCATCCTGAAGCAATCATTGCACCCAATTCCAGTTTATAACCAGGCAAGGCTTTTGGAACGGCTCACTCGTCTATAGTTGCTGCTGATTGGACGAAAAGGGAAGGGTTTATTAGGGAAGGGGGGAGGTGGGGTGGAGAGCTTTGCCCCCCCCCCCCCCCTCCCCTTTTGCCCTTCCCTCTTTAACTTCACCCTCCCCCCTTTAAACTTTCTCTCTCTCAGCTGAAGAATGCTCATAAAAACTGGTTCACCTGAACAAGCTGAGGGGAGGGTAGCTCACCCATCCCCGGTTTTGTTACCATTGTAAAGTGTTAGAGAAAACCTTGTTTGTGTTTTCTTTTGGCCCCCTTTTATAAAGTGTGTGTGTGTGTGGGGGGGGGGGGGTTTGGTTTGTGCGATAAATGTTACCAGATGCTCTCTCTGTCAGTCAAACGGCGCAGAGAGAGAGGGAGAGAGAGAGAGAAGCTGAAAATGAGGGAGAGGTAGAGAGAAAGAGGAGGGAGAAAAAAGAAAAAAAAGTGTGTCATTTCTGGCTGAACTTCTCAACTGCTGCACGGCCACTTTGCTTTCATTCTGCCCCCCCCCCCCCCCCCCCCCTCCTGCCAGCCCCCTTTCCTGCCCTACGTTTGCCCCTCTGCCTCACCGCCCTCCGTCCCGCCGCCCCTCCGCTCGGAGGAAAGCAGAGTCTTGAATGACACAGAATTCCACTCCGACGTGAGAGGCCCCCGCCATTCTGGGCAGAGTGGCGAGTGGACCCCTAGCTTTATTACAACACGGTGAGGGACGCCGAAGCTAATTTAGTGCAATCCCCCCTCACCCCCCCCCCTCAACACTTTCACTTCTTAATTGGACTGAGTTTTTTTTTCTTTTTCTGCCGGATAAACTGGAAAATTTTCCTTTTTCCATTACCTTTTGTCTGCGATGTCACTCTTGTTTATATGACCCATCGTTAAGGCAACACCCCATCAAAGGGTTGTTCCTCCGATGTCTGTCCTTGTCCCCAGAAAAGCAGAACTGACTGCATGTTGCCGTATTTCCCCTGAGCGTGACGATGACGGCGGAGTTACCGGTTCGGTTACCAGCCGACGCGCAAATGTCGTCGACCCCCATCTGAAACGCTGCACGGTCGGTGGCACCGCTGTTGGCAAGCGACTGCCTCTTTTCCACTCGGCTCATCAGTGTTCTCGTTAGTGTCGTCACGGTGGAACAACATTATTTGGTGTGGCTTTGCGAGCTAAAATGACATAAGAACAGCAGAATCCCTATTCGGCGAGCAGTATCCTAACTAGGGCGGTCAACGAATATTCTATATTCAAATTTAATAATCGAATTGTTAAAAAAATACATGCATTCGATAGTAAAAATGTACTTCTCATGTGTGTCTGAACGCGCTGCATGGCGGACAGAAGAGACGTGACCGCTATATATATATTCATTAGGGGTGTACCGAACGAATGCACCGGTATGTTAAAGCAGAACCACACATGCAGAACCCTTTTTTGCATGCAGAATTTAATTCAAAACTCCCAAGTTCACTCCTTCCCAAATTATAATTTGCGCAAAAGGGCCGGATGTTGTTCGTTCAGCCCACGCACAACACAGAGATGACCTGTAATTTAGCATAGCCTCATAGTGTGGCGAACACACACACTGCATCAGGTGGAATTGGTTCTAGATTGAGAAGGGGCTGTCGGCATATAGAACGAACATTCATACACGGCAACGCATATTCAATAACGTTTTACCCTGAGGGATAAAGTGTTAAAACAGAAAAGTAGGCTACTTACATTCTTGATGCTAGAACTCCCAAAATAGCGTTAGCATAAAAAGAAAAAAAGGTAGGCCAGCTGTAGTTTACATAGCTTGCATAAAACTGTCTCGAGGTTCCACAAGTTAATCAAAATCCAAAGTATTTCCAACCGGGGCTTGAGATGCTCAAGAGTGCAAATCACTGTCTTCGGTGGTTGTTGTTGTTAATTTGTTACTACTGCCACCGTTGCACATTCTTCAGCTCAATGATGTCTTGTGCCTCCTATCCGTCATGCAGCCACCTGTTTTTTTTTCACAATCTCATTTAAAAAAAATTACAATTAATTTGAATAGAATATTTGTTGACAGCCCTACTTAACAGTTACTGCACACTACATCACCCCTGGGTGGAACATGGAAAGCCAAACGTTTCCCCACTGTACTGAGAACCTGTACCAAACCGTGACTTCAAAACCTAGGTACGTACCGACCCGTGGTTTTTGTGTACAGTTACACCCCTAATATTCATGGGATATCACTGTGCCCTTTACGTGTACTGGATAAAAGTATTCGTTCACACTAATAAAACAAATCGTCTATTGGCTGAGCAGCCTGGCATTCGTGTGACATCATGTCCGGAATAAACCAGGAAACGGCTATAACGGAATTAGCTAATAGTTGTTGTCGTTGCTGTCTCTTCCAATTTGTGATGATGGCAGAGAGTTCAGATCGGCTCCGGAGAGAGTGATTTGCAATCTGAGCAATCTGAAAAGCCCCGTTTGGAAATACTTTGGATTTATGCTGAACCAGTTAGCGTTAAGTCAGCTACGTTGCAACACTAGTGCTAACGCTAGCCTTTTGAGAGTTATAGCGTCAGGAATTTAAGCACCCTAACTTTTGCGTTTTTATAGCACTTTATTGTAAATCATTCCTCAGGGCAAAACGACTTTGTTTAGTCACATTTCTAGGAATTGTGTGCCATAATTCTATTTAAACAAAACGTGAAACAAGTATGTAGGCTTACTGAACAGATATTGAATAATGAATTGACCGAAGCATCTTACGGATCCCCAATAGTTTCATTACTATTTCATGTCAAGGAAAATATATTATTTGATATTTATCAAATACCTTTTTCGGAGGCGTGCTGCTTTGTATAAATGTCTGGTTTTTTTATACCGTGAACTTTCATTAATTTGATCTTGCTCCGAGAGACGGACCCTTCTGAGAGATTGAGATACATTATTCTATTTGTATGCTGGTGTAGGTATGTTGATATTTATTTTGTTTAAATAAATTACCTATAGCCTACTAGTTATGTCTCCCATTGTATTGGTTTGCCCTCTTGTGGACATAATGCGCAACAATAGATATTCGAATGGTTCAAACTAGGGATGCCCCGATCAATCGGCCAGCGATCGATATCGGCCGATATTCAGTATAAATATGACATTGGGGAATTCCGATAATGCTTTCTAGTCGCCGATTACGAAAACCAATCGATGATGCGCGCGAAAAACATGATCCATTTCTCAGCGGAGTTGGAATCTTGCTGCCTTCTCTCCTACAGCTGCTGCAGTGCTGAGTGCACGCATTGCCCCTCCCCTCCCCCTCACAGACCCGTCTTATCCTCTCATTCGCTCCGAAGATGGGAAGAGTCGAGTGCTCCTCTTTCGACATCACTGAAGCATTAAACAAAATGGCCCAGTAAACTATTCACTTTAGTTTAATACATGAGGCGTTGTCTAACGTTATCTAGCTGGCTAGCTACTGATGGCTCATAATATCAACGTCTGATAGCATCATTGGCATTCGTTTTTGCAGCTGTTGGCTAGCGTTGGCTAACTAGCTATCGTTCTTCCGTTGGCTAACGTTAGCTACCTAGCTACTGTGATCTTATGAGTTTCAGTTCATAGGAAAATACTTGGACTATAATGGTCAGAAGTAAATAGACCAATTTAGAATAACTTAGATGCTGTTATTATGCTTAACACATTCATGGCCATTTGGATCCGTCTAAAATCACTCTAGACGGCCAGCATTTCTAAACAGACTTGCATAGTCCGTGGGGCTGTTTGTAGAGCTAAATCTATACTTTATAGTATTGCTATCTGTCCATTCTCATTGTCAATTGATACCATAAACCATCCCTTCAAAATGGCTTAAAGAAATAATTTTTTCATCAATACTTTCTCATTTTATAGCATCTTGAGTATAAGCGTTATAAGGGATTTCAGCTGGGATATTTCCTGGAAGGCGAGATACAGGCCGCTAAGCTACTAACGTTAAATCCAATGGCATCTCGGCTATACAGAAGCTACAGTTAAAACTCAAACTGCATATGATCAGTATGATGGTCCACCATGAATGCATGAAAGGGGGGGGGGGGGGACGTCGTTTCTGATTATTACCAATAACCGCGTTAGCCTCAGTAGCCACATACGCTGATCGGTTGGATGGCTATCGTAACAAGGTCTGATCAGCATGTAATTTACGTGAAAAAGATCTTACCGTGGGCCGGTTGGATCCCCCAAAGGATTTCCCAGTTATCGATCGCCATCTGGTAGATCGATATGTCCATTGGCTGATGATATATTCCTTTACTGCACACTGAAATCCGTGTCCCAAAACGTATTCCAAGCTACAGGCTATAGGCATCGCTTCATGTTAGCAGAAAACTACATTGGAGGTCCAGAAAAAGACCACTTCTGCCACAGGGAACACTGCATTATCGAGATAGCGCCCCTAAGAGGATCTGGCCGGTAATGCACTTTTTCGAATTCAAAGAGTAGGGTACTTCTGCAGTGCTGCTCGGTGACATCGAGTAGGTTATTACAATGGAATAAAAGCCAAAACAACCTTGCCACGGACATGTCCATGGTTGGTCCTCAACCGTTGGATTCGATTGGCCGGGAAACGGTTAACACCCAGTACTATTCACTTTACTTAATTTCTAAGATTAGATCATTTAGTCCGGACTTTGAGAATGCCTGTCTTAGACCTACAGTATAATACTGCCAGTTGCTATAACAAAACCAAAACGATCGGAATCGGCAGTGTATCGGCTGATATGGCTAAAAAAACGTGATCGGGGCATCCCTAGTTCGAACCTATTTTTTAGAAGGAATATTCTAATGTCATTTTTGGCCAATTTTTACAGCCCTAATCCTAACGGACCAAAGCTCTGCTTTCTTCACTTCTCTGGCCTTACTGTACATTGGTGTAAAAACCCCACTCGTTGCAAAATATCTCCTGAATTGACTCATCTCAAACCTGCCCTCTTTTCCTGAACCTCCAATCACAACTTCAATCTGCTCCCAGAAACAATCAGGGCCTCAGTCTTAGGGTTGAGTACCAGTTCCTGGAATTTGGTATCTGTACCCCCTGGTACCTTTTTTCGGTACTTAATTATGTAATAAATAAGTCCAAACTTCTCAATTTCAACATTGTTATTTATTGTTGTAACACACCACACAAAATAAATGGCATGATCATGTATTGTGTTTTTAAATATTTAAATGTCAACATTATCTGGTCATCCTCAGTAAATATGATCAAACTCCTCTGACCTAGTCTGGTCTTTCCAAAGACCCAAGAGATGGGACAGTATATTTGTGGAAAAGGCTCCCTCTTGTAGTATATTACACTCTTATACTAAACATGTAAAGGTACTGATTGATCTAGCGTGAATCAGTACTCTGTAGCGATCCATCCTAATTCGGTCGGTACCCTTAAAAGTACAAAACTGAAGACTCGTCTCTTCCACAGTGCTTTTCTCTAGTGCTTTTCTCTTTGTCTTTTACTTATGTAATTTATCTGCTTTTTTAATGTTTTATTATATGTATATTTTTTGTTCAGTATGCCACGATAAAACACCTTGAGATTACATTGTATTTTAAAGTGTTCTCTATAAATACAATTTGTTATTATTATTAACTAGTTGTGATTGGAGGATCAAGAGGTTGGGATTTGAGATGGGTCAATTTGGTTTATTGATAGGTTGGACACATTTGAGGGTGTTGGTGTAAGTCGACTTAGGCCTATGGTGTAATACGCATGTAATTAACAGGATAAAACATAATGCAACAGTGGTTCTCAAAGTGGGTTCCGGGGACTCCCAGGGGTCCTTGAGGGGTTTCCAGGGGTCCCCGGCTAAATGACTATAGTTTAATTTCACTAATACTTTATTAACTAGAAGTTTAGCCCAATGAGATAATATACAAGAATGACTATTCTGATCCCAGCTCTCACTCTTTCCTCTGCCATCTCCTCACCTACAGACACTATATGGAATCCTGGACTAAATCACAATAAAAAACAATGATCTTCTCAGACAGGGATCCCTGAGACAAATCAAACCGGGGTCTCTGACCTATTATGTGTCAATTTGGGGGTCCTTGACATGAAAAAGAGAGAACCAATGCTGTACTATAGTACCAACACACTCTTAAAGGAACATTTTAGGAAATTAGCTTACCGTCTTCTCCAGAGAGAGACAAGAAGATAGATACCAGTTTCCTCTCTGTGCGTTAAGTAGAAAGCTCTCGCTGCACGTTAGCCTAGCTTAGCACAATGAATGGAAGCGGACAGTGCCGGTTAGCCTAGGCATTGTCCAACTAACACGTCTCCCGAAGGCTAACCGGCCATGTCCGCTTCCTACATTGTGCTAAGCTAGGCTAACATGCAGCCAGATAGCTTTCTACTGAACACGCAGAGAGGAAACTGGTATCTATCTTCTTTCCTCTCTCTGGAGAAGACGATAAGCTAATTTCCCAAAATGTTGGCGTATTCCTTTTAAGGAAGTTTCAAAAAGTGTTTTGTATTATGTTGTGTATCGTGTATAGCGCTTTTAATTACAATGAAGAAGATTGGACCCAGACTGTACTGTTACTGTTGCTCAGGGTTTCCCACATAAAGGTTGTTGGGCCCAGTGGCAAAGCCCAGAGTCTGTGGTCAGGACATTTTCTTGGTACTTTTTGACTGGAGACTGGTGGCCAACAGGGGCCCTACATTAAATCGGTACTAAAAGCTGCCTGGAGATGTGAAAATATGACTACGTAATGTGAATGTTGTTATAAATACGCCATTTATTCAACACGCATTAAAAAGAGAAAAAAATCAACAACTACAGTAGACCTTTTCAGAAGTATTCTGTTGCTATTCCGTTGCTATGGGAACGGTTTTGGCCTCCTGTTTATTTCCTGTCAGCAACTGTATTATTAACAAACATTGCAACGGGAAACACAAAGGGGCCTATTTAGAACGTGTGTGTTGTCAAGTTAGAACAGGGTTATAACCGAGTCTTACGATGAATCTATCAATGTACAATCTTGGAATGCCGTGTTTTCAACAACAAAATTAATTTATAATAATCCCAATTTTAGTGTTGTGTTGTGTTTGCACTCTACAAAAAAAAGTCCTGATTAGCTACTGATTCTTAAAGCCTTGGGATGCAGCAGTTTTGCGCGCCGCCGAAAAAACTGATCTCATAAAAAATTTCCCTGATGCTTCGGCCCGTCGGGGGAAACCCTGTTAATGTACTCCCTACTAATCATGAACACTGCTATACTGTGTATTGTTGAATACAATTTCCAGTATACTTGTATGAAAGCCTTAAGCAAACTTATTTCAGCACTGCTGTGTGTAAGCTGCAACAGCAACCCTTAGGACCGATGAGGGCCAATCATTGTAGTTGGGACACTGAATTTGTGTTGTGAGAAGGTAAAGATGACTTTAAACTGTTAAAACAGTAATCCAGAACAATTTTATTGCACTGCAAAAAAACTGATTTTATGTCTGCACATTGTGCTCATTTCATGTTTATTCTATTCTACTACTTACTTATTGCACTATTTTACAATAGTCTATTCTATCGTGCTCTTTTTATTATTGTCTATTTATTTTTTAAACTGAATCAAACCATAAACAAGGTGGCCTGTTGGGATGTTAGATCCTAATGTGAAAAACTGATTTGATCCTGTCTTTTTTCTGTTGTGAAGCACTTTGAGCTGCAATTTCTGTATGAAAGGTGCTATATAAACAACGTTTTATTATGATTAATCCTAAACGTTTGCCTAATCCTCAATATATCCTAAAGATCTTAGATAATGTTCACTATCCTTCATGATTTTAGACACATTTCATCTTGGGCCTGTTACATGGTCTAAGCAAGCCAGCGCAAGTAACGGCGCTTCTCATCTCCTTGCATAGAAAAATTAGCAGTCCAGATTTTGTAACGGGACGCTAGCGCCTGTTGATTCAGGTAGAGGCGCTACAGGTACATACTACAAAGTATGCTTATAAAGAGGCTGTGGTTTCCTGTGAAAAAAGATTGCAGATATCCAGGCATCTTTATGACAGCAATCCATACCGACAGGAATGCAGTGGAGAGTTGCTTGGTACTTGATTCTCGTGTCGCACAGACGTTGTGTTCAATTCCATTGATTTCAATAAAATGTTATGTCACTGTAAGCGCAATGTCAAAAATTCTGCTTGAAGTAACACTTACTAACGTACGCTCTGTTTTCATTTGGAAGAAATGGAATCGGCCTATAGATGCCAGAGGAATATGAAATAAGGCGGATTCTAAGGAGTTGCTTAACTTTGCTTTTTGGTTTAGCTTTTACATTTTTAAGATAAGACTGAAGACATGTCTTCTTACTTTACCCAAATCACAGATGGTGACTGTTGAGAACTGAATTGCTGTTTTGTTCCTGACTCCGCAGTCAAAAAAAGAAAATAAACTGGACCTGAAGAAGTCTTTTATTTGTGTAGGCAGCACACATTGCTACATTGTCATGCAGCGAACACACGTGAGATGGGCGACACACATGCCAAAGTCATCCCTATTCCCTATATATAAAAAAGGGAGCAAATCTGACCCCAGCAATTATAGACTAGTCTCAATTTTAAGTGTGTTATCCAAAGTCCTAGAGAAGATAGTCCATGAACAAGTCCAGGAATATGCAAGCAGCCATGACTTCCTGTACGACCTCCAATCCGGCTTTAGGAAGTCCTACTCTACTGAAACATGTCTTCTTTATCTTACAGACAGTATCAGGAGGGAGATAGATTCAGGTAAGCTGTGTGGGCTAGTTCTTCTAGACCTACAGAAGGCTTTCGACACAGTGAACCATGACATACTGCTCTCCAAGCTTAAGGCCTTGGGTATGTCTAAGACAGTGGTCAGATGGTTCTCTTCCTACCTTGCTGATAGGGTGCAGCGGGTTGAGGTCAGTGGCACTGTCAGAGGCCAAGCCCATTGTATGTGGGGTCCCACAAGGAAGCGTGCTAGGACCTCTCCTTTTTTTACTGTACATAATTTTTACTGTACATAAATGACATGTCAGCAGCATGCTCATGTAACTTGTTTTTATTTGCAGACGACTCAGCCCTGCTAGTCTCACACAAGGATCAGAACACACTAGAACAGATGCTAGGTGAAGAACTTGCAGGGGTCAGTAGGTGGCTTTCGGACAACAGGCTTTCTCTTCACCTAGGTAAGACAGAGGCAGTACTATTAGGCCCCAAGCTCAGGAAAGCACGGGAGTTTAATATCCAGCTAGGAGCTGTAACCCTAAAACAGCACAAAAAAAAAGCGAAGTATCTAGGCTGTATGATAGACGGGAGCCTAGATGGGGAGGCTATGGCCTCCCAAGTACTGGGCAAAGTCAACACCCGCACCAGGTACCTAGCTAGGAAAGCCAACCTCCTTGGCAGAGATAGCCTCAGGCTACTAGCAAATAGCCTAGTACTCTGCCACTTTGACTATGGTAGCGTACTAGCGTGTCGTGGTTCGAGGGCCTGTCAGTGAACAAAAAAAAGAAGCTTCAGGGTTCCCAAAATAAGCTGTTAAGGGTGGTAATGGGTCTTGGCCCTCGCACCCACATAGGGAGGAGTCACTTCCAGGAGCTAAACTGGCTTCCTGTGGAGGCCAGAGTTACCCAGCTCAGACTGAACATAGTGCACAATATTATAAACCAAAGGTCCCCTAGATACCTCCAGAACTACTTCACCTCTGTCAACGAATCCCACAACCACAGAACTAGAGCAAGCATAGCAAACCTGAAGCCTGCTTCTTTCCGATCCAAACTGGGCCAGTGCTCCCTTACTTTCTCTGGAGCCCAGGATTGGAACAAGCTGCCTATCCCCATCAAGCAGAGCTTGAGCCTCCACAGCTTCAAGAGAAGCGTCAGGAAATGGCTCATGGACAGAATAGAAGAATAGCCCCCTATAGTTTTTTTTTTTTATCCACTTTTTCTCCCATTTTTTCTATATTTTCTCCCATCCCAATTTCGTATCATCCAATTCAACCCTCCCCTGTCACGAACGCTGTTTCTTGCCTCCCACAAGCCGGCTGCAATGTGGACTAAGTCATACATAGCACAAGTCCCCTCCGGTACTTGAGGTAACAGCAGTCGCATCTTTTCACCTGCGCAGCTCGATCTCTGTGTCGAGGAGTAACGCGTGGGAGGCTCACGCTGCCCCCGACACTTCCTGATTCTACTGCGCAGGCGCACCAACCGACTTGTAGGAGTCGCTTGTTCACAACGCCCGATCCCCACCCTTCAGTTTCCCTCCCCGTAATACGGCCAATGTGTATTACTGCGGACGACCAGCTAAACTGAAAACAATGTGGAGAGCTGGATTCGAACACGCGAACCCAGCGTCTCCACACTGGTGGCGAGTGCCTTGCCCACTACACCACCTAGCCGCCCCAGCCCCCTATAGTTTGAATGGGTTTCCAATCAGTTTTTAGTTAGTGTGGGGTATACAATTTTAGCGATAGGTTAGTCTTATAATGTTTTAAATGTATGAGTGTTGTGTTATTGTCGTGTTTTTGTTGTGGCCCTGGGACCATGACGGAAATGTTATCCTTTGGATCCTTGTTGTGTGTTTTTAATCCATCAATAAAATAAAATAAAATCAAATAGGAACACACATTTTTTGGGTCGCGGGTGAATTTTCCTCTCTGCGCTTGACCCATCATGTCGTCCTTCACCCCCCAAGGGCAGCCGGGAGCAGACATGGGTTGTGGCAAGTGCTCCTGTCCATCTTTGTCAGCATGGGGAGAACATGCAAACTCCACACAGAAAGGCCCGGGAGATACCCCACCTGGGTCCTGGTCCCCAAGCGGGAATCGAACCCAGGACCTTCTTGCTGTGAGGCGACAGTGTTAACCACTACACCACCGTGCTGCCCATCAATTCATCAAATGTGCGTAAGAAGCGGTGGCCTGTTCGCGTGAATATTTTAGGCAACCAACTTGTGTTTAGCGTTTCTCTGATTGGCCAATACGCCCATGTGACCACGGCAGCGCGAGAGAGCGGCAGCGCGGAAATAGGCTGTCTATTGCCTCGCGCTGCAGCGCGGAAATAGGCTGTCTATTGCCATTCTCTAAGTCAAACTCTAACCTTAACCAGCTCCTTAACAGCGCCTAAACTTAACCCTTCTAACCTTAAGCAACTCCGAAACAATGCCTAACCTTAACCAACTCCGAAACAATGCCTAAACTTAACCGGCTAAATGAATGCACGTTAAAAAATATTGCCATTCTCTAAGTCAAACTCTAACCTTAACCAGCTCCTTAACAGCGCCTAAACTTAACCCTTCTAACCTTAAGCAACTCCGAAACAATGCTTAAAGTTATGCCTAAACTTAACGGCGAAAGAATGCGAATGCACGTTAAAAAAAAAAAAAAAAAATTGAAGGGAATCAAACTAGCCAGCAACGAGCCGTAGGATCCACAGCCATGCAGCGTTGCCAATTGAGCTATTTCTGGATACTGAATAAGGGGCGGTTACTGGCATATAATGCTGCCGCGACGGAGCTCCGCGGCCGTGCTGCTGCCTTGGGGGCGTGGCTAGACGCAAGTTGGGCGTGGTTAGACACAAGTTGGTTGCCTTTAATATTTAGGCGGCCTGCTCACATAATTAGTTTTTGAACTGAGAACTCTATAATGATGGCAGAAAAGACCACAGTTAAAACCAGCCAGTCAACATGTTTGTTTTCTACGCATGTCTCTGCCAATCATACTTTTCAGGTTCATGCAGCCGCATAACTTGGGCGTTTTGTCAACATCTCATTCCACATCAAGTGGACATGAACAATGGTAGTAAGTCAATAAAGAAGCCCTGGAGGGAGACGCTATAGTCCTAAATAGTGGGGAACAAGTAATTTTTCGGTCCAAAGTCCCATTTGTAACTAAGTTAACCTTTTTTTTCTTGTCGCGTATGATTAACACTTTGGATGCCCAACCCGAGTTTTCTCGGGTTTACCCCCCGTGGGTTGAATGCCCATAACGAGAATATTCGTTTTTTTTTCGTTTTTTTTTTATTAGCGATCTGAATTCATATTTCATCAACCGAGTCTACCGTTGGTAAATCAGCCACTCTAGACGCTCAGATGTGAAAAAAGCACCCCCTATTGTCTCCCAGATGGTAATTCACCCTTTTGGATTGGATTCAATGAAAAGGCATGAGAAAAAAAAAAACCCGGACTCCACATTTTACTTCTCGCGCATGTGACCGGAGTCGATCAGCTTCATTCTGGACCCTCAGAGCAGCGGGGATTATGTGTTGTACAGTATACGTGGTGGATCAATAAAAGGATCGGTTTTCGGAATGGCGATCAGGAATTGGAATAATCCATTTGGATACCATCTGATCTCAGGTAAGGAATCTATTTTACCAGTATTAGGATAATCGGACCCGTTTTCACTGAGATATAAGCTTTCTCCCTATATGTGATATGGCTGTGTTGCCTGTAAAAGCGATCAGGAACTGAGAGAATCGATTTTCAGCGAGCGGCACCAGCGTGTACACGTATACTATCGATAATCTAGCGTTTATTTGAAAACGATTCATAAATAGGCAGAAAAATTACAACGTTCTAGAATATTCCAGTACAGGGCGATTATCATAGAATCTCTTCTTTTTTCCGTGAAAACAAGGGATTTTCTAAATGATATAAAACTGAAATGAACCGATAAAAAAACAATCCGCTTCGACAATGTTGACTGGAAATTGGTCATTGATAATGCGACGGGCAGATTAGACGCATAGTCATAATTTAAAACATAGATTAGGCGATATTAACGTTAACATTGAAGTGGTGCTGGGCATTCAAGCACTAAATGTGCGCCCCCTGCTGGGCATTCAAAGTGTTAATGAGCGATACTGAATATGAAAGTGTTGATTAATGAAACGCGTGACGGAACATTGAATACAGAAAAAGGTGGAACTGTCGTCTTGCTAGTGTCAAACTCACTGTGCAGTAGGCGTTACCAAAATGGCACTCAAGTGACCCGTCACCAGTTGACAGTCTATCATAACAGTCTCTTTAACCCTTTGAGACCCACCATAGACCCGCTTGGGATCTTCAGGAGGAGGTCAACGGTATATGCCACATAGAAGTGGTCTACATCATCTGAAAGCTGGGAACATGAAGATTAGTTTGAGATGCAGCTCAGCAGTGTCAATTTATCTTAGTCCTAAATCTGTAATAAACATTGTGATTTGGTTAGGCGCCTATTCTTAATTTAGTGTAAATGTCTATAAAAAAAGTTCAACAGTATGATTGCCATTCCCATGCTCAATTAGGAAATGTCCATCCTTTGAATGCCCTAGTTCTCTAGTTTGCATTTGGAAAGTCAAGTTTCACGAGGCTGTGATTATTCAAGGGGTCACAACAATAGTTCATTTTATACAGTGAGGTCAAGTTTTTAAAATCTCAGCTTTCCAGTCATACCCAATTCATGCAATTCCAAGACTGTTTAATATTAGAATATACACAGTGTATATACACATTAGAATATAGGCGAAAATAACACCTTTATACTTCATGCATAAAAGCTGCATGTTTTTTTTTACCCTAAACTACATGGGATTAGCATAGAATGGGCATGTCTATAAAGGGGAGACTCCTGGGTACCCATAGAATCTATTTTCATTCCGATATTTAGGTGAGAGATCTAGGGCCCCGAAAATGTCCATGCCAGTTTTTCTCTCGCCAAAGTTTAGCCTAACTTTGGAGCATTATTTAAGCTAGCATTACCTGGCTGGCACTGGATTCCTAAGGTTACTGGATTACTTCCATAACATACCTAAGGTTACTGGATTACTTCCATAACATACCAGTATCTTCGCTGCTTTAAAATCAAGCTAGCTTTAAAATCAAGCTAGCTTTAAAGGGGAAATATCTTACTATTTCTTTCACTATTTGGGCAATTTTACACAATTCCTGTGAGTCTATGGAACACATCTGTAAGGTTTTTTTCAAAGAAATTCATTGTTTTGTATTTCTAATCAAGTACTCTAAAACAGCATTTTTCCACTTCAAGATTTTTAATGTATGCACTGGTATCGGATCAGTATCGGTATCGGCCGATACCCAAAGCTTAGGTATCGGATCGGAAAGGAAAAAATGGTATCGGAACATCTCTAGTTAGCTCCGTAGCTAATCCGCTCCTAGACTACTGTTAACATTACTCCGTGTCCACTGTTGCTGCCACCATTGCGTCGCAGATGGATGGTACACTCTGTTAGCTCCGTAGCTAATCCGCTCCTAGACTACCGATAGCAGTACCGATAACGTCGGAGCTTATCAATACTCCGTTTTTTTCTAATTTAGTACCGGTTCCCGTTTAGAACCGGTTTTCGGGGGGCATCCCTACATATAACAAAAAATTATATTATTGTTTATGAAAATATGCTTGACTATTATTTTAGGCATGGCAACAAATAAAATAATAAAATTAATAAATAAAATATTAAATAAATAAATAGGCTACACGTCTCTCTTTTTGTGTTACAAATTGTGCTCACCGATATCAACATAGGCCTCTTTACTTACTTAAAAAAGGAAACATCAAGAAATATGTTTATGGTATTCCATCATGCCATGTGTGTTTTTTATATATTTTATAATGCTCATGATTATTGCTGAAGTCTGAGTCATACAATACCCACTGGCTTTCATCTTCAACAGACTAACTTGACTAAAAAGACAAAAGTTTATGCGTTTTAAGAGTTTAAGAGACAGCACTCGCTGTATCTCTCTCAAACAAAGCTCCATGTTCTCCAGTAATATCTCCATAATCTGAGTTTGCAATGCATGCAGAACCATTTTGATTGACAGTCGATTCTGCCAATTACGTCACACCGCTAGCACCCACCTCCTGCCGTTCTTACCACCAATCGGCAAGCGCTTATTCGTTTTTTTACTTCCGGGAAGTCCGCCATTGATTTTGACGAGAGCTCAACAACAAAGCTAATAAAGTTAGCTCCCCGCGGCCCACGAGTAGATTACCAGCGCTCCGCAGGAGTACTAAACGAGGCATAATGATTTTACTGCAACAAATGTTATAATAAAAGCTTTTATTTTTATTTTTTTTTTGTCTTTTTCCCCCTCCATTTTCCTCCGATTTTCTCCCATCCCAATGTTAGTCGTATGCCAATTCCCAGTCCCTTCCTGGTCGCTGCGCTTTACCCCCCACAGTCAGATCATTTGGGAGAGTGGAGGCTACCACGTGCTTCCTCCGACACACGTCCAGCCAATCACCGCTTCTTTTTCACCTGGCAGCGCGGATTCTCATTGAGAGGGCGTAGCGTGTGGGAGGACCACACTATCCCCCTCACGTCCAATCCGCGCTTAGCAGGCGCCCCGACCGAACTGTAGGAGTCGCTGTTTACAACGACCCGGACCCACCCCGCCAGCTTCTCCCACCCTCTGATACAGCCAATTGTATCAGTGCAGACGGCCAGCCAAGCTGGTGACAACCCCGGAGCTGTGAGCTGGATTCGAACAGGCGAACCAAGCTCACAGCTCCGGGGCTGGTGACGAACGCAATCTCCGCTCGACCACCTAACCGCCTTATAATAAAAGCTTTTCTATACATTTGTCTGATTGAAAACTTTATTAACACTTTAACTGCCGGGAAACGCTTTACAGCGTCATTCCTGGCCATGCTCAAGTTGCCGAAGGACGCTTTACAGCGTCTTTAATATCAATATTTCAAAAATCTGTGATCGGATTCATATTTCCCCTCCGCTGGCCTGAGATCCACCAGGAGGACCCACTGAGCTCTCTGGCGGTTCAGGAGCGCCATCTGGTGGCCGATCGGCGCAATCGCCAAACAGGAAGTGCTGTGGCGGTTGTGCTGGTCGGCCATATTACTTCCGGGCACTCGGTTTGGCTGCCGGCACTCTGGCTCGTCACAATATATAGCGATCCATTGCCAATAACTCGATAAACAACATGATTTGGACGTATATAGTATTATACAAGCTGGAAATGGTTCATCAGGATAAACATCCCATAATCGAAAACGGTCTACACCACGCTGATCGTCCAACGGCGCGAGGGAGATCCGGTAAGATTCAGCGTTATTTTTGATCGTGTTCCATATAAACTGTTATGATGAACATATGACCCACACTAGATGAATGATATAACGCTGCCCACGGAATTATAAACGATCCCCCGCCCATCCGGTCATCATCAGATCATGCGTAGATCATTCTAGAAGTACGTCCAATTGAAATTTTTTATATCGCCCCGATTGCCATCAAACTGTATTTCATCATCAATATAATGCATTTGGGGCTATAGATCACGTTCTGGAGAAAGCTGCAGAAAGAGATGAAAACATACTTATACATTAGACCATACTTTACTATGAATATATGAATGAAAAAGTTTAACGTTGCTACACAATGAACAATACATATAGGACTTTGAATGGGCCCTAATAATGGCAATGGAATTTAATGTCTAATTTAATAGAATTTAAAAAGTTATAGCCATGCAAAGAAGGGGTACTTCTCCATAGACAAATAGAGCCGGCAACCTATGGTATATAATGAATTTAGCCTTAGGCAATCAAAGTGTTAACAGATTGCAGAATGGGTACAATTCAGTACAGGCTCTCTGAGCAAAGGAAGGAAGAATGACCAACAACAATGCTATATGGTCGGGTAAATACGCTGATGTTATTGAACGTGTAACTATATAACGTTAATGCCACAAAATGAATGCCTTTGTTAATCATAAGTAACTGATGCAGTAGCGTGTGTGTGTGGGGGCGGCGTTGTGCAGGTCGCTTGACTGAAACTTTTTTCAAAGTTTGAACGTGTGGAGCAGATTGACGCAACACAAATTGATGGATATTTATCGGCTACTGCCATCGGCACATTTGAGCTTATAGGCCGATGGCAGTCAACAAGGCACTTATCGGCCGATACCCGACCGATATATCGGTGCACCCCTAGTACTAACATTCGATTTTCTTGGCGCACACACACGCGGAAGAGTACCGTAATACACAAATGGGTGAATGAACGAGGTCCTACTGCTAATTAACTAATTACGACGTACTATATGTACTGACTGATTCGATGCTTTCTTTCTGTCCCGAAGACTTGGTATAAATCAAATCAAATCAAATTTATTTATAGGGCCCGACAACACACGTTAATGTCCCCATGGGCCGTACAGGTCTTCTTTAAACAAGTCAAGAAGACAACATAACAATAAGTCAAGAACAGAACAAGAACACCATAGGGTCCAAACATTTTTTAGATGAATGCAAATAAATGAAAGAATGCAAGCACCCCACGCGAAGGTAAGGAAAAACTCACTAAAACCTAACAATAGGGAAAAAAAAGCTCCACAGGCAATGTGGAGGAGAGAAACCTTAGAAGGGCCGTTCAAGGGGGGATCTCCCTTCTTAGATGTCGGTGATAGTAGTGTTGCAGACGGACAGTTGGTAAGCATGCACTCATGTGTGTGGTGAAACACAGATGAGTGCATGCAATAGCAACTGTACATTTTGAAAATTATAGGCTAGCTCCCTTCTTTAGCAACAGCCAGGAAATCACGGCAGCATTATCCTTCATCTTTGCAAAAATCCAAAAACTAACATGGCCCATTGCTTGTGGAGCACGATATCATTATCACCTTATGTTATGGATTGATTATCACCGTTTGTCCTATTCCTCTTCATAATTAATAGTTCGCCATTGTAGGCGATTGCCCAGCTGTAGTCTGGGGAGCTCTCAACTCGGCGACGACTATAGTATTTTTATGATTTACCAGAAGTGCTGAGTCCAATGTAGTCTGGTGAAAACGCACGTTATCATCCATAAGTGCGATTTTTTTTTGTCCTCTTCTAATAGTCTCCACAAGTCGCGATCGCCATAGCTCACAAACCTGGCCCATTGATGACCGATCACAACATCATCAGGGAATGAATGCAAGGACATATTCGCTGCTTGGCAGTCAGGAACAGCACAACGTATCTTGGTGTTTTGTTTGACAACAAACATAGAGGGGGCGGGCGTTATTATGCAGATGAGAAACTTTTGACGTCAAAGGTACGCTAAGTTTCAGATGACTCACTTCAGTGAGGGACAATATTGTGAGATGAGAATTCGAAGAATGCGCCAAAATGAGAATTAGAGACATAGACCTCATTAATATAAGTCCACATAGCTAGAAAACGTGGCTAAAATGTTATCTTTTTCCCCCCTCCTTTTTCCGATTTTTCTCCCATCCCACTGTTTAGTCGTTATGCCAATTCCCAACCCCCTTCCTGGTTGTTGCGCACTCCCCCCTACTGTTGGTCCGGGAGGCCGGAGACTGTCACATGCTTTCCTCCGACGCATGTGCAGCCAGCCGGCAGCCAGCCTGGCAGCGCAGATTCTCACCGGGAGAGTGTAACGTGTGGAAGGTCACACTACCTCCCTCCAGATCCTACCCTCGCTGTGCAGGCGCCCCGACCGAACTGCAGGGGTCGCTGTCCACAACGCCCAGGACCCACCCATCAGCTTTCCCACCCCTAACACTGCCAATTGTGTTAGTATGAACGACCAGCCAAGCTGATAGCAACGCCGAGAGCTGGATTCGAACCCAGCGTCTCCAGCGTTGATGGCGAGCGCCTTGCCCACTACACCACCTAGCCGCCCTAGAAAACAATGCTAAACACTGGAAAAGGCCATTTATAAGATGGTTCCCCTTTAATACAAGAGCCGCTACAGCCTCTGGAAGACGTAAATGTCAGCCGACAGGTCTCAGAGGGCTAAATATCTGATCTGGAACACTTATCAGCGTGGGTGAAATGTGAGGCTACCTTTTTTCTAAAAGTGTCAACAAAAGCAAATGGCCTTTTTAGATGATTATCTGTAGTGGGAGGTTCTGTTGAAGATGAGTGACCCTTGGTGGCCTTTTGTAGAAACGCTCACCACTTTCCACAAAGCCAAGCAAGCTGCTGCACGTCGAGGAGGACTGTGTGGACCTCTACTTCTGCTCATTATGTCCCACATTCTGGGGACAACGTGGACAAATTCAACCCCCTCACTACTTTTAAGGTCTCTATCGCAGAGTTGTTTACACACACACACACACACACCTGCAACTGTCACCCTGTCTTTTAACTGTAATTTTGACCGTTCTGCTTCATGTACGCCCTTTTTGTATTTTATTTATTTGGTATGTTTGTGTTTTCATTATTTTTCCTTTTGTCCTCTCGCCAGGCAGTCATTGTAAATAAGAATGTGTTCTTAACACTTTGAGAGCCACTCACGGCTAATCTCGTGTTTACGATAGTTACGTTGAAAGCCACTCACGAGATTTCTCAGAATTATTATTATTATTTTTTTAGCTATCCGAAATCATATTGCATCACGCGAGCCTACCCTAGCCTACCCAAGGGCCGCCGGCAATCGGATGTGAAAAAAGCGCCCCCTATCGTCTCCCAGATGGTAAATCACCCTTTTGGAATGGACTCAATGAAAATGGGTGGGGGAAAAAAATATTCCAGTCCACCATTTTCCAGTCCACTGATGCAGCCGGGGTTACCAGAGTTCATTCTGGATCCTCTGAGCCCCGCTGATCATGAGTTCTACTGTATACACATTAGATCTATACACTTATCGATTTTTTCGAATGGTGATCAGGAATTGGAATATACCATTTGGATACCATCTGATGTCGGGTAAGGAATCTATGTTATCAGTGTTAGGATAATCAGACTCGTTTTCGAGGAGATATAAGCTTTTTTGTGATATGTGCTCCATCTGTTTCACTGTAAAATCCATGAGGAAATTAAATCAGCTATTATCAGCGTGCGGCTCGAACGTGCGTGCGTGCACGTATACTATTGATCATCTAGCGTTTATTTGAAAACGATTAATAAAGGCCGACAAATATCAACGTTCTGGAATATTCCAGTAAAAGGCGATTATCACAGAATGGGCTGTTTTTCACCTGAAAACGAGTGCTTTTCAAAATGCTCTCAAAACGGAAATGAAGCGATAAAAAAACAATCTGCCTTGACAACACTGACTGGAAAATGATTCTTTGATAAGCGACGGGCAGATTAAACACATAGCCATAATTTAAAACATAGATTAGGCGATATTAACGTTAACATTGGGAGTGGACCGTGGCATTCAAGGGGGTAAAAAGGAAAACACGGCGTGGCGCTCAAAGTGTTAATTGACCTGTCTGGTTAAATAAAGATTAAAAAAAAATCACTTCCTTGTGTGTTGGACAGAACTATTCAAGACCAGGCACTCGTCACGCATCATAGAAATGAGTCGGAACGCTCGAGTACGGTACCATGAAGTCTGCTTGAACCCCGCGTCCTCCTCCTAGACCGGTACCGGGTGTCCGGTTATCCCGACGGCGCGCCGTGGTTGCTGCGAGGGCAGACTTTATTAGCCGTTCCAGACTTAATCACCCAGCAGATGGAGCAGATAGAGTGCAGCGCGTCCGCGACACAAAAACAAACCCCGCGGTTGGATTATGGCACCGGCGACGACGTGCACGCGCGTCTGACACGTGTGTCCGGCCCAGAGTCTTGATTTGATCCCCCAAAAAAAACGATCCGAGGTGCTCTGCCGCTTGCCGTAGCCTAGCGCACGCGCGCACACATAACACACACGCACACATACACACAGCCCCCCCCCCCTCCCTCCCCTGTCTGTCTCTCGCGCGCTCTCTCTTTCAACACGTCGGTCCTCCTGACCCCGTGTATCCAGGCTGTCCTCATAAGTCATTTAAACACGCTTTTAATAGTGTTAACCTGTGTCTGGGCGGCATGTGGTGGGAAGGGTGCGCTGCTGCTGCTGCTGGGTACGGTGAAGAGGGGGATCCCAGCCCTGAGAGACATTGAGGAGCGTTACTTACAGGAAACCTTTTGTGTTTTGTGTTTTACTATTTTTGTTGTGCTACTTTTGCTCTCTTTTCTTTTCAGACTAGACTTTTTTTTCGGGGGTGGGGGCAGGTCAATCTTCATTAATTCGAGTCCTTGCATTCGCAGGGAATGAATGCAATTGGTTTAATTTCTTACCCTTTTTATTTATTTTGACCACCAGGATCATTAGTTGAACATCTTGTCCAACTCTGGTCTACTTTTATCACGCTGCTATGGTGGTTCGCTGTAGTTAGGAGGCTGTGTTGCTGTAGTTAGGAGGCTGTGTTGCTGTAGTTAGGAGGCTGTGTTGCTGTAGTTAGTAGTTAGGAGGCTGTGTTGCTGTAGTTAGGAGGCTGTGTTGCTGTAGTTAGGAGGCTGTGTTGCTGTAGTTAGGAGGCTGTGTTGCTGTAGTTAGTAGGCTGTGTTGCTGTAGTTAGGAGGCTGTGTTGCTGTAGTTAGGAGGCTGTGTTGCTGTAGTTAGGAGGCTGTGTTGCTGTAGTTAGGAGGCTGTGTTGCTGTAGTTAGGAGGCTGTGTTGCTGTAGTTAGGAGGCTGTAGTTGCTGTAGTTAGGAGGCTGTGTTGCTGTAGTTAGGAGGCTGTGTTGCTGTAGTTAGGAGGCTGTGTTGCTGTAGTTAGGAGGCTGTGTTGCTGTAGTTAGGAGGCTGTAGTTGCTGTAGTTAGGAGGCTGTGTTGCTGTAGTTAGGAGGCTGTAGTTGCTGTAGTTAGGAGGCTGTGTTGCTGTAGTTAGGAGGCTGTGTTGCTGTAGTGGAGGCTGTGTTGCTGTAGTTAGGAGGCTGTGTTGCTGTAGTTAGGAGGCTGTGTTGCTGTAGTTAGGAGGCTGTAGTTGCTGTAGTTAGGAGGCTGTGTTGCTGTAGTTAGGAGGCTGTGTTGCTGTAGTGGAGGCTGTGTTGCTGTAGTTAGGAGGCTGTGTTGCTGTAGTTAGGAGGCTGTGTTGCTGTAGTTAGGAGGCTGTGTTGCTGTAGTTAGGAGGCTGTGTTGCTGTAGTTAGGCGGCTGTGTTGCTGTAGTTAGTAGTTAGGCGGCTGTGTTGCTGTAGTTAGGAGGCTGTGTTGCTCGACTCGTCTGCTATGGTTTTACACCCCTAGCTTAGTTTCTGGAATCTCTCTTCTTTTTTCATCTAAACTTTTCTCCCAACAAATGAAAACTGGCCGGCTTGGAAAAAAAGAAAAAGGGAGAGGGGAGAGAAAAAAAGGAAGGGAGGGAAGGGGGGTAGTGGTGGGAGGGAGGGGGGAGGGTAGTTGTGAAACTGGCGTCAGACCCTCTCCTTTTTGAGCGGAATTCTTTGCAGGGGTCAGAGTTCAGGCGCTGCAGTGTGGCGCTGCGATTGGTTGAGGAAAGGTGAAATGAAAACCACGGTAAACTTTTGACCCCGACGCAGGAGCTCAGCAGGAACCGCCCAGACCACCCCCCCTCCCTCTCCCCTCCCTCCCTGCTCCAGCTCGTGGAGTACAGCCCGCTCTCTTCCTGTGTTTACGCCGCCAATCCAGCGGGGAGGGAGGGAGGTGGTAAGGAGGGAGGGAGATAGAGAGGGAGAGGGGGAGAGAGGGAGGGAGGGAGGGAGAGAGGGAGGAGAGATAGACGGAGTGAACGAGAGGGAAAAATTGCCAGAGCTGTGCACTGCGGTCTGAGAATGAATGTTGGCTTTTTAACAGAGTGGCACAGTTAAAGCACACACACACACACACACACAGCCATGCAAATACACACACGTACAGTTCATGCACAAACACACACATACACAGCCATGCGCAGTTGCGCACACAAACACACACTATACCTGGATGGTGGAGTTGGAACTAAAGCACTTAAAAAAAATATTTTTGCATTGAGGCGAGGTCGTTTTCAGAATATATTTCGGGGGGGGGGGGGGGGGGGGGGAAATTACAGCGTTTGGCTCCTTTGTCCCAGAGTTACTGTGACCAGATGAGAGCGTTTTTCTCTCTCCACAGACGGAGAACGAAGAGGTGTATGTGTCTGTGTGCGTGTGTTATCTGATTGGGCATCGCAGAGGCCAGTCAGGTCTGGCGCTCTGCGTTGCCAGATAAAAGGCTGTTTAACCAGCGCTGATTAATGAACTAATTTCCATAATATTAGCCCGCCGTGGCCACAGCCTGACACGTCCGCTCGGCCACCGCTGCTGCTGCAGGCAGCCTCCTGACTACACCGTGCTGCTCCTCACTGCACCACACTGCTGCTCCTCACTGCACCACACTGCTGCTGCTACACACAGCCTCCTCCTCACTGCACCACACTGCTGCTGCTACACACAGCCTCCTCCACTACCAGGGTTTCCGTTAGAAAAAATGGTTGCCGGTCTCCGGGTCCGGTAGATTTAAATCCACCGGTCAAATGAGAGAAATTCCGGTCAGAGTTTATTGAGCTTAAAAACAATTGATAGGCAGGCTATATAAAGAGTGACATCCTCAAGGCATGTAGATTTATAATATTTTAACTTAAAACTAGGCTACTTTTGCGTATACAGTCATTATATTCCAAATAAAATAAGTCCCGAGACTCTGCTGCTGCTGACTTTAAATCAAATGGGTGTCTGTGGGCAGTCGGCCCGACATTAATAAACAGCAGTCTGTTATAATCAAATTTTTATGAGCTAACGAATTCCGTTATATTGGACATTTGTATTAATTATATCAAGCGAAGAACTGAGAAATTTGGCAGAGAGAGACGGCAACATTATCGTGGGTTTGCGTGATGACTCTCCACCTCCCAACGACTTATTTGCGAGAGTATGCCGCTGCAGAGCAGCAGATTCAGCTGTTTTCAGGCCCTATCTGGGGACCGCTCAGCAGCGCCCCCCACCCAACAGCTGAATTGCCAATGGCTGAATTGGAGTACTGCACTGTGCCGGCACACATGGTGGATTCTGTGGCTCTGCAGCTGCATGCACTCGCAAACCCAGCACTAAGCTCCCGCTGACAACATCGCTGTCATTATTATACCTGCTTGGTGAAGCAACGATGAAACAAATGTAATGATGTTTTCGTTCATCGCGTAGGCTATTTAATTTGAACCTATTTTAATACAATTCAAATAATCAAATTGTGCTTAGAGGGAATTATTTTCACCGGACATTAAGACCGGAGAGATTAAATATGTCGGACTTCAACAGATTTTGCCGGTCAAATACCGGTAATTACCGGCTAACGGAAACCCTGCTCACTACACCACACTGCTGCTACACACAGCCTCCTCACTACACCACACTGCTCCTCACTACACCACGCTGCTACACCACGCCTCGGCTACACCACGCTGCTGCAGGCAGCCTCCTCACTACACCACGCTGCTACACCACGCCTCGGCTACACCACGCTGCTGCGTGCGGACAGAGGACGTTTAATTACATCTAGGAAATATGACATTGCTACGCCGTCCTATAGCACCAAAGCTTATAGGAGGGGATTGACCTAAGGACAGGGCTTAATACCTTAGGTTGTGTGTGAATCACGCTGGTTAGGTGTGTGTGCTCGCGTGGGTCCTGTCCCCAGTCCTCTTTGTCTGTGTATTAATGATGGATAGGAGTGGTGTGAGATGCGCGCGCGAGCAGCACACACACACCGTGTGTCATCTGTCATCTCTTTGTCTCCACCTTCATTTATTTTCAGTTTTTTTCCTGCTCACTGCAGCTTGTGTGAGAAAAATGAGGAGGGTGAGGAGATGCACACAGCCTATCTGACCTGTGTGTGTGTGTGGTGTGGATTGGGAAAGGGTGGGGGTGTTTTCCCCAGTCAAAAAGCAACGTTCTGAAAAGCTCCTTTCCTCTGCTTTGAAGTTCCCTCCCTCTCCCTCGACTCCATGCGTGTGAAGAGTAAAGTCTGATACAGGAAAGAGACTGGCCCTGTTTTAACCGTGTTTTAGTCTGACGGTGTTCAGGGATGTAGACCAGGCTTAGACCAGGCTTAGACAGTGTTCAGGGATGTAGACCAGGCTTAGACAGTGTTCAGGGATGTAGACCAGGCTTAGACAGTGTTCAGGGATGTAGACCAGGCTTAGACGGTGTTCAGGGATGTAGACCACTAGGTTTAGACTGATATCATGTATTGTACTTAGGGATGCCCCGATCGATCGGCCACCGATCGTTATCGGCCGATACTCAGTATAAATATGCAATCTGTGAATTCCGATAATTAGTCATATTCGCCGATAGCGGAAACCGATCAAGCGAAGCTCTCACTCGCTGTCTGTCTCAGACACACACGACCTGCAAACTGCCGCTGCTCCTCCTCCCTAGCCCCGCCCGCCCCCGTGTAGAGTTTGTAAACAAAGAGGTGCGGCTCCTCTGCTCGAGTCTGTAGTGCACTGCATTCGACCTGCGCTAACGTTAGCTACCTAGCTATCGTTACTGTTTAAACAAAATTACCCAGTCAACTATTCACGTTTAGTAGGCATTGTCTAACGGTATTTAGCCGGCTAGCTACCGATAGCTCCTGATATCAACAAATGATCCAGAAAGTCTAGTAGTTCATGTTCATACCTCAGTTAGCTTGCGTTAGCTGACGTTCGTTTACTGTTCAAAACGAAATGTCCCATTGAACTAAAGTTCTGTCTTAACGTCATCTAGCCGGCTAGCAGTAGCTACAGATAGCTCTTGATATCAATGTCTTATAACATTGATTTAATGCGTATTCGAGCTGAGGGCTTGCTGAATGTGAAACGACCAAAGCACTTAACGTTACCAATGGGGTCCCGCTGCAGCGCCGGAGAATCCTTTTGAGCTGGGCTACTAGAGTACACACAGACAGTGGAGCTGTTTGCAGATAGTGAGCATTTTGACTTGTTGCGTGGTGGCGATGTCTCGCAGTCGCAGATAATACAAGTACAAGTCTAATTATATAATATATATATTTTATAAAAAAAAAAAACTTTTTATATAAAATAATTTTTAATTTCTTTTTAATCAAAAACAATCGGTATCGGATCGGTATCGGCCGATATGGATCACGACGATCGGTGATCGGTATCGGTGCCAAAAAACGTGATCGGGGCATCCCTAATTGTACTAGAAGTCAAAACAAAGTGACTTGATATGCTTTACCTTTCATACCTGGATGGAAGTATGCTAGATCTCTCTAGTGGAGAAAAAAACGTTTTCTATACCTCAATAATCTCCAATGTCCAATTACCCCAGATACTGATGGTCTAAGTAGCGGCTGTTCAGCGAAAGCATTGGGTGGAATCGGTACGATACGAGGTATTGACTGGTGCTGAACGGAATTGGTGTTGGCAGTGAAAAGCTGGTGTTGGTGTTTGCTGTGAACTAGGCTTGGGCGTAGGGCTGGGCGATATGGCCAAAAACGTTATTGCGATAAAATTATAAAATTATTTTCATATAACTCGATATAGATAATTATCGTCGATATAATGTCTGTCAAGTTTAATTAACTTCTTATGCCCGGCGCCGATGGACAGGCTATTAATGGCATAGATATATATAATAGACTTGTTTTGCTGCTGCGAATGTTGATGTCGTCATCAGTCCGCGCACGTTAGCAGTTAGCCGACAAGCGGAGTATCTCATGACAGACGATGTACTAAATATTACCCTAAAATACTCTCTTCCGCCCCAATATATTGAAACGACGTCCACTGTATACCCCACACTACTATAAACGTGGCCTCAGAATTCACGACACACACATACTCGGCACGTAAATATATAAAATAGTGCCGCGCAAGCTAGTTATCCTAGCCAGCCTGTTGTGTCTAAGCGGTGTATTCCATGACAATATAATAAATATTACCCTAAAATACTCTCTTCCGCCCCAATATATTGAAACGACGTCCACTGTATACCCCACACTACTATAAACGTGGCCTCAGAATTCACGCCACACACATACTCGGCACGTAAATATATAAAATAGTGCCGTGCAAGCTAGTTATCCTAGCCAGCCTTGTTTACTACTAGAGTCCTACCTCTCTACCCAGAGGTGCACCGCGGGTCTCCTTCACTGTCGGCCATCTCCTTCACTGATTGGTTGTTAGTGCGTGTGCTGATATCCAAGCTTGGAAAATCGATATATCGAAACTTTGCGACCACGTTTCATGTTTATTTCGAGGAAATAATTTCCCGTCTTACCAAGTAAACAAATCACGGAACGATGGCCAGTTAGCCCGCAGCACCCTAGTACTACTAACGTTAGCTCTCAGAACGGTAGCCAGAAGCCCGCAACATCCTAGTGCTACTATCGTTAGCTCTCAGATCGGTAGCCAGAAGCCCGCAGCATCCTAGTGCTACTATCGTTAGCTCTCAGAACGGTAGCCAGTTAGCCCGCAGCATCCTAGTGCTACTATCGTTAGCTCTCAGAGCGGTAGCCAGAAGCCTGCAGCATCCTAGTGCTACTATCGTTAGCTCTCAGAACGGTAGCCAGAAGCCTGCAGCATCCTAGTGCTACTATCGTTAGCTCTCAGAACGGTAGCCAGAAGCCCGCAGCATCCTAGTGCTACTATCGTCAGCTGTCAGAACGGTAGCCAGTTAGCCCGCAGCACCAGCAACAGTAAGCGTGTCTCATTTAATTTCCACCACTGAAGCGGGTTTTCCCCTATCGATTGAGTCCTCCTGTGTGTAGACAACCAGCTCTGCGTGTGCTCGCTCCACTAGTGAGGACTGGTCTCGCCCTCTGCTGGCGCGTGCTGTGTGTGCACTACAACCAATGCCGTCCCTATCAAAACTCCGTTTCAGTGTAATAGAAACTGAAACGCATCTGTGATTTTGACGGTATTGATTTTCAATACCGTCGGGATTTCTAAATACCCTGGTATACCGTAATGCCGTCATACCGCCCAAGCCTACTGTGAACTTGTGTGGACGCTAAACACAGTGATGCCAGCATCAGTGGAGGCTAAACACAGTGATGCCAACATCAGTGGAGGCTAAACACAGTGATGCCAGTATCAGTGGAGGCTAAACACAGTGATGCCAGTATCAGTGGAGGCTAAACACAGTGATGCCAGTATCAGTGGAGGCTAAACACAGTGATGCCAGCATCAGTGGAGGCTAAGCACAGTGACACCAGCATCAGTGGAGGCTAAACACAGTGACACCAGCATCAGTGGAGGCTAAACACAGTGACACCTCACCAGCATCAGTGGAGGCTAAACACAGTGACACCAGCATCAGTGGAGGCTAAACACAGTGACACCAGCATCAGTGGAGGCTAAACACAGTGACACCAGCATCAGTGGAGGCTAAACACAGTGACGCCAGCATCAGTGGAGGCTAAACACTGTGATGCCAGCATCAGTGGAGGCTAAACACTGTGATGCCAGCATCAGTGGAGGCTAAACACTGTGATGCCAGCATCAGTGGAGGCTAAACACTGTGATGCCAGCATCAGTGGAGGCTAAACACTGTGATGCCAGCATCAGTGGAGGCTAAACACTGATGCCAGCATCAGTGGAGGCTAAACACTGTGATGCCAGCATCAGTGGAGGCTAAACTTAGACTTTTCAGACGAAAAGCCATATAGGTTAATGAGTCCTTGCATGGAATGTTTGTGTAGATATTTCTTCCAGCATGGCAATTTGTATCAATCTTTTGCCCATGACCCCATCTACTTGAAAAATTTCCCCAATGTTAGTGTGATGGTTACTAGGGGTTGACTAGGCTGGTCAATATTCAACTGCAGTAAATGGGGGAACATGTTTACAGTAAAACAAATACTAAAACTGCCTTTTTAAATGTACATGTGGTTAATATAATAACTCAAAACTTTTGACCAATACAGTTAAAAGTACATGGAGTTCATAGCCGGCATTAAAACAAACTGAACGAAAATCTTAAGCAGACGTATGCAAATGATTAACTCCCCAAAACATAAATTAAAGAAATATCCTACATGGAATACCTTCAGGCCTCCATTCTCTCAGTTTAATAGCTGACTTGAACCGGACTGACAACTTTTGTCTGATTGAGCAGATCTTTTGTAAGTATTATCTTTTGCTTGTAGCCTAAATAAACTTGGATTTAGTATTAATTTAGCCTGCTAAAATATTGCTAAAACTTTTATATAAAATTGTGGAATTTCTTCATCGAAATATGAATCAAATTTGGAGCACAAATTAGCCCCCTTCCACATAAGCTGGCATGAAATTGTTGGAATCAAACGGATTCCTTGTGATCTCTAGTCTCGTGACATAATATCATAAAATGGAGACCGCTAGAGCCCGTGAAAGATGGTAATGTCTGCAATAACGGCCAATATCGGTCACTAGAGAGACACCAAACCATGTATTTAATTGTCTGTCGGAACGTAATGGTATTGAATCTGTGAAGCAAAGCAACAGCCTCAGACCCCGGTTCAATCATCCACTCGAATCTCTTCAATGATCTAGATTTCAATTCCTTACAGGTCCTATTTGTGGAATGGACCTGTCTCAAAACCCTGCCCCTTTTCTTGATCCTCCAATCACAACTGTCGCTTACCTCGGACAAACCAAGTTTGTCCGAGGTAAGCGACAGTTGTGATTGGAGGATCAAGAAAAGGGGCAGGGTTTTGAGACAGGTCCATTCCTCTCACTGTGGGGATGGAGCCCCGTGTGAGGTTGTTTTTCTGGTGTAGTCTTTCCTTCATCCTCCCTCGCCCTCCTCCCCTCCGTCCTCTCTCTCTCTCCCCGCGTGGCCACAGCGCTCCTGAAAGGTGTGCTTTATTCCAGCGTGAGACGTCTCCTCCCGGGAATTTAAGAGCTTTTGTTCCAAGGAAGGCTGCGGCGTTTCACATGAAAAGGACAGTCTTGGATTATTTTGGGGGGGGGGGGGGGGGGCTGCTGAGACGTGGAATAATGAGAGGAGATGAAGGATAAAATGGTATTTTAGGTGTTTTGGGAATCCTACAAAAAAGTCTTTGTAGACTGACTGTCTTTTGATATGTTGTTGTTGTTGTCGCGAAGAATAAACTATCCAGGTAATCTTCAATTTAGAGGTGTGGCTTAATTGAGCACTATATTGCGTTAGCTACTATCGGCATAGGCCCTACGACACTACATCATATTGGGACGGCAAGTTGTCAGCAACCAGGACCATTCCTTCCAGTCCAATTCTAATTACCAGTCCAATTTTAAGGTCCGGACAGATTAAATGTTGGGAGTTATGGAAAATGTGTAGGATTACACTGGGAATCAACCAGACCGCTTGATTCATGGATTAATCCTATGGTTGGAGCCGCGGCAGGGCTGCACTGATACCGCTAGACTTCCCCCGATACAGAGAGCCACACGTACCGTGGGCTATTACACCAGAAATGAAAGCACGGTGGAAGGGAGTTGGATCCCTCGGATGGAGAAACATTTAATAATATATATCTAGATCGTTTTTAATCGAGCAACCCCAAAAATCCGTCTAAATCGAGGCTATATTGTTCCATTAAAAAAGCAGTGGAAGAAGTGGCACCAGTGTATCACTGAACCGCACGCAGGAGAGGGGAGAATAAAGCAAGAGGAGCCAGTCGGCCTCCCTCTGCCACCACACTTTCCCTCCCATTACAGATGGTTAGAGGAGAAAGTTCCTCAGTGTGTGTGTGTGTGAGTGTGTACGTGTTTTCCTTCCCCCTCTACGATTCTCTCGAACTTGGCTGGAATTCCAGAGCAGGCTGCTCAGTCCTCGGCACAGATAGGGCTTTCTTTTGCACTTTTATACAGCTTCACTTTTTCGAAGTCTGCACATGTACACACATGCTGGACATATGTCCTCCCTCGCTCTCTTCCCCTCAATGTTCCGTCTGTCCCCGTCTCACTCACGTTTCATGATCATCACACAATCATGTGCAGTTCTGGAGCGAGAGCAGCGTCTCAACAATAGACGTCCCTGTTGAACTTGGCTCCGGCGCGACGCAGACGGCAGAATTTATGTCGCCGTTATGCGAAACACTTACTACTTACTTCTGGGGATTTTCGTGTTGGGTTGAAGGTTTAAATGGCTCGTTATGTTGCTGAGTGAAGTTGACAAACTAGAGTTTGACTGATATTGAATATTTTTTGACTTATTATAGACTCGTTTCTACATTCTTTCAATGTATCCAAAGCCACAAGTTCTGTACAACAGGTCAGCAGGAAGGGTACAACACTTTCAGCTGAGTAACAATGTCAAACAGTGTTGAAACTTGGGAGCTACAGTCTTTAGTCCATCGTAGTAAAGACATATTAGCATAGTAGGTAGTAATATAGGCAGGAAGATTATTTAGTAGCAAAGTGCATGATAGTAAAATACGGTACGAAGGTTAGTTTGTTTTTTGAATATTGATTGAAGTGTGCGTTGTGCATGTGCATCAAGGAGGCAAAAAGGAATGTAATCCTGGTCAGAACAATGGGACAGACTACAATATATTTGTTAGCCATGCTAGCGATCTAAACATTCAACCATGCCAAGCTAGATATGTAAAAGGTGAAAGACTCACGTGTGCACAACCAAGTTTTCGTTTAAAACTACTTTTAGTCAGGGGAGTGTCATGGTTACTTTTTGAGCACAGCAGCTCAACGCCGGTAGGGGGCAACTCCGTCACGTGATTCAGCGGGTATTGCTGATTGGCTGGAACACGGTACGTTTATAAACAAGAAACCTGTCTTATCAAAATGTTAACATCAGTCTGCCGACATTTCCATCTTTCGCAGACTTGTTTTAGTCGTTGAGTACTGGGGTTGTGCCGACGCACGGTGACTTTGTGGATCAATGGCGTTCAGAGATGGCACATTCAGAGCTAGCATTTTCAGACAGCGTTCAGAGCTAGCACGTTCAGACGGCATTCAGAGCTAGTGCATTCAGACGGCGTTTAGAGCTAGCGCATTTAGACGGCGTTTAGAGCTAGTGCGTTCAGACGGCGTTTAGAGCTAGTGCGTTCAGACGGCGTTTAGAGCTAGTGAGTTCAGACGGCGTTTAGAGCTAGTGCGTTCAGACAGCGTTTAGAGCTAGTGCGTTCAGACGGCATTTAGAGCTAGTGCGTTCAGACGGCGTTTAGAGCTAGCGCATTCAGACAGCGTTTAGAGCTAGTGTGTTCAGATGGCGTTCAGAGCTAGCGCATTCAGAGATAGCACGTTCAGACATTGTTCAGAACTAGTGCCAACTGCACCATGTCAAGACAAGTTTGGGGCGGTTTGAGCCCGAACAACTGACTGGCGTTTAAGCACCAACATTTGTGTTAAACCATGTGTTAAACCTTGTTTGGGAAATATAGGTCTAATATAATTGGTAGAAAAAATTGTCTCTGCTCAAGTCTGCACTTTAAATATGTGGAATGAATGTCGGACTAATCTGCCAAAATGTACTTTTTTAGGCACTAGGTGTCAACTGTAAAATAAAGACATTATATACAGTGTCTGCTAATGTTGTATATAGCCAAGCATCTGCTAATGCTGTATTTACATACATTTTTAAAGAGCTTTCACCCTACAAATATAATTGGCCTATAATGTCTATTGTTTGTGTCATGGTGAAAATGTAACTGAAGGCATTGCATTCATCGTCGCAATCTCAACATAAAATAACCTAATATGTTCCGTGACTCAAAATGTTTAATAAGATAAAAGATTAGAGCGTTTATAATAACACCATAAAAGCATATAGACATGGACACATCATGATCTATTTTGACAGTTTGGGAATTGACTGGGTGGGTCATTCCACTGGTGGTTGCTCTAATTTTCTTGCAGTGAATGTCTCTCAACCATGTCTCGCTCTGTCTTCCTCACACTTGCCTCCGCCAGCCCACGTCTCTCTCTTGCTGTCGGAAAGTGACGCAAAATTACTACTAAACAAAGCACCAATCTGACGTACCAATCCACAGGAGCAATCTTAGTTCCTGAGGGGTGTGAACAATAGTCTCACGCGCCACTGTCAACCTAATGGACAAGAGAATATATTTAATTGAATTTGAACAATAATCTATAGGTGTGTGCTGGTTTACCCATATACTGTATGGCAGCCTATATAATATAAAAATACAATAACATAAAAGGATGGACTGTATTTGTTATTGTGGCCGTGTTTATTTTCTCTCTGAGAGAGACTGCAGTCCATTCTGCTGAGAGAGGGGGATGTAGAGAGACAGAGAGGGGGGGGGGGGGAGACAGACAGAGAGAGGGGAGTGGAGAGAGACAGAGAGAGGGGGGAGGGGAGAAATGAGGGCGATAGCATCAGCTATTGGCAATCTCACAGTGTGACGATAGGACATTGTGAATATGGAGCACATCGCTCAACTCTGTCTAGTACTCTAACTAGAGCCTGGCTGACCGATATAGATATTGAGGAGTAAAATATTCCGATATTCATATATATCCGATATCTACTGATATTCTTCATATATATATTTCATTTAATTTAATTTCAAACCTTCATTTAAACTCTAAAGGCAACTGAGGTTTCCCTCATTAATGTCGAGTGTACATACAGAGTTAAGCAAAAAGGCATAGAAAATCACACGGCGTTGGCATATAAAATCATAACAATGAGACAAGTAAGGATAACAATCAATTAAAACATGTACAACTTGATTGACAAAGGTTGGAGATCAAGGTTTTAAATTCTGCAACAGAGGGGAGAATCTCAAGCTTTAACACAATGGCCGCCAAGAACGAGTGTAGGACTGTGTTGCACTCTGTCTGAGACCGCAACGGTGGGATACCGCCGCCTAGCGCCTTGCGGGCACTATTGCACTCTATTTGAAACGATGTGGTTTGTTTTCCTGGCCGAGCTGCAGCGTGCAGGCGGGGTCTAAACACTCCAGCAAGACGAGCGCTTATAACGATGCATCGACGAGCCCCCCCCCCCCCGTTAATTTTCTTTGTTGGATGACGTGGGACACACTACCGCAACCAGTATTTGGAATGGCAATCAGATAATTGTATTCTTTTTGCAGTACATCATAGACAAGGTAAGGACTATATATTATCAATCTTGCGTTGATCCGATAATTTTTTCGCCGCGATCGCAGCGTGTGTGTGTGTGCCGTTGGCTGCAATCAAAGCACGGAGGGCCGGTCCCCCCCCCCCCCCCCCCCCCTTTCGTGCATGCATGATGAAACATAATACCAATAATCTAGCGTTGATTTCAGATTGATTCAATAATCAGGCGAGAAATGGCAATTCCCTGGGATTACACAGGATCACTCTACAACAATACTCATATTCACCACGGTATAAAACGGAAATGTATGGATGAAAAAAATAATCAGTTTTTTTGCATGTTGACCGGAAGAAACTCACTGACAATCGAAGGTGTTATTAGATCCATAGCTATAATATTTAATATAGTTTTAGCACTACAAACACCGGCATCTACCCCCATTGCATTACAGCGCTGGCACAAACAGCCATACGCCCACAGCGACCCCCGGCGGTCAATGTGTTAAGGATTGTTGGAGTTCATTCCATGAGCTAGAGGCATCATAGCAAAATGCAGATTTACCCTGCTCAATCTGCGCATGCATAGTTCTGCAGTAGGTGCGGAAAAGTGACTATAGCTCGGCCGAGAAAGTGCCGATTGATTTTGGGATTGGTCGCGCCGTGTTCAGGAGACTCGGGCGTATAAAAGTCTATTGGATCATGTCTCCAGCACCCCCACAGCCATAGCTACAACCACTTAATGTCGAGGCTCTCATCCACATTCATTCATTTCCTCCCCCCGCTCTCTCTCCCTTGATTTCAGAATCCCGGAAGTGTTGCGGTGGTCTACCTATCCTGCTAATATGTCTATACTACTATGCACTTGGGTGTAACACTCAAGTTAAGTGTGTAACACTCAAGTTCAACACTATTTGACGAACAATACCACTGACCCTTAGCGTTCAGTTAAATGACTAAATTGGAAATAGTCTCTTCTTCCAGGTCTCAGGGTATCGATCGCAAAGAGATTTATATTAAGTGTGGGTTGTTGGGAGTTTAGTAACTTACTATATTGTGAATTTCTCCAGACTGCTCTTGGCAGAGCCTGAGGTGAGGTGTGACCAGCAGGAGCAACTCCTCCTCCACCCCCGCTGGAATCCAACACAAACATCAGGCTGTTTGACGACATTACACATTCTACCTTTTAATGACCAACATTGTTACTTAGCTGAAAGAGTTGTACCCTTCCTGCTGACCTGCTGTACAGAACTCGTAAGTCGCTTTGGATGAAAGCGTCCGCTAAATGTACATTTTCACTCTAAAACTTTTAACTCAAGATTACACTTTTACTGCAATTTTATTTTAATTGACTGAATATCGGCTCCAGGTATTGGCTATCGCCCTCTTGACTTACTAATAATCGGAATCTGTACCTTCTTGGAGATGCAAGGTAACAGTAATGTGGTGATGGTCCTGAAACAAGAACAGCATTGAGACACTACTGAGTGAGTTCCCATTGGAGCCTAACTGGCACGGCTCGACGTGAGCTGGAGGGGAGGCGGGGCTAAGCTATTTGAAGCAAAACAGGAAGTCATTCTAACCTTCTGTTTACATTATGCACTTGATGTCCCCAGCTCCAGTAGACACCTTCTGTTTATTTATTACCTCTGTCTGTCTGTCTGTCTGTCTGTCTGTCTGAGTGAGTGAGTGAGTGAATAATGTCCTCAATAGCCTCTACTACAGTATGCCACTATTTTAAAGAGTGTGTGTGTCCCATATAAATTCATCTGCCCCTCTCACTTTCACAGTGAAGACAGTCTGATACAAGTGTTAGTTTACGTGTGTGTGTGGTGTGTGTGTTGTTTGGTCTGGCTGCTGGTGTCAGGCGATTCAGATTGCAGCCTCTATATTTCAGGCTGCGTTGGAATGTCCTCTTCCCACTGTTCTGGTCCTCACCGAGTGACAGCACTGCAGCTCTGGACGTTTGCCCAATGCCCTCCTCCCCTCTCTCCCTCCTCTCTCATCCTCCTCTCTTCTCTCCTTGCTTTTCTCTCCTCCTCTCCTCCTTGCTCTCCTCCCCTCTCCCTCCTCTCTTCTCCTCTCTCATCCCCCTCGCTCTTCTCTCCTCCTCTCTCCTCCCTTCTCCCTCTTCTTTCCTCCTCGCTCTTCTCTCCCTCCTCTTTCCTCCTCGCTCTCCTCTCTTCCTCACTCTTCTCTCCTCTCCCTCCTTTCCTCCTTTCCTCCACTGTGTGGGATCTTTCCCTGAGGCTGGGCTACTCTTGTCATCTCTAGCCAGATCGACTCTCAAAATTGACAATGAAATAAGGTCTGGATTTTTGTTCGATCGTCTTTGACGTCCCAGTGATGTTGGGTGCATGTTAGGGTGTTCATGGTTTGTTTCACAGGTTCAGCCCTAACGTTATTTTTCATATCCTGGATGTATCTGGTTACCAGACTAATCTCACCCCTTTTTAGGTCAATGTAGAAAAACGGAGGAATATTGTGGCCTTTTTACATCATGTCATCGTTCCAGATATTTTCTACCGTTCCTTTGGACATGGCTTCTGAATGAGTTGGGGTAAATGGACTGCATTTATAGAGCACTTTTATCCAAAGCGTTTTACAACTTATGCCTCACATTTTGATTTGACCCATTCACACACCGACGGCGGAGGCAACCATGCAAGGTGCCAACCTGCTCATCAGGAGCAATTAGGGGTTAAGTAAGTGTCTTGCTCGAGGACACTTCGACACGCTGCCCAGGAGGAGCGTCAATCGGACCACGAACCAGACAATCGCTCTACCTCCTGAGCCACTGTTGCCACTTGCCACTGTCGGTAGCCGTGTATTTTCTTTGCATTAGCACACAGGGGCGACAGTGACTCGGGAGGTAGAGCAGTCGTCTGGTAATCCGGAGGTTCCCGGTTCGATTCCAGCTCCTGAGTGAATGGGTGAATGTGAGGAACAAATTGTAAAGTGCTTTGGATAAAAGAGACATGTAAATACACCATTTACCTCAGAATGCATCCCAGCAGCGTCATTGAGATGGTTAAGTCACCTTGAGGAATCTAATTGTGGTCAGAATGTAGGATTTTATTACACTGCATCAAATCTTTTCCTTAATAATCAGACTTTAATCAATCATTATGCCATGTCTCCATTAGCTCAGCCTGGCCGGGGCTAGCCGTTGTCTAGCATGATACGGTATGGTTGGGTTTGTGTCTCCATTGCGTCTCCTGTAAACTCCCCGGTTGCTAGGCAACCTTTAAAAATTCACACCACCACCCACACTGTGGTACACAAGCTAAACCATGATAATACAACGGTCCTAGCCAGGTCTAGCCAGGTTGTGAAAGGTCAGCCAGGGTGCAGCCAGGTTTGCCCAGGTTCTAAACACGACAGAGACGCTCACCGTGCGCCAGACAGGCCGCAGCGTGGCTAATCCCTAGCCAGCTGAGACGAGGCACAAGACTCTAATGGTGCTTACCCATTGACCAGTGTGGCAAAGCTTTTGTATCCTACCGGTACCGTGTTACCCATTAGGCGTCTCCATTTCCACAACAGACCTGTGAATGGAGTTTGGAAGGTGGAAGGAGCAAAGCAGATGTTTGTTGCTGGGACTCTGCTGATCGATCAGCCCTCTGGCACCGTTTTGCAAGAACCGCTACAAGAACGTCTCTTCTTCCAGCAAATCTCTCAGTGACATCAATATTGTGTAGTATTTAACGTTCACTGTTGCCCAGCTGGCCATATTGTCGCACAGGAAATGCTCAAGTGAAGCTCGTATTATGATGATGATCTATGCACGAAAGCAGTTTTTTTTTTTTCAACTAGAAAAAAACAAGTTATAACAAGAAAACATATTTTCAACTAGAGTGAACGCAGGCCGCCTGGAGCAAAACTCTTGTTTCATATCTTTCAATCGACTTATGCATTCACGCCACCTCTGAATTTAGTTTCGTGTCGTATTCGAACGTACAGCCGCTCCGGCACATCTGGCTCCTAAAATGTTGTGGGAAACATATTTCAGTGGAGCGTTTAGGTGGAAAGAGAGGCCGTTTACGGCTGTTGTGGTCTTTTAAAAATGCCGGCTGCCGGTGAACAAACATGAACGTACCTGTGACTATTTCCATTGACCAATCAACGATCTGCAGTATGGAGTTGTAGCACGGATAGTACCTTTTGTTACACCTACCTCAGAGCAGTAGCTACAGTCGGCACAGATACTGCAGCTCGGCGCGGGTCAGTCGGCAGTGGAGACGGCAAAACAAAGCTAGAGGACGGATTGTGGCGTGGCATGGCAATGGAGAACAGCCAGTTCTCTTTGTCTGAAGTCAATCCCACTTCTGACGCCCCCTTGTCTCACACTGTATGTGTGTGTGTGTTGGTTTTTCTATATTTGTGAGAACCAACCCTTGACAGGCCACCCTTCTTGTGAGGACATTTTGGATTGTGAGGAAATGATTAGCTGGTCCTCACAAAAAATGCTTGGATGACCCCCCTGCTGTTACCCCCCCCCACCCCCCCCCCTCCATTGAGGTGTGCAAGATTCAGCAAGGGTCCTCAGAAGTATACTGTAATAATGCCAAATTCCAGGCATGGTACCGTCTGATTTGGCTGTTTGAGCGTATTCCCCGCGTCGGAGGGGAAAGTGGACAGTCATCGTGGGTCACTTACAGAAGTTACCTGTAGGGAAGTCGTGTTTCCCTGTTTCGAGCCCCGAAAGAAAAATAAATTGGAACTTGGGGTGTCCCTGCCAACCTGCAGACCCCCATCCAAGGAAAGAAGACCCCCCCCCCCCCACCCCTGGCTCCCTGCTCACAGCAGCCGAGACACTGCTTCATGCTGCTTCACAGAAGCACAATGTGGGTCTTCTTCCCCTGCCAACAGATCTTTGTATTCACGTATCTTGGGCTAGTAACCATCTACACTAGGAACCATCAACGACAACCGGGACAATGTTTGAGGGTCGACTCCTAGACGGTGGATTCTCCATTTTAACAAGTTCAAGTCCATGTTTCTTATTTGTCAACATGTACGTTAACACAAGGTCAACGGTACAGTGATGAAACGGATCAGCTCGACAGTAGGATGAGCACTAGACGTATTGGAGCACTCGTCAATGTGAAGGTAGAATAAAGTAAGATAAAAGTCAATAATCGTGGAATAACATAAGTAAGAGATATGTGCATATAAACTAAACGAGGGTTTGTGTGTAAAAGTGACACGAGTGGTATGAGATATGGGAGAAGATCTACATGCGACAACAGACGGTCCTCACAAGTGTAGATAAACGTGTGTTACAATCCAACGTGCCTCGTCTGTCGTCCATGGCATCCCTCGCTCGGCGCTCCTCCAGCCTGACTCATGGTGGTTTTTAAAAGCAGAATTATTTAAAGCTTGGTAGTGCAACTGATAGTGAGAAGCACCCTCATCTCTCTCACTTTCTCTATGTCTCTCTCCTTTTCCTTCTCTATCCGTCTCCCTCTCTCTCTCCGTTTAATTATTCAGTTGCAGGTTTAGCTCGGTAGCGTCAGAGTGTGAGGCCACTCCGACACGATCAGTGATCTGTGTGGAAGAGGTACGAACACACACACACACACACACACACAGGCGGTGCATTGACACGTCTAAAGGGTAAGTTCAGAATTTTCGACCTCTAGCCCTATTCCCTATTCAATCGGTCCATGCTGTTTCTTCACACTGGATACCGGCGACTCCAGCGGCTAATTATCCACAAAACTAATGTAAAGTAATGGGGCCACACTTCAGTCTGTACCGAAATAAACTCTGAAAGCTACTCCACGCAAAGCGGAGGTGTTAATTTGTGAGCGTATTTAAGTGCTTCTTACAGTGGCCCCATTAACTATCCATTAGTCTTGTGGCTAACTAAGGAGGAGCTGGCTATCCAGTACGACGCACAGCATGGATCGTGTCGAGAAGGGAATCTATCCTTCAACCTTATCCATGAGCGGGAAATAGAGCTACAGGTCCAACGTTCTGAACTCTTTGGTGTTGCTGCCTTTAGTGTGTGTGGTGTGTGTGTATGCATGGTGTGTGTGCGTAACTTGGTGATGTGGACATGAAGGTTTAAAACCGAAAGCTTTGGAAGCTCTGAATGGTTATACTGGTATGTGATGGTTATACTGGCATGTGATGGTTATACTGGTATGTGATGGTTATACTGGCATGTGATGGTTATACTGGTATGTGATGTTATACTGGTATGTGATGGTATACTGGTATGTGATGGTATACTGGTATGTGATGTTATACTGGTATGTGATGCTATACTGGTATGTGATGGTATACTGGTATGTGATGTTATACTGGTATGTGATGGTATACTGGTATGTGATGGTTATACTGGTATGTGATGCTATACTGGTATGTGATGTTATACTGGTATGTGATGGTATACTGGTATGTGATGGTATACTTACTGGTATGTATTGTGAAGGTATACTGGTACTGTGTAGTATATACTGTGGGTGACGGTTTAAGATAAGATAAGATATTCCTTTATTGATCCCCTTGGGGAAATTCAGGCATGGTTTGCATGGATCCGTGGTGGTACATGTCTTTATGAAAACAAAATTACAGTTGAGAGCATATAGACTAATATAAAACTATGATGAATTGGAGAGGTTATAACACTCTTGATTAGGGATGGGTATCGTTAGGATTTGATCGATACTACTACTTTTATCGATACTGCTTAACGGTTCGGTACTTTATCGATACTCTTATCGGTTCTTTTAGATTTGAATGGCTTAAGGCTATATCTGTACTTGATGTTTGTTTGTTGTGTTGCATATTTGAAATAAACTTCAATCAAATCAAACCCCCCCTCTTAAAAACAAAAACCTGTGTTTATTTGTTTAACCTAGCCATCTATAAAACATCATGTCATCAAATGTCCTACTCTCCTAAAGAAAGAAATACATAGCAAACATGACTCAGTTATGCAATAGTACTGCTGCTTTTTATTTTGTTAAAATCTTTTAGACTAAAAGACTACAACGATTTCCTGTCCTCGCATTTCCGGTGTTATGCACGGAGCGAAGGCGTCGGATACCTAACTTAACGTTACATTTTCAACAACAGATTGCTGCTAATTAAACACTTCATGGAAATGGAGTAACGTTAATGTTATGTCGAGTTCATATACGTGTAGTGTAGTATGAACTCGACATAACGTTAACGTTACTCCGTTTCCATGAAGTGTTTAATTAAGTCCATGGAGTTTCCAGTGTTGCTGCCACCGTTGCGTCGCAGATGGCTGGTACACTCTGTTAGCTCCGTAGCTAATCCGCTCCTAGACTACCGATAGCAGAACCGATAACGTCAGAGCTTATCAATACTCAGTTTTTTTTCTAATTTAGTACCGGTTCCTGTTTAGAACCGGGTTTCGGGGCGGCATCCCTACTTATGATGGATGAGAGGTGTTATAACACTCTTATGATGGATGAGAGGTGTTATAACACTCTTATAATGGATGGGAGATGTTATAACACTTATGATGGATAGTAGGTGTTATAACACTTATGATGGATAGGAGGTGTTATAATACTCTAGTGATGGATAGGAGGTGGGGGGGGGGGGCGTGGTAAAGAGGAAGTGATGACGCAGGAGGAACGGGGCAAGAGAGAAGGCAAACAGGATGCTATCTTCTGTGGCTTCCTGTGCATTTATAGAAATCATCTTTTCCCATGAATTTCTGTGAAAATGAAAAAGTTACTGAAATGTAACGTCATCTTTTACAGGAAGTTGTGGGTGGTGGGTGCGGTAGCTCCTATAATACCACTGTGTTTATCTAACCAATGGGAGAGCTCCTCACTGGAGCATCTATCGCCGTCTCATTGTACTTCCTTTAACCAGGATGTGCGACCCGGTAGTAGAACGTCGCGTGGGGAAGGAGAGGGGCCAAGATGTCACACAGGTTCACACAGTTAAGACCGCTGGTCCAATTAGCTTTGCGAATGTTCAAATCTCATTGGACGGAATGGGGGACTCGTATGCAGCTAACGATAAGCTAAGATGATGAATTATTTAGCATCAAGATGTGACCTCACTGTGGAGGGTGAATCTTTCAAACACCTTCCTCCGACAGGTCTGTATGAGTCTATGTAAGCAATCATTCTGTAAATATGCGGTACCTTCTGACATTTCTTTTAACTATTATTCCCAGATTAGCCTTCTCTGTATAATCTTGAATTTCTCTTCTAAAAAACTTCTTTCATTTTGAAGGTCTTACTTTCTGCTCCTCTTTCTTGTTTACTATATCCTGTGAAGCTATAGTAATTTATAGCTTATTATTATTATTATTATTATTATTATTATTATTATTATTATTATTATTATTATTATTATTATTATGAATTTTATAATTATTGTTGCTATTACTACTTCTGCAATTGAAAGAAAGGTGCCAGACTTAAAGGTGCTATATATACATAACATTCAGCCACTAAATGTGGCACTAAAGCACCAGCATGTCATTTAAACAATCATGTGTATTCCATGTGGGGAAATGGGAAGTAGGGAGGGGATACATGCCTGCAACATGTAAACAACAACATAAATTCTGGACCCGCAAATAATTTTCTTTAGTTTTTTTATTATAAATTCATTAGTTCCCCCTCCAATACAATACTGGGCCATCCTACCCATAATCCCTTTCTCTCTACTATAAAAGTATATGTTTTACTGAATTCTCGAGCTCTTGGTACTAGGCCTTGTCATCCAGCAATAACTCTACCTATTTGTACTTGATACTCTGAGCTAAATAAAGTTGTGTTCTACATCTGACTGAGTACATCCTTAATCGTGGTAAATTCCTCTACACTGTCGTGATGTCAGGGAAACGTGTGAAGTGGCTTATGGAAACCAAATCATCATCTGAAGATGTCCTGTACCGAGTAAGACTCTAGCAGGCATAGCTAGTTGACTGGAACAGGGTTTTTCCTGGATCAAGACGAGTGGAGGCGGTACCTCATAGGGCTGAGCCCAAGTTTTAATTATTTTTTCTTAATTTATTTTACACAAAAAATGTATATCAGAATATCACTCGCAGTACTATGTTGTGTTTTTTACAATAATTTGAAAGTCACAGACACAACAACACGTCTAGTCTAGTTGGAATGAGGAAGGGTCACCGCCATACATTATCAGGAAATGAATCAATCATGCAAAAAAGAGAGTTGAGTGACTCACCCATCTTATTTCATAATACAACGTTTCCGAATGGACATTTGGATTAAAGTACCGTACTTTTCGCACTATAAGCCGCACCTGAATATAAGCCGCAGCAGCTAAATTGAATGATGTGTACATATATAAGCCGCACTGGACTATAAGCCGCAGGTGTTTCAACGTTTAATTACCATATGTAAGGGTTCGTGCACAGAGGGGATTGTCGGGAAAGAGATGGCTTTTTGTTTAAACGGGAACGATAGCCAGTTTACAGCTCCGGGTACAGTAGGTAGCAACGTTAGCTCTCATAACGTTAGCCAGTTAGCAGCGCCGGGTACAGTAGGTAGCAACGTTAGCTCTCATAACGTTAGCCAGTTAGCAGCGCCGGTTACAGTAGGTAGCAACGTTAGCTCTCATAACGTTAGCCAGTTAGCAGCTCCGGGTACAGTATGTAGCAACGTTAGCTCTCATAACGTTAGCCAGTTAGCAGCACCGGGTACAGTAGGTAGCAACGTTAGCTCTCATAACGTTAGCCAGTTAGCAGCGCCGGGTACAGTAGGTAGCAACGTTAGCTCTCATAACGTTAGCCAGTTAGCAGCGCCGGGTACAGTAGGTAGGCACAATGTTGAAAGAGGAGCCCTGAGCTGCTCATACACTAGACTCTTGCTGTAATGGTTTGTTGACGTGGTTGACGTGCACTGCTGCAGCAGATTTAGGAGTCTGATCTGACGGTCACAGAGCTGAGGGAGTGCGCCCAGTTAGCTGTAAAAATCCATAGATTAGCCGCACCGTTATATAAGCCGCAGGGTCGAAAAATGGGGGGAAAAGCCGCGGCTTATAGTCCGAAAAGTACGGTAAACCAAGTTGTGTGCAGTGATGCTGAACTTTCCCAGCGGAACACAAGTTACTTAACGTTATACAGGTATGTTATGCACATTAATTAAGCTATGCACATTTAGCTGACTAACGTTAAGATAGCAGGAGCTATCAATAAAATGGATTGTTATTTAAGCCTCCCGTGACCAGTAAGTAGGTACTACTACTCTTAATAACCACAGCAATATGTGCTACGTTATATGCGTAAAAAGTCAAGACTCAACAGTACTGAACCATAAAAATTATTTAGGAGCAAATCTTTTGCACGATTTAAAAACGATTGTTCGAACATCCGTTCGAAAAACCCTGCCAAAGTTTGAATCGCAAAAACGGGCTTCGGGAACAGCTTGAGTACCTTATTAACATAATGTGTGCATCAGCGTGCACCAGCCTTCTCCTGGCCCACGCACCAGCCTTCTCCTGGCCCGCACACCAGCCTTCTCCTGGCCCTCGCTCAACCCAGTTGTTGTAGCCTGTAAATTGTTAACTTGATCAAATAAAATGGCCTAATGCAGTGGTCACCAACCTTTTTAAGCCCAAGATCACTTTTTTTTGTTTTGGTGAAGGCAAGATCTACCTATTGAAGCGTTGAGAGAAAAAGACAGCCAAGATTGTACTTTAAACTAAATGACTTTTATTTGCCTGTATTCTAATTACATGCAATGCTTTGGTCCAACATTAAAACGTCAAAGTAGAACTGTAATATGTACTTTCTCAGTCAGTGCTAAGTGCAGTCATCTTATGCAGCATCACTTTTCACATCAAAACAAAAGTAGAACTGTAATGTGGACTTTCTCATATTAACATTGACAAACATATTTACAATTAGCATTTTATAAAGTAGAACTGTAATGTGTACTTTCTCAGTCAGTGCTAAGTGCAGTCAGTGCTAAGTGCAGCATCACTTTTCACATCAAAACAAAAGTAGAACTGTAATGTGGACTTTCTCATATTATTAACATTGACAAACATATTTACAATTAGCATTTTATAAAGTAGAACTGTAATGTGTACTTTCTCAGTCAGTGCTAAGTGCAGTCAGTGCTAAGTGCAGCATCACTTTTCACATCAAAACAAAAGTAGAACTGTAATGTGGACTTTCTCATATTATTAACATTGACAAACATATTTACAATTAGCATTTTATAAAGTAGAACTGTAATGTGTACTTTCTCAGTCAGTGCTAAGTGCAGTCAGTGCTAAGTGCACTGTAGGGCTGGGCGATATAACGATAAATATCGCGATATATTTTAATAATGGATATCGGGAAAAAAATAATATCTTTTGGACCTGCAACAGGGCAGTTTTAAAACCAGACAGTGGACAGACTTGTCTTTCTTGCCTGCAACTTAAAGTAATGGCTTTGCTTGTCCAAATGACAATACTGACCAAATTGAGATTTATTTTTCTCTTGTCCATTTATTTTGTTTGCTTTCTAATTTAAAATACAGTTTGAAACAGTCTGTACACAGTAGGCTATGTGTGCTAGCAGAGCTAGACTCCAGTCACGAGTCACATGTGCGGTGGTTTGTCCACCAAAAAAGCGCCAAAAGATAGAAAAGAAACTAGCACAGCCAGAACTGTTCAATTCCCCTGGAGCCACAGCCAGCAGAGAAGCCGGTTTACTTTCGCTTTTAAACCAGCTGCAGCCTGAGAACTGGAGTGTGACGGGATGTAACACTAAAGATGGCGGCAACGACAAAGAATTGCTGCAAAATAAACATACATCTGTTGTTTAAAAAATAAATTGTTTTCTAAAAAAGAAAAAGAAAATTCAGGGAAAGATCTACAGGGAAAGTCTCAAAGATCGACCTGGTGACCACTGGCCTAATGTATTGAAAAGGATCTTCAATGCAATACGTTGACACTTATACAACTATCAGTGAAAACAAGAATATATGAATGCATATTAGCACATGGCCTAAATAAAATAGTGCCAACTTTTAACCTTACATCATGATATGTAGTTTTTTTAGCTTTCATTCCAGTCACACTTGGATATTAATACGCTTACAATAGCTGAGCAGCAACACCCTCCCTAAGCTCTTTTTAGCAGCAGAAAGAGAAGAGTCTCTCTCTCTCTCTCTCTCTCTCTACTCCACAGATGTGACCTGTCAAATTGGCAGCATCTCCTTCGTGATTAGAATCATGGCTTTGGCTTAACAACTAGTCATGATGATTTGTATTTGATGATTCGTTAGGCCATTACATTGTGTACTACAATTAGGCTACTTAGTATTCTGTCATGCTTTCCCTGCTATAGCATTCTCTTTCTAAAGTAGAATGATCTAGCCAGCCACGATAAACTCTACAAATATTTGAGTAGTTTTGTGTTGACATTTGTAAAGGTTCATGTGTTAACATTATGGTTCCCGGTTGGTTGTGTAATGCACTCATTCCCGTTGCACTGTTCAGCGTTAGCTAGCTTGCCTCTGGAGCTGCAGTGCCATGCGCTGGACTACTACGGTCGTTGCATCTTATTAAAATCAAACAAACAGTTGTGGAATGATTATATAACTTTATCGTTTTTGCCAACATTGAGTATTTTTGACGGAGGCGGCCCTGGAATTGGCAGTTGGTCGCCTCAAATGTCTACGCAGGAAAAATCCTGTATGAATTGGAAAGATGTGCTCAGTAGAGTGCAAAGCATCACCAGGCAGCAGCCACACATCTCTCTCTCTAAGGATTACAAGGATATAAGGATTACAATAGGGATTGCTATTTTTTCATCTGCATCATTTCATTGAGCTGTAATTAACACAACACAAGGATTCAGTGTTCGCTGATAACATCCCTGGAGAGATAGTCAGGAATGAATGAATGAGAACTTTATTTAACAGATTGCAGAATGGGTACAGTACAAGATACAAGAGTACGGCTCAATACACACAATTGTTAAGGAAATGCAGACCAGAGAATGACGTTTGTCTTGTTTACATCAGGGTCCCCCCCCCCCCCCCCAGGGTCCCCCCAGTATTGTGTAACAGTCAAACACACTGTTGCACAATTACACAGTATTACACTATTACACACTATTTTACACTAGCACACTATTACACACTAATACACCATGACATACTATTACATTAACACTATTGTACACATTAATAGGTTCTGAGCAACATACCTGTGTAGTATCGCCCTCTTGCGTTCACAATGTAATTTATACTGAATATCTATTTCAATGGACAATTATGGAAATTGTTTCAAATAAAATACTTGTTGACTGATTTTTTTTTTATATTCGAGAATTCAGGTCCTTGGCCCATGTCAGCCTATGTGTGACATTTTATCCAAATCGGCCTTGTAGTTTTGATACAGACAGATGGATACATGCACACACACACACACACACACACACACACACACACACACACACACACACACACACACACACTGGACTGATTACATGATCTCCCCCATCCTGCTGCCTGGTGGAGATAATTAACTGCCTTAATCTTCAATCCATTTTTGCTGCAAATTGCAGTTTCTAACCAGCTGTTCTTTTTCCTCTGTTTGCAGGATATGCTGAGACATTGAAGCCACACTAGACTCTGAATGGAGTTTGAGAAGGGCTTGTACTGGCAAAGGTGAGCACTTGTTATCTGTGGAGATAGCAGGCCCAGTCCACACGATCACGGGTATTTTTGACAGATGTTTTAAAAAAAATAAACCTCCGTACACACGGGTGGTTTAGAAAAATAACCGCATACTCACGGCAACTGTAAAACTGATGTAATATACATGTAGTACAATGCCAAAGCAATAGGTGGCGATGTAGTTCAAACATGAAGGCCATTTCAACCAATCAGAAGGGTTGAACGCGTCACTACGTTATCATTGCGCTACACGGGGGAACGTCCTGCACAAAACAGAAACCTGCCATCTTTAAACTGCCTTGCTTGAACATGCACATTAACATTCATTATTTGTTTGCAGCAAGAACAAAGTGCAATAAACAAAAAAGGATACATTCACTGTGTGTTCTGCCTCATTTGTTGATGAAACAAAACCAACATCAACACAATTTACCACCAAGAGCGGAGAGTTTAGTCTCACAAAAAGATCGCTGATTTTGTTAGCTTACGTGCTAATGTGATTGGGATTTGCCATTATAATAGTTAGCATTGCGGCTAGCGTACAAAGATAGCTGGTTTTGTTGACTTACATGTGGTTAGCTGGTGAGGCGCTGGTATCGTGGAATAGAGTGGAAATACTTTAATCATCACGTCATTAATTAATAGATAATTGTCATTTCCAACATAAGTTAATGCTTAATAACGTTACACATGGGGAGCTTGACACAAACATTGTTGATATAGCAGTCTGGTTAATGTTGTTATATCGCTCGCTATTGATTGTACTAGTAACGTTAACGCTAGTAGAATGAATGGATGAGAACTTTATTTAACAGATTGCAGAATGGGTACAATACGGCTCAATACAAACTATTGTTAAGGGGATGCAGACCAGAAAAATACTTTCGTCTTGTTTACATCAGGGACCCCCGATATCGTTTGTTACAATCATTTTCATATAACGCTACTTGCGACAGCTCTGCCATAAACACTGGAAATAATCTCAGTTACTATGTCCACACGCAACTTCTGAAACCGGGATGCGCCAAAAATGTCACCCTGGACTCCGGTTTTAAATGAGTGCGGTTGCAGTGTTCCAAAAACCCGGATGCGTGTGGACGAACAGTGCAACTGTGCACATTAAATCGCGGTTACATAAAACCCTGCGTTCGTGTGGACAGGGCCTAAGATAGGTTGTTATGTTATATGTGGCGGGAGCAGGCCAGTGGAAGATAGATTGTTAGGTTATATGTGGCGGTAGCAGGCCAGTGGAAGATAGATTGTTAGGTTATCTGTGATGGTAGCAGTCAGTGGAGGATAGGTTGTTAGGTTGTCTGTGATGGTAGCAGTCAGTGGAAGATAGGTTGTTAGGTTATCTGTGACGGACTGGCGGTAGCAGGCCAGTGGAAGATAGGTTGTTAGGTTATCTGTGATGATAGCAGGCCAGTGGAAGATAGGTTCTTAGGTTATCTGTGATGGTAACAGGCAAGTGGAAGATAGGTTGTTAGGTTGTCTGTGATGGTAACAGGCAAGTGGAAGATAGGTTGTTAGGTTGTCTGTGATGGTACCAGGCAAGTGGAAGATAGGTTGTTAGGTTGTCTGTGATGGTACCAGGCAAGTGGAAGATAGGTTGTTAGGTTATCTGTGATGGTAACAGGCAGGTGGAAGATAGGTTGTTAGGTTGTCTGTGATGGTATTAGGCAAGTGGAAGATAGGTTGTTAGGTTGTCTGTGATGGTACCAGGCAAGTGGAAGATAGGTTGTTAGGTTATCTGTGATGGTAACAGGCAGGCGGAAGATAAATTACACTAAATGCAGTAGCGGAAAGGACTGAGTGCAATGCAAGAAGTGATTTTAATACATTATTTTACCAATTTGGAAAACGTGTTTGTGGTGGACCTGTCTGATATTGTGGTGGGCAATAACACACACACACGTGCACACAATGGGCAGACACGCCTTTATGTGTTCAGACCATTTTATTGTTGACTTGCCCTGAAATATTGAACACAGTCGTGTCTTTTTGCTGCTCTCACTGTAACAGCGGCTGCTGTGTGCAGGTGAGCAACACATCTTATCTCTGGGCAAGTTTTACATGGTCAGAAGTGACCGGTTCAGGGACATTTGCATAACGCCCGGCCGGCGGTGACTCATCTGCTCTGAAGCAACCTTTCTCGACGCGTTTGCATCCGGTGGTCTCGGACGATGGCAGATCATATTATTGTCATCTTCGGGTAATATTAACGAATAGCCTATTTCTACAGCAGATGACCTGTGGGGGGGATCCGCCCGGGCGATATTCCAGGGACCGGCGCTAGTCCCCGGCCCCTGGGGTCGGATGAGCACGGAGAAACCGCCTTGTTGTGTCTCTCTCCGACTGGTTTCAAAGCTCTTAAACCCGAGTTAAAACTCCTAAACTAAAGTTTACGGTCTTGAGGTGAAACCAGAGACCTGCTCATGTCGTCCCGTGGCCTCTCTGCTCAATAGCCTTCTGCAGACGCAGCAGCAAGGTGAGCATTTTCACAAGGAAATAAAATCTTATTTACTATATGTAAATGCTTCCTCATTCCTTCCCCATGTCAACAATACAGAATTCTTTGAGTCGCCGGGGTCGGGTTACCCTGCTCCCCTTCCCCCAACAAGCAGGACTTTCACTTCACTCAAAACACTATTCACTTGGACTTTCATTGTCAATCATTTCTTTGTAGACTGGGCGTGAGGAAAAATAGCATTTCTCACGAGATTTTCTTCCCCTACAGATTTTTAGAGCACTTGATTGACATATGACCAGTGTTGGGACTAACGTGTTACAAAGTAACACCTTACAGTAACGCTGTTACTTTTGGCAGTAACTAGTACTCTCTAACACATTACTTTTTAAATTCAGTAACTCGGTTACCGTTACTAAATTATTCGTTACTGCGTTATTTTAATGTAGATTGGTAGCGACCGTCCTCCTGACTCCTGTCGCTTCGCCAATAAACAGAATAGTTTCAAGACATTACGTCGGTCTGAGAGAAGAATCAAGCATCGGAAATACATTTGGACTGCAGTATTCTGTTGATGGTTAAAACCTTTGTTTACATATTGTGGTGGGGATTAAAACATTCGTTCCTGGACCCGTTTGCTGCCTGAAATCAAGCTGGCGGGCTCGTTCAGAACACAGCTAGAACCTCCACCACAAGTCTCTGTAAGAGTAAGCTAGCTAATAGTTATGCATCCTTACACTACTGGCAAGTATTTCATACCACGCTATGTCCAAAAATCCAAACCATCACTGTCTTTTGAAGGCCATAGCGGGCTCAGTTTTTAAGCTAGCATGAAGCCAGTGGTACCATTATGAAACTTTAAGTGACGCTACTAGGGATGTCCGATATTATCGGCCGACCGATATTATCGGCCGATATCGGCAGTAAAATGTGATATCGGAAAATATCGGTATCGGTAATTTTTTTTTTTTTTTTTTTTTTTAACCTTTATTTACCCAGGCAAGCAAGTAAGAACCAATTCTTATTTTATTTATTGTCAAAAGTATGCATGTTGGTTTAATTCAACAACTTGTATATTAATTTTAACTTTTTTAATTATCATATTTTGCACAGATAATGCTTACATTTAGAAAGCCTTTTGAATGCATCCAGTGAAATTATTAGTTACCTGAAATTATTCCGTTTTTTTGGGGGGAAACCCTGCATATATCGGTATCGTTGATATCGGTATCGTATCGGTATCGGAAATTAAGAGTTGGACAATATCGGAATATCGGTATTACATCATTGTAATTTAGCGGAAAGGGGGATAAATATCAACACCTCCGGTATCTAGACCGTGAATACAAGACAACCTGACTTTGTCGGGTGTCATTCACTGGAAACTGTCAAGTTGATCAACAGATTTGGACTGTAAGAATCTGTAAGAGCATTAATGGGAGCAATTGAAATAATGTTGTAAGTAACTAAAAAGTAACTTTTCACAGTAACGCATAACTTTTTGGTGTAAGTAATCAGTAAAGTAACTGAGTTACTTTTGAACTGAAGTAACTAGTAATGGTAACTAGTTACTATTTTTCAGTAACTAGCACAACACTGCATATGACACAATATAATTAGGAATACATTTCTTTGCATGTAGATATTTTACCAGAGGAGGTGTAGGGCAGAGTCGGCAGAGTCAGGGATTCCGTTCGCCGGTTAATACCATAAAAAATTATCTATAGATTACATTGACTGTGGCGAGTGAATGTGCTTTAGTGTGTGACAGCCGTGTCTTACTGAATGCATACTACTGTCCTGTGCCGAGGCGAGAGAGGGAGAGAGCATGTTTTGGCAGTGACCTCACCTTCTGGCATTGACCTCACCTTCTGGCATTGACCTCACCTTCTGGCAGTGACCTCACCTTCTGACATTGACCTCACCTTCTGGCAGTGACCTCACCTTCTGACATTGACCTCACCTTCTGGCATTGACCTCACCTTCTGGCGATATGCGAGACTCACACTCGCAAGTAAGTTCAACAAAACACAACGTTGCAGACCGCTTTTATATAGTTCTACGTAGGGCTGGACGGCATGGTCTAAAATGTATCTTAAAATGTCTATATAAATGCTTCTGAAGGGGTAAAACACTGGTATGGCAGCTATTACTGTACTCTTGTATTACTAGGACATATTTCACATAGTACAGAGGTATTTTAAAAACATTTATTGTGCAAAACTGCAATAGAAAAATGCAAAACCTTTTCTCAATTTACTTCCATCTCTGAAAAACACTTTTTTCATGAAATACAATAAAATCAAGCGGCATAAAGTGAAAATAAAAACTACAGCAGGACAGGAGGTTTCTTTCCCTCAAACAACTCAAACACAATAAAACTCCAACAAAACGTAACTTTAGTGTACATGTTTGACAACGTTTGCGCCAATGTCGGTGATTATGCATACTTGCGACTCTTCGTTAAGTCCCCATGATTCCAGCGATTCCCCCAAGCCTATCAATTCTACAGTGTGGTCCTCAGGGAGATATGATGTCTGTAAACATTTGCTGCACAACTCCCACCCGTCGGTCGTCGTTGATGAAATATGAAGAAAGCAACAGAATGCGTCCTCCGCAAACGTTGAGTGAATCTTCAAGTAACGTTAGTGTTGAGAAGAAAAAAAGCTGTCTCTGCATCTCAGACTCACTTACTCAGGCATTTTCCAAGTTCTTACGACAAAAAAAGCCAGCGTTGGACCGACATAACAAACGGCGTCACTGTTTACTTGTGTAAGGACATGGTTCCTTTTCAAACTGTCGATAGAAAGGGTTTGGTCAAAGCACTGGATCCAAGATACGCGTTACCTGCCCGCAGACACTTTAGCCAAATTGAAATGCTAAAACTATACACAAGGTCCGTGAGCAAGTGGAGAAAAGCTCCGTACAATTAAACACTATGCAACGACCACTGCAAACGCAGAGTGAATCGTCGCGTAACGTTAGCGGGAAGAAAAAAGCTGGTTACGTCATTGCTACTTTAGAGCTGCTCTACCGGTCACAAGGTATAGTCAAAATCCATACCATAGCGCAAATTCATACCGGTGTACTTTCTATACCATTTATACCCCTAGCGGTAGACTACAGTAAACAGATGTCCCTTTATACCAAATTCTCTCACTGCTAACGTTAACAAGGAAGAGGGACCAGCTGGACCAGCAAAGAATACTGAAAACAAACCGATATTTCAGCGAGGCAACAAGTATTAAGTACACAGGACGTAACGTTAACAGTATTAAGTACACAGGATGTAACGGTATTAACCCCTTAAGCAAGTAATTTGCGATTTATTATACTTAATGCACATGCATGAATCTAGTCTCTTTTTAAAGGTAACATTCTGAAGTTTCTTACACAATAAAGATGAATCACTTTGAGTGCTAGTGTATTAGAGAAACAGAGGTTTGAACACACTGAAATAAAATATTAGCTCCTTTTGTTGCCAGATGCCTGTTTTTGGGTTCCAGCTGAGGGATAGGAGATGGGAAAACATAATGCTTCTGAAGTCTTATGTAGTACAGGTTTTTGTAATGTGTGCACCACAGTGGAGGCTGCTGACCGAATTTTTAGGTGAAGCACAAATTATTATATTATATTATATATTAAATTATATTTTTAAAACATCCCCCACTATTAGGTGACAGCGCACCTGATCAGATCAAAACATATTAGGTGACAGCGCACCTGACCAGATCAAAACATATTAGGTGAAGGTGACAAGGAAGCCACAGACTCATACCCCCCCGACACTCAACTAACCGCCTCCGACAGTCCTTCATACCAGTGGCCATCAGGCTCCACAACAGTGGGCAGGGACTGCTGCCAGACATCGACCTAGAACTAATAGGAACCCAAGTAGGACAATAACACTACCTTATGCATACTGCACCTTATGTGGATACTGTGATACTGTGAATAATGAATAATGTATATTTCAGTTAGTTAGATAGTAAATTATAACACTACCTTATGCATACTACACTTTGTGACACTGTGAAAATATATTTCAGTTAGTTAGATAGTAAATTATATTGACCTATTTGTTTACACTGCTTGTGTTGTTTTCACTACCTGTACCCCCCCCCCCCTTCCCCCATGCTGCTATGATGCCTGAATTTCCCCAAGGGGATCAATAAAGGAATATCTTATCTTATCTTAAAAGGAAAGATGAAATTACCTACCTGGGTTCCATCCTATAGAGGCAAATCTTTCCTGTGACAAAATGGGATCCAATGTAATAAAACGAAGTCAACCAACGAACTAGATTCCTGTACCGGATCTCCTCTCTGGTAAACAAGAATACCTTGAAGACTCTAACAGGAGCACTCATTCAAGGGTACTACGACTATGCTTGCACCTCATGGTACCAAAGCACCTCAAAGGCACTAAAAACAAGATTACAAACATCACAAAACAAACTGGTCAGACTACTGCTTGACCTTACTCCTAAAACCCACCTCACCCCTGCTCATTTTGACAACCTAGGATGGCTTAGAGTAGACGACAGAGTACAGCAACTTGCAATGGGCCTGGTCTACAAGATACACTACACCACTAAGATATCCATGTGCATGTCGAAATACTTCCCAAAGGTCAGTGAATACCACGACCACAACACCAGAGGGAGTTCCACAAATCATGTTCAACCCAGATAAAATAATTTAAAAAGTAAAAAATAAAAAATTAATAAAAGAAAAATCGTCATAACTTAGAAATGAGATTGCATAGGTCTATGAATCGATATCGCGATTCTGTTTCGATTAATTGCCCAGCCCTACAGTGTGTACAGTAAGTTAGCTTGGTGATCATCATTGTGATGTAGGCTAAGCTGGCTAGCTACTGTTGGCATACAAGCTTTTACAAACACTGTAGCCTACTTACTTTTTCATCCACAACTTTTTTTCTGATCCAGATGCATAAGTCCACTTCTTCATGTTGCTGGTTTATACTTCGGTCCTAATGTTGGCGCAAAGTTTAATTTAGCCTGTGTTGTTATAGCTGTACAGCTTACTAAACTACTAGCTTGCTATGTTTCACACAGTCAAAATGGGTCCAGCTGCAGGTTCGGAGGTTAGGTTTAGCTCGGGCCAATCTCAAGTTTCTCAAGTTTCTTTATTAGTTGTCATACAGAACAGAATACTTTTATACAAAATGCTTCTTTCTGTTACATTTTGTATAAAAGTATTTTGTACTTCTGTATGACAACTAATAAAGAAACTTGAGAAACTTGAGATTGGCCCGAGCTAAACCTAACCTCCGAACCTGCAGCTGGACCCGTTTTGACTGTGCGATGCAGCAATCTCTGATTGGATTTTCAAGGCTGCCAATCATTCATCCTCCGTGTATTATTGGATTGTCAAGGCTGTCAATCATTCAATCCCCCATTCAATGGCAAGAGTTTAACTGCACAGACCGTGCTTAGATGAAGTTAATAGCCTATTTTGATTGGCTATTATTTATTATTTATTTAAATTGGGTCAAACTGTGCAGATATTCTGCACGAATATTACTGCAGTCATTACTGCAGTGCAGGCCTGCTCAGAGCTGTAAATTTTGGCCATTTTTGAAGAAAAAAAAATTCACTGGATTTTTCTTTTTTTTTAAACTTAATTTTTTAGCGTTTATCGCTTTTCTGGTCAAGCATGACCGACAGAAACAGGTTGAATCCGGATATAGAGCAGGGGAAGACATTCTGATAAATGACGGCGGGTCCGGGAATCGAACTCGTGTCCACCAGATCCGTGACGCAGCACGGTTTTCCCCGACGCAGAAATAGCGCAGAGATATGCGGTGAGCTACTGGAGCTCCCCCACTGGAATTTCTTTTACAGAGGAAAACATTTCTAATAAAAAAAAAATAATAATAATAATTTAAAAAAAATATATATATATATATGTAAATTAATAATAATTATGAGTGAATTTGTGTTTCACGTGTTGTCATAGAGAAACCTCCACTGGTGTACCACAATAATTCAGCTTGTTTATCCAAAATGGCCGTCCACTTCCATTCATTCAGACGCACGAGGCAAAACAAAGAACTTGTTGGTCTTGTTCTGCCCCCTTCTCGTTGCAATCAGCACTCGTCTGTGCTCTCTTTCAGAGCAGACGCTCCTTGGCTACAACGGTGGTCAATAATTTTCACCATCAGCGGTGACTGGTCAGTTCATGGCCGTTTACAACCGGACGTGGTCACTCGTCTGAACAGCTTGTCAAATGACGCTTGCCAGATATTTCGTCTTGTAACTCGAGACCGAAGCACGTAATAGGTTGAGTGTGGTGACAAATTAAAATTAAACTTTCCAACAATGTATTGGTTGCACAGCAAAAAATACAGCCCGGAGCCGACAGACGAGGGCAAAGTGCTGCGACATGCGCACAGTCCAAAGGAGCCCGTCATCATAGTACATCAGAGAACAAATGTATTCACAAAGTGGATCACCATTCAACGTTATTGAAGACTCTGTGACTCATACGTACTTATGATTATCGTAGGCTGCCAGTGACGCTACATTGATCCGTTGTGTCTCCTGTCTGCGTCGGTTATTTATTAATTATCAATAGGGAGCATCCATTTCTTGGTCACGGCTGATGCTGTGTCCGTCTCCACCAGATTTGCGTCTCTTTTGATGGACAGAAGTTCAGAGGATGGAACTTTTGGAAGTGACGGATACGCTACCATCATCCGCAAAGCTGTTGTTTCTGCAAAGGCACGATCACGTTGGGTTCTAATTTAAAAATGAACAAATGAATACCTTCTGTAAAATGTATACGAGTTCGGCAAGAAATCAATGTAGCCACAATCTAACCATGTTCTCACGCATTTCTCTATGACATGGCTGTTACATTTGATATTTTGCCTGTAAATTAGAATCTTGTCAGCCACATTGGCCGGCCAAGAAAATTGCTAACAGAATCCCTGGAGGAGGTAGGGAGTCTCGCTCAAGGACACAACAGGGGACAAACATCACCGTGGGGGATGGGACATGGGTCTTGACAGTCTCTTAACCACTGGGTCACCCTGACACTTAAAACTTGAAATCCTGAAACTTTGTTAAATTGATTGGATTGAATAGAATAGAAAGTAAACGGAAGCCCAGTCTGCTGTCTTTTCTGGGTCAGGATCAGGGATTCAAATAGTAATTAATATTTATTTTTAATGTTATAGTTTATGCAACTATATTTTTTCCCTTGTTTTGACCAACGCCTACACTGTAGTGTATTGAAAGAGGGCCCCTATTTACTGTTACACCACCAAAGGGTTATGGGTGGGTACAGCTCGCTAGCTGTCTGTTAACAGCTGGGAGAGGCTCCGTCGCTACAGTACATTCAAGAACAGAAAAGAAAGATGGAGGATGAAGAAAGAGAGACCGGAGTTGTTATGTTGTAGCGAAGTCTTGCAAGTTTGACATTTCAAATGTCAGTGATGTAACTTTCGGACATGTAACTTTTCTTTTCTTTTACAAAAACCTGAGTTCAGTTTGAAAGGAGCTGAACAGTTTAAATAATAATAAAGAAAAACATAAAACACAAACTAAGTGTTTGCTATAAATCAAATGGCTTCAACAATGGGCAATGGAGGTGCATCATAACATAGACCCAACTAATCGATTTATAAAAATAATTGTACATATATAGTTGCCAACTATTTATTATAATCGATTAGTTGTTGTAGCCCTATTTGGGTTATGTGGGTGCTGCTCAATGTCTGATTTTACACAGAATTACATGGCTTCTCCAAATTAATCAATATATACAGCTTATTTTACCTTTTAAAACGCTATTAATACCTTTTTAATAAAAGGTTAAAAATAACTTTTGTGCTTTCAATCAATTGCCTTATTGTGTGTATAAATTACCCTGGCAGCTTATAGGAGCCGCACTTTAGCAAGGCTTTAAATCCTTTTGGCCTCCTAATACCTCACAATGTCTGTCGAGTCTAGTCAAGAAAAACTTTCCTTAAGCAAAGAAAATGCGAGACATTTAAGGATGATCTACACCAGAGTTGATTTAAAGAAAGAGGCAGAAAAACTGAAACAAATGTTTCAGACGGATCTGGTAACGTTTTCTGCTGCCACGGGCATTGGTGTGTGGACTAGAGCTGGATAATGCAAGTTGTACGGATATCATTTCGATGAAAGATCAGTGCATGGACCTACAGATTATGTAAGTCAAGGTAATTGTATTTGCATATAGATAATGCTTCTGTTATGTAAAAGTGTGTCTGTCTTCCTAAACCAGCTGAGGGCCTATGAGGCCTGTGATGAGACTAAGGGGGCTTTCTCACTAACCATTCGGGGTCGAATCACAGCCCGATCGCTCCCCCCCCCATCCCCGGGGACGCTGATTCGCTCCAAACCTGGGCCGCTGGAATAGGTGGTTTCGGGTGCGCGCCAGTGGGAGCGGGGGGCGTGGTGTGCGAGCTTGTACCAAAACACGGAAGAGGCTTGCTGTATCAACTTGCTGACACACACAACGTCATTACTGTAATGCTTTCATGCTTGCTTGAATTTTGGGCAAATAAAAACATACAGCAACAACTGGACAATACCCACAAAAACGATATTTATGGGCAATTTGGCGAGTTCAGACCTCAACCAAACAAGCATGTTGAGCCTCACGGCTCAGTGGATGAAAACATGAAGCCACGTTACAAGCACAATACTTCCCTGGTTCGCATTAGGCCTGGCAATTTTTTTGCCATTGCTATGTCTATACATTGGTTTCTTGTTCGAATGCATTTATTTCTCTATAGACCAGCGATGCCCAACCAGTCGGCCGTGATCGACCGGTAGATCAATGACATGCAATATAATTGCCGCGAGCAATGGGCTAATGTTAGCTGCTAACTAGTAATAAATAGGCTAAGCTAACTAGCGTTAACCCTGGAAAATGCTCAAACTCGGACTCCACGACACCAGTTCCATTCGTGAGAAAAGGGGGTGGGTTATATTGACGAGGCTTGACAACAGAGGTTCAAATATAACTTCATATTTATTGGTTATTTGTTTCTTTATATCAGCATCCAGTTTCCACCACCGTATGTTAAACTCTTCCTGTGTTGACGTTAGAGCGTGACATCATCGCCTACGGCGGCTTACACGCTCAAAACGCAAACCGTAAACAAAACCCGGAGCGCACCAAGACTGCAGTGTGTACGCAAACTAAAGGAGGGAGAGGGAGGGGGGAAGTTCGCACCCAAGGACGGAGCGGAGCTTATTCGACCCCGAATGGCTAGTGAGAAAGCACCCTAATTGTCATGCATTATGTTTTAGTGCTGCTGTTTTATGTGCATGGTTTGATGCATATGCATAGATCTAGATCTGTTACATTAGCCCTCTGTCTTTACAGTACGTCTATTCCAGAATCCAGAGAAAACTAAAACTTACTTGAAATGGTCATTTGAGCAGACAAGAAGTGTGCTGTGTTGTTTCAGGACCTAGGACAGCAGCGGACGTCTGTGTTATGTTGTTTCAGGACCTAGGATAGCAGTGGACGTCTGTGCTATGTTGTTTTAGGACCTAGGATAGCAGTGTATGTCTGTGCTATGTTGTTTTAGGACCTAGGATAGCAGTGGACGTCTGCTATGTTGTTTTAGGACCTAGGACAGCAGCAGATGTCTGTGCTATGTTGTTTTAGGACCTAGGATAGCAGCAGAGTTCTGTGCTATGTTGTTTTAGGACCTAGGATAGCAGTGGACGTCTGTGCTAGGTTGTTTTAGGACCTAGGACAGCAGCAGAGTTCTGTGCTATGTTGTTTTAGGACCTAGGACAGCAGCAGATGTCTGCGGTAGCCTAAGGTGTTTAGCCTGGGGGGCGGTCCTTCTGACATTATGAATATGGCATAATTAATAAATAATGTTGTGCAGCTGTTTCTTATTGATTTTTAAATCATCAAAGATATCCCAATGACTCTTGCCATTGACTATGCTAATGTAGTCAGAATCCTGCTGAAGCTCATGCCAATGCATTTTCTGATTGCCAGATAGTCTATAAGGAAAAAACAAACAAATAGTCTAATCATTGTATTCAACAGCAAATCCGATTCAACTGAGAAGATTCTGAGTCGGGCGGCTATGTGGTGCAGTGGGCAAGGCGCTCACCACCAATGCAGGAGACGCTGGGTTCGAGCCCAGCTCTCCGCATTGCTATCAGCTTGGCTGGTCGTTCATACTAACACAATTGGCAGTATTAGGGGGTGGGAAGCTGATGGGTGGGGATCGGACGTTGTGGACAGCGACTCCTACAAGTCGGTTGGTGCGCCTGCCAGAATCAGGAAGCGACAAGGGCGGCGTGCCCTCCAAAAACGCAGACCCCCGATGCTGAGAGATCGCGCTGTGCAGGTGAAAAGATGCGACGGCTGCTTCATCGAGTACCGGAGGGGACACGTGATGTAAGGCTTAGTCCACATTGCAGCCGGCTTGTGGGAGGCATGGCCTAACAGCGTTCGAGACAGGGGAGGGTAGAATTGGACGATACGAAAATGGGATGGGAGAAAAATAGAAAATGGGAGAAAAAGTAGATAAAAAAAAATTAAAATCTGAGTCGGGTACAGCTTTACTTTTAAGTGGACCAGTTGATTCACGAACGTTTCAGTAGTGTTTCACAATAATATCCCTATCCAGGAAATAAAATAATTCACTAACAAATTCTCAAACTCCAACAAAATACTCCAACCAGCTGAGAATAGTGACTGTTTAACCCTTTCACTACCACACTACTACTACTACAACACTACCACACTACCACACTACCACACTACCACACTACAACACTACAACACTACCACACTACAACACTACCACACTACCACACTACCACACTACCACACTACCACACCACAACACTACCACACTACCACACCACCACACTACCACACTACCACACCACCACACTACCACACTACCACACTACCACACTACAACATTACCACACTACAACACTACCACACCACCACACTACCACACTACCACCCACACTACAACACTACCACACTACCACACTACCACACTACCACACTACCACACTACCACACTACCACACTACCACACTACCACACTACCACACCACCACACCACCACACTACCACACTACAACACTACCACACTACAACACTACCACACCACCACACTACAACACTACCACACCACACCACCACACTACCACACCACCACACTACAACACCACCACACCACCACACCACCACACTACAACACTACCACACTACAACACTACCACACACTACCACACTACAACACTACCACACCACACCACCACACCACCACACCACCACACTACCACACTACCACACTACAACACTACCACACTACAACACTACCACACCACCACACTACCACACCACCACACTACCACACTACAACACTACAACACTACAACACTACCACACCACCACACTACCACACTACCACACTACAACACTACCACACTACAACACTACCACACCACCACACTACAACACTACCACACTACAACACTACCACACCACACTACCACACTACAACACTACCACACCACCACACTACAACACTACCACACTACAACACTACCACACTACAACACTACCACCACACCACACCACCACACTACCACACTACTACACTACCACACCACCACACTACCACACTACTACACTACAACACTACCACACCACCACACTACAACACTACCACACTACAACACTACCACACTACCACACTACAACACTACCACACTACCACACTACAACACTACAACACTACCACACCACCACACCACCACACTACCACACTACAACACTACCACACTACCACACTACCACACTACCACACTACAACACCACCACACTACAACACCACCACACTACAACACCACCACACTACCACACTACAACACTACAACACTACCACACTACAACACTACAACACTACCACACTACCACACCACCACACCACCACACTACAACACTACCACACCACCACACTACCACACTACCACCACACCACACCACCACACTACAACACTACCACACTACAACACTACAACACCACAACACTACCACACTACAACACTACCACACTACAACACTACCACACTACAACACTACAACACTACCACACTACAACACTACCACACTACAACACTACAACACCACCACACTACCACACTACCACCACCACACCACACTACAACACTACAACACTACCACACTACAACACTACCACACTACCACCACGCCACCACACTACCACAACACTACCACACTACAACACTACAACACTACCACACTACAACACTACAACACCACCACACTACCACACTACCACACTACCACACTACAACACCACCACACTACAACACTACAACACTACCACACTACAACACCACCACACTACAACACCACCACACTACCACACTACAACACCACCACCACACTACAACACCACCACACTACCACACTACAACACCACCACACCACCACACTACCACACTACAACACCACCACACCACCACACTACAACACCACCACACTACCACACTACAACACCACCACACTACAACACCACCACACTACCACACTACAACACCACCACACTACAACACCACCACACTACAACACTACCACACTACAACACCACCACACTACAACACTACCACCACACTACTCAACCCTGCCCACTTGAATTGAAAATGCAATAGTAATTAATTTAAATTGTAATAGTCACTATAGCTAATAATGCACACAATTACAACAGAGCTTTTAAAATGTTGCGGTTAAGGTATCATAATAAGCACTACTAGAGTAGCCTATTGATATTCCCACGCAGGAGCTGCTGAGAGCTCTGGCTGGGATGAACGAACAAACCGGTATGATGAACCCAGAAAGTCAACTATTCAATAATTGGATCAAAGCAGCTTTGACTGTAATGCTGCAACTAATGGTGAGAGGAAAGGAGGGCGAGGGTAAACTCCAAACTAAAAAAGGAAAGACAAACAAGAAATGAGCTTTAAACTGAAAGACAAACGCAGGGAGGAGGAGGGGGATAGATGGAAGGAGATAAGAGGTACAGATGAAGGCCATGTCCAGACTAAAAAGATTTTGATCTTTTTCGTTTTCGTTTCGTTTTCATTTAAAAAAAGGTTTCCGTAAAAACGAAAACGTCTTTTTTACAGAATAAATGTCTTTCGTGTTTTTAGCTCTTTTATTTTGAAAACCGACCGGAAGTGTTGTCTATCGTTGTTTTCGATAACTTGTGTGTCCGGTTCGCCTGAATTCTTTTACCAACTGATTTCCAGTTCTGCGCTCTGATTGGCCACTGACGTTTCTGGTCGCGCCAATCGTGTGACGGCAAGTTCTGCCACCGGTTAAGCTTAGGCACTCTTTCGAAGTTGGTTAAGGTTAGAGTTTGTCTTAGAGTAGGGCGATAAAACACCAGCCCTGATTTCAAACTCTAACCTTAACCAACTTCGAAAGAGTCGCCTAAGCAAAACCAGTGATAAACTAGGCGTTAGGTAGTTTGCTGCTGTTCGAGGCGGAAATGGGCACGTCACGCAATTGGGCGCACATGTCACATGACCAGAAACGTCAGTGGCCAATCAGATCGCACCAGAAACGTCAGTGGCCAATCAGATCGCAGAACGCGGAACTGGAAATCCGTTGGTAAAAGAATAGACACGTCCGGTTCTGTGCTTTTTTTTTTGCCGACACTAGTTTTCAACGTATAGGAGAGACACACACACACCGTGGCGCGAGTGCAGCTTCACAGGCAGCCGGTGATGAGGAGGAGGAAGAGCTGTGGATTTTAATCGGCAGGAGAGAGAGAGAGCGCTCAAAGCCATATATAATATAATAGCCCGGTGGTGCGGTCGGAGGCAGCTCAAACTACCTGTGTTGTAATAAATTAATTGATTGATGTTTAACTTGTGTGTGTGTCCAGTCCTTTCGACTAGCAAACGTTGTCTGTATTTAACGTTACCTCAGGATACCACGGTCTATTGTATTGAGTTGGTTAGCTATTTAGCTAATGTTAGCATTGGATAGCATCAACGCTAGCTGGCTACAGCTCAACACCAGCCATGGGAATACTATTTAATAAATTATGGAGGCTTTTTAATCGTCAAGGTAAGAGAGGATTTGTCATGATCAACTGAAGGCATATGCTATGGAACAATATGTGCTTGCGTTTTCAGAAAAAGGCCAGCTATGTGACGCTAATCTCTAGTTAGTATCGTGTATTGCATCACAGTAGCCTCCCGATTAGCTCAATATACCTTCTGTAACACGAATGCAACTACTCTGATGCCATTGTTGTTTAATAATAACTCCCGGTGTTTAATAAACACTTCTAGCCAGGACATATAAGACATATGTATCATGTTTGTTTTCTTTTGTCTGGGTTTGCATGCGGATTAAGGGAGATGCGTCATCGGTTCAGGAGAAGACGCGTATCGCTTGTAAAAATGGTGACGCAATGGGGGGCGTCTTCGTCTCCAGAATTGCGCACTCTGGGAGATGGTATCAGAAAGTATCGTCTTCAGGCTGCCAGAACGCCGTTCTGTGTGGCAGAACGGTGGAAACGGTAAAATGCTTAGCCTAAAACGACCAACATCGTTTTAGTCTGGACATGGTGAAAAGGCGGGGAGGCAGAGTAGATTTACAGCTGAGAGCTGTAATAGTAGTAGTGGTTGTAGTAGTTCCATTATAAATGCAGTCCATTTAGCAGTAGTGGTGGCGGCAGCAGTAGTGGTAGCAGTAGTAGTAGAGGTTGTAGTAGTTGTAGTAGTGGTGGTAGTAATAGTAGTAGTATTACTGGTAGTATTAGTAGTATTACTGGTAGTATTAGTATTAACTGGTAGTATTAGTAGTATTACTGGTAATAGTAGTATTACTGTTAGTAGTAGTGGTTGTAGTAGCAGTAATAGTAGTGGTGGTGGTAGTAGTGGTCGTATTACTAGAAGTCGTAGTAATAGTAGTAGTATTACTGGTAGTATTAGTAGTAGTATTACTGGTAGTGGTGGTAGTAGTAGTCAGGGGAGGAAATTAGGCCACTTTACTCGCCAAATGCGAGTATTTTTTACGTTTGGCGAGTGATTCATGAAGACCACTCGCCAGTCTGGCGAGTATACAAAAAAAAAAAACATTCTGCAATCACTGCACTGGCAAACGGTGCGCGTCTTCTGAGTGCTCGCTTTAGTTGACAGTGCCACGAGAGCACTGCACAAGACCACCCGCGGACATATAATGTTTAATAAAAGTTTGCGCAGTACTGGCCAACCCGCGGACATATAATGATAAAAGTCCTGCGTTACTAGGCTAGCCATCAGGAGCACTCTCAAACGGATAACGTTAAACACAGCAGAAGATGGAAAACAGACAGACTGACCAACGGGGAACTGCATCCAACCCTAGTACAACCCTCGAGTATAAGTTACTAAGGACACATTTAAATCACAGAGGTGTAATGTTACTACTGGAAATGTATACAGTGGTTAGCTTCTCGTTTTAGCGATAGCTGCTTGCTAGCTAACGTTAGCCCCGTGTGCTCAAAGCAGCCAGCTATGTGTATCTGTTATGACTATAATGTTTCCAAAAAAGCACCGGACTACGACGTAAGGTTAGACATTTTATTTCATGCTCAAAAGCCCCTGGCTTGCACATCGCAGTCACGAAAGGGGCTAGCTAAGCTCAACCAGTGCACTGTGTACAACAGCACACCAACCCAACTGACGTTATCACAACACTTGACGGTACTGTCGTAAGACCACCGTGCTGTCTTAAAGGCACAGTGTGCCTACCCAGATGCATACACAAGATTGACGAGGCTTGACAACCGAGGTTCAAAGTTAACTTGATTGATTGAAAACTTTATTAACAGATTGCAGAATGGGTACAATACAGTACGGCATTTTCAATTCATCATAACATATGACATACAGATAGACTACTGCTACATCTATATATTTCACATCTATCTATACACTTCACAACATACTTCGGTTTTTTTCTTTCACTGCCCAACCCAGTCCAACCCAGCATCTTTCACTGCCCAGTTCAGCCCAACCCAGTCCAGAATAGATACCTCTTTCATGTTAATATGTTTTATGCTAATATTGTGAAGAGTAGAGATTAATGTTTTATGCTAATACATATTTTAAAGAGTAGAGACACGGTGTGATTATTTTACTATGATTGAAAATCTATTTAGACGAAGACATACAAAGAAGTAATTATCACAATTAGTGATTTTTTTTGTCTGGTAAAAAATCTGTTTGGCTGGTAAAAAAAATCAGATACTCTCCAGTTGGCTGGTAAGCCAAAAAGTTAGTTTCCTCCCCTGGTAGTAGTATTACTGGTAGTAGTAGTAGTAGAAATGGTAGTAATAGTAGTATTACTGGTAGTATTTGTAATATTGGAAGTAGTACTATTAATTGTAGTAGTATTACTGGTAGTACTACTAGTAGTAGAAGTGGTGGTAGTAGTAATAGAAGTGGTAGTAGTATTGGTAGTAGTAGTAGTGATAGTAGAAGTGGTAGTATTACTGGTAGTAGTAGTATTAGTAGTAGTCTTGGTAATAGTAGTAGTATTGGTGGTGGTAGTAGTAGTATTGGTAGTAGTATTAGTAATAGTAGAAGTAGTAGTAGTAGTAGTAGTAGTAGTAGTAGTAGTAGTAGTAGTAGTAGTAGTAGTGGGCCTGCACGTCACAGCCTGCTGTCACTAAGCAGTAGTTAAGCAGTAGTTGCATAACGTCTCTTCCAGCACCTTCCTCACTTTTCCACCCTAGAATGATGAGCTCATTCCACAGCCATCTGAGTGGAGCTGTGTGTGCATTTGTTTTTATGTGCATGAGACGGAGAAAGAAAGACAGTGTGTGTGGGAATGGGAAAGAGCACTGACCTTAGAGGCTGACTGCAGAGGGTTTCCTCTGCTCTGAACCCTGAGGGGGGTCAGCCAGGGGGCAAGGCCAGAACAGGAAGACAAGGGCAGGGTCCCCAGCCCAACAATACTAGAGAGAGAGTAGAGGGGTAGAGAGAGAGGGAATTAATTTGAGATGCAGTTCAGCACCGTCAAATGTTTTACATTTAAGAGTGTATAAGGGTTTAGAACATTATGATGGAAGTACACGATGTTCCATAATCCATTCTGGGTCGATAGCGAATTCTAACAATTTTTTTACCACTGAAGAATTGATATATGGAACATGGAGAACATGGTTTCATCATTATGGGGATTTCTGACCAATCCCACATTAAGACACCACCACCTCGAGGGAACAGTGAACACCATAGAAAATATTGTGCTGTGATGAAGGTATAACATTTCTGAAAGAATTGTATTTTTCAGCGATTGGATGGCGAGCACTTCTGTACTGAAAACCCCCCCTCATTGTCGATATACAGTATATATATATATATATATATATATATATATATATATATATATATATATATATATATATATATATAGGAAGTCCATACAGCTCCTGAATGCCATAGGTCTCTAGGTTGTGATTGTAAAGTTTCCACAAGGCTGTGATTATCCTAGAGGTAACAATAGGTAATCCTATACAGTGAGGTTGAGTTTCAAAAGATTGTTTCACTACAATGAAACGGCTTCTATGCGGACACACATGAATACAAGTGGTCTCATTGGGTCCACAAGAGTCTCCGCTTCCCAGTCGTACCCAAGTTGTGCAATTCCAAGGCTGTCTAGGGAAAGTATGCGGAAATAATCGAATACACCTTCGACTGTTAGCATACTAGCGCTAGTAGTTATCGTAGCCTAGCCGTGTATCCAATCTGCTGAACTCTTCATCTGCCAGGGTCACAGTCATGTTAGGGACACCTTGTGGCAACAGATGCCTGATGCATTTAGGCACAACGTGAGATTGATGTTTATACTTGGTTATTATCTTAGGCTGATGCTTTTATCCAAAGCGGTCCTATGGATAATATGTAAAAAGAAATAAGAAAAAAGGTAAGAATAGTCTGAATCTTCTAAAAAGTAAAACGGTATTTGGTAAAAGATTGAAAGAGGTCATTTAAAACTGAGGTAGGTGTACCGTTACATCCCTAAGGGTTTGTTTACAATCGTATTGTTTGTAAACATTGGCTAAAGATGGACTAGTATTTTCCCTCTGTCTAAATATAGTGAAAGAAGTGGTGGGGGAGGGGCAGATCTAGCCTGAGTTACCCTGGACGTAGAAGAGACAGAATTCCTTCTAATTACAGGAGTACAGCCTGGCATATTCTTTACCTCCCTCTCTTTCTGTCTCTCCCCTCCTCCCTCTCTCTCTCTCTCCCCTCCTCTCTGCCTCTCTGTCTCGCCCCTCCTCCCTCGCTCTCTCTCTCCCCTCCTCTCTGCCTCTCTGTCTCACCCCTCCTCCCTCTCTCTCTGTCTCTCCCCTCCTCTCTGCCTCTCTCTCTCTCCCCTCCTCTCTGCCTCTCTGTCTCGCCCCTCCTCCCTCTCTCTCTCTGTGTCTCCCCTCCTCCCTCTCTCTCTGTCTTTCCCCTCCTCTCTGCCTCTCTGTCTCTCCCCTCCTCTTTGTCTGTTTTTCTCTGTCTTTCTCTCTCCCTCTCTATCTCTCCCCTCCTCTTTGTCTGTCTTTCTCTCTGGCTGCCTCTCTCTATCTTTCCCCTCCTCTCTGTCTCTATCTCTCCCCTCCTCTGTCTGTCTTTACCCCCGTCTCTCTGTCTCTCTCCTCCTCTTTGTCCGTCTTTCTCTCTCTGTCTCCCCTCCTCCTCTCTCTGTCTCCTTTCGTATTTTGAACCGAGCTTCCAAACCACCAACAGTGTTATTTTCTTGGAACAGTGCGATCAGACAAAGAGGCAGGCTGGTTTGAATATGTGGCTTGCTGGGACGGTAGCTAAGCTCTCCGCTCTCCCCCAGACACACCGACTGTGACGCTTCATGCCTGAGCATGTCAGTTCTCTGGCAGCTGAGTGTGTGTGTGTGTGTGTGTGTGTGTGTGCATGTATGTGCATGCGCACATGTGTGTGTGCTGCATGTCAATGTTCTGTGTTTGTGATTTGTGCAGTATGCTGGGTGTGGTCTGTGTGTGCGTGTGCATACACACGTGTGTGTTGCATGTCAATGTTCTGTGCTCTGTGTTTGTGATTTGTGCAGTATGCTGTGGTGTGTGTGTGTATGTATGTGGTCGACATGTGTGCTGGATTCGCTGCATGTGTGCGAGTGCTCTACGTGTGCATGTGTGTGTATGCAGAGTGTTCTGTGTGCGCATCGCTGGCAGAGTGCTGTCACTAGGCAGGCGGTAGGTAGTGTCTCTCGCTGGCTGAACGCAGAATGACCCGTCTCCCCCGAGGCTCCAAATCACTACATCATCATCATCATCGGTCGCTCTTCTTCACAGTGGAACAGATGAGATTCTCACTCCCGTCAAAACGCCAGCCAAGCATCCTGACTGGGGCTGGTGTGCTGACTGGAGTGCTGACTGGGGCTGGTGTACTGACTGGAGTGCTGACTGGGGCTTGTGTGCTGACTGGGGCTTGTGTGCTGACTGGAGTGCTGACTGGGGCTGGTGTACTGACTGGAGTGCTGACTGGGGCTTGTGTGCTGACTGGGGCTTGTGTGCTGACTGGGGCTTGTGTGCTGACTGGGGCTTGTGTGCTGACTGGAGTGCTGACTGGGGCTTGTGTGCTGACTGGGGCTGGTGTGCTGACTGGGGCTTGTGTGCTGACTGGGGCTTGTGTGCTGACTGGGGCTTGTGTGCTGACTGGAGTGCTGACTGGGGCTTGTGTGCTGACTGGGGCTGGTGTGCTGACTGGGGCTGGAGTGCTGACTGGGGCTTGTGTGCTGACTGGGGCTTGTGTGCTGACTGGGGCTTGTGTGCTGACTGGGGCTTGTGTGCTGACTGGGGCTGGAGTGCTGACTGGGGCTTGTGTGCTGACTGGGGCTGGAGTGCTGACGGGGTGGAGTGCTGACTGGGGCTGGAGTGCTGACTGGGGCTGGAGTGCTGACTGGGGCTGGAGTGCTGACTGGGGCTGGAGTGCTGAATGGGTGGAGTGCTGACTGGGGCTGGTGTGCTGACTGGGTGGAGTGCTGACTGGGGCTGGAGTGCTGACTGGGGCTGGTGTGCTGACTGGGGCTGGTGTGCTGACTGGGGCTGGAGTGCTGACTGGGGCTGGTGTGCTGACTGGGGCTGGTGTGCTGGCGACTCCACCCCCTCCGACAAATGTATTCTAATCTACAATCGACCCTAACCCTAGAAATCTGCTCTATGATAGGATTCCATTGGCTTTATGCTGCGGGTGGTCACTGAGCTTTTCAAGGTCGGCTTGATAGAAAATAACACACACACACCACTTCCATTGTCTTTTAGTGGTGCAGGGCAATAATCCCCCTGAAGACTCAAAGAAAGAAGTACTTTCCTGAACGCACACACCGCATCGCCGCGGCGTTGGTATATTCGCAGACGTCTTTTCAGGCACACAAGACGTTTCTCGGGACAAACTAGAATATGGGAGAAGGTTTTGACAGACGGGACTATTGGAAGCGCTGTTGTGTGTACGTTGATGCCTTTGTTGAATTGTGCAACAACATACGTCAGCAGAGAGTCTCCAGTCTGTCGCCACGAGACGCCCCACTGGTTCAGAGGAACACGTGCCGCGAACTGCCAACGTCCAGCCCGTGTTGTGCTTAGTTGCTTCTCTGGCCTTAACACTTTGGGTGCCAGCTAATAGCCGCAGCCGTCTGTAGCGAGGCCACCACTAGATAGATAGGGAACGGTCACCTTGTTTGTAGAGCTAAATTAGGGCTAGGCGATATGGCCTAAAAATAAAATCTCAGATTTTTTCACACCACACCCGATTTACGATTTTAATCGATTTTTTTTTCTTTAAAAACTAGAAACGCCAAGGAAATCATTCAAATAAGCTTTGTTTTTATTTGACACAAAAGTGATCAAACCAAGATGAATTTCCCCATTGGGATTGAAGTGCAAACCTAACTTTCACCAATCTTCTATATATATATATATATATATCTTGAGTTACAAAAATGTGTGGCATTAATAGAATCGGGAGTTAACGCGTTAATATCGCGTTAAATTTGACAGCCTTAATATATATAAAAGGTTAGTCTTGATCAAACAAAGATGAATGTCCCTATTGGGATTAATAGTGCAATAACTTGCTTTTTCAACAAACTTCACTTAAAACAAATAAAAGGTGCCTCTTGATCATCAAACAAGAATGAATTTCCCTATTGGGATTAATAAAGTGATGATGAATAGTTTATTTTCGGTCTTTGTTTACAGATCAATCAAAAACACACTTGTGTGGACTTTCAAAAAAATCACAAATGTACATATTCAAAGTAAGCTCACACACAAAATCCAAACTCAAAGTGCAAATCTAACTTTCACTAAACATCACTTTTTGTAAAATAAAAGGTGACTGAGCCTATTTTCTGAAAATCTGCCTAAAATACAAGTAAATGGAATATTGCTCCACTTCTACAAGGTCCATTTGCATGTTCTTGGTATCTAGGGATATTTATGGACCTCAGTGAATGTATTCCCAGTGTCAGCAATGTTGTCTATTACTAGGCTTGCTTAAATTGTGATGAAACAAAGGAGAATATGAATTATGATTTTTCTTTGCATCTTTGACAGTGAATAACACCATGCTAATAATGACCAGACATGAAGAACTGATCTCGTTCAGTACCTTCTTGAAATCATGTGTACAAAAAATCTAAGGAAATGAATAAAGGGAAGATGATTAAACAGAAGGTTCTGTAGATACAGTACTGAATTCTCCATCCGGACCAATGCAATTTGAAATATTATTATAGAATATAGCAGGCTTATAAATCACCTTATTATAGCCAATTTGCACATTTATATATATACATATTATCTTTCAAATGGCAGAGTTCAATTTGGATTTAGTATCACCAGGCGTGCATAAGAACAGATAATGAAATCTACTGTAATCTACTGTACTTTTTTTATTTTGATCAGGGTGCAACCGTTTTGAAACTAATTTCACATCTATTTGTTGCTGCATGCTAAAAATAGGGAAGAGAAACTAACTGTGCTTCAATATTTGTCAAATAACGTTACGTTTTGTGGCTTATTATCCCGAATAATAAGAGTTATTAAAAAAATGCATACAGAACTGAAGCTTGAAACCCCATAGAAGTTTTCAGGAAGTGTAGTTCTGATAAATTCCAATGCAGATCCAGAGCTAGCGATGTCCTTTACAAAATGGCCGCAAAAAAACTACAATTCCCATGGTTCAAGGTTTTCTAAAATGGTCGCCTCGTGAAATAAACAGACCAAATCCAAAAGTAAAATCTATCTAATAACACTTTAACCTATTGCTAAACTAACGTATTGATGATAATATACATTATAAATGCTGTTGTGACATGGTTATGATGTTTATACTTTAATACGTTCAGACGGACCGCACGGGCGGAAGAAATTATTATAATTTTTTTTTAATCGATTTAATTTGGAATGGGATTCAATACTATAGTCATTTGACACTGGGTTTCTTCCGGTCAAGATGCAAAAAAGAAATACTTTTTCCATCCATACTTTCCCGTTTTATACCGTGGTGAATATGAGTGTTTCGGAATGAGTTTCGGAATGATCCGGGCCAATTCCTGAGAGGCTGGTTATAAGTCGCAAAGTGTATTATAGTAAATGCATTGGCGTTTTGTCCCTACACACGCTACTTTAAAAAAATCAAATGCATATGATCGGTATTATGTTCCATCATGAATGCATGAAAGGGTGGGGGGGGGGGGTCGTTTGTCGATGCTTTGATCGTCACCAACGGAATACGTTATGGATAGGGGTGCACCGATGTATCGGTCGGGTATCGGTATCGGCCGATAAGTGCCTTGTTGACTGCAACCGGCCTATCGGCCGATAAGCTTGAATGTGCCGATGGCAGTAGCCGATAAATATCCATCAATTTGTGTAGCGTCAAGACAAAAAAAAGTTCACAGTCGCGACCTACCTGCACAACGCCGCCCCCGGCCCACACACACACACACACACACACACACAAGCTACTGCATCAAAGTTACTACTTATTAACAAGGCATTCGTTTTGTGGCATTAACATTATATAGTTAGTGTTACACGTTTATAACATCAGCATATTATTTACCCGAACGTAGCAAGCGTTCATACTAGCTTAGTTCCTTCCGTTGCTCACAGAGCCCTGAGTTTTACCCATTCTGCAATCTGTTAATAACGTTTTCAATCAGACACATGTATAGAAAGGCTTTGTTTTATTATAACATTAGTTGCAGTAAAATCATTATGCCTCATTTAAGTCATCCTGCGGAGCTAAAAGCTAAACGTCGGCCGCGCCGTGTTGTTGTTCTAGAAAACCTCTGTCGTCAAAATCAATGGCGGACAAAAGCAGAAGTAAAAAATGCAACACGCTTGCCGATTGGTGGTAACAGCAGAGGCGGGTGCAAGCGGTGTGTGATGTAATTGGCAGAATCGACTGTCAATCAAAATGTCATTGGTTGAGACAGTCTCTCGCTGCAGCCCAGCAGGTAGACCATGCTGGGAGAACTAGTATCTAGCTGCAGCCCTGCAGAACATACTGGGAGAGAGATAGTGCTATTTCTTGATGTTTCCTTTTTTTAAGTAAGTAAAGAGGCCTATGTTCATATCGGTGAGCACAATTTGTAAGACAAATATACAGTAGTTTCATAAAAAAAAATATTACAAAAAAAAAATATTTAAAAAATATTTAAAAAAAAAAATTTTGCCACAAATATGGGTATCGGCCGATTGTGTTAGTTGAACAATCGGTATCGGTGGCAAATTTTCATATCGGTGCATCCCTAGTTATGGAGTAGCGTTACACACATATGCTCGGATCGCAATGAAAACATTATTGGATCAACGCAAGATTGATACCATATAGCCTTTACCTTGACTAGGATGTACCCCGAAAAGAATATTCCAATTATCTGATCACCATTCCATGTATTGATGTCCATCGTTCCGCCAACATAATCCAACACAGAATCCACCACGGGAGTAATTGTTTCTTCTCAATCCGAGCATTAGAGCCACTAGTCCGCCCGGACCTATATCACCGACGCACAGCCAAAGACTCAACGTTTCAAAGGATGTGAAATACCGGCCGCATACCACCAGGCGGCGGCATTGGACTTTTGCGATCTCAGACTCATTCCCTATGATAACAGCAGGCTCCCTGGATGGAATAGGGTATTCAAATCGGAAAAAATTTAAAATGATCCAGAAACGTGTTAACACGTGAATGGCACTCAGCGGTTGGCCGTCAGAAATGTGTAAATCAGTGAATGGCACCGGAAGTGTTAAAGGTCCCCTATCTTATAAATGGCCTTTTCCAGCGGATTGCATTGTTTTCTAGCAATGTGGGGTTGTACCAACCAACACTGACTAGATGTGAAATCTCTAGCCAGTCCCGTTTCTTCAGTTCAGCTCAGACAAGTACCTCCCCCACTGAACCAAGCCATTCAGAATTGACTCGCTCACTGACGTAAGTAGGCGCTGATCTGCCACCGCCCGCCCACAATCAACTGTGATACGTTGAAATTATGATCAAAGCGGAGCGAGTGGAAAAAATTCGGAAGCGGTTTCCCTGTTGGTCAGCACTTCTCGAGAGGAGAGAGAGAGAGAGAGAGAGAGAGAGAGAGAGAGAGAGAGAGAGAGAGAGAGAGAGAGAGAGGCTCATACGGTGCGAGTCTCGGAGCGCACTGCATTGAGAGAGAGAGGGCTTATGTCTCTCGCTCTCTCTGTCAAGAGAGCACTCGCTGTATCACTGTCAACCTGTTGCAAAATATCATAGCGCACGCTCCCACACGCGCGCCCATATTCCGATCCGTGCAATAATATTCACGGGGCTATATCTTGTCATGCTAAACAAGTTACCAATGCATTGTCCCGTGGGATTATGCCCCCCTGCGGCGAAATTAATTAGTCCCACAGAACCATGCGTCAGCACACACACAGACACACATGAAAACACACACAGACACGCACACACAAATTGGCCAGGCTGCTGACGCCTCGCGTGCGAGAGCCTCTTCTCTCTCTCTCTCACTCTCTCGCTCTCTCCACCAAAGGTATCTGCCAGTGCAGGTGGGTGCCTGTCACTCAAAGCGCATTGCGAGTATGGGCGGAGCCCAGCCAAAAACACCTTGGACTTTGCAAGGGCAGAAAGTGGTGCACCAAAGTACTTGATTAAAAATACATAACAATGAATTTTATTGAAAAAAACCTTACAGATGTGTTCCATAGACTCACAGGAATTGTGTAAAATTGCCCAAATTGTGAAGAATAAAGCAAAATATGACTCCTAAATCAAGCAGTGAAGTGTCGAAGTGTCGCTATGTGTGCAATGTTAACTGTGTGTGTGTGTCCACACCAACTTCCCACCACAGTCAGGACAGCCGAAGTAAAAACACACTTCTTCAATCAATATCTGAAATGAAAGAAGGAAAATAAAAATAATAATAACTCTAACCTTCTTACTGTCTTTTACTATCATGCACTCTTCCACTAATTCATCTTCCTTGTCTATATTACTACCTACTATGCTAATATGTATCTACTACTATGCGCTCAAGACTGCAGCACCCAAGTTCGAACACTGTTTGATGGAACACCGTTACTCAGCGGATAGAGTTGTACCCTTCCTGCTGACTTGTCGTACAGAGCTTCTGAGTCGCTCTTGGATCAAAGCGGTCAGCTAAATGACTACATGTAAATGTGTCCTTTCAGGAGCTGATATGTGCTGAGGATGAGTGGAGTAGGAGAGAACTCGTTGGAGCCCATGTGCTCCGACCGCAAACGCAAGCTGTCTACCTGCGACACACCTGGCCTAGGGTAAGTACCTGAGCGCTGTGGAGGCGTGTCCCGTTAGCCCGTCTGTCTGCCTGTCTGTCTGTCTGGGGCGTGATAGAGATGTGTCAGAATAATCGGTTACTCGAATTTTAACTTCCATACATCAACATTAACCCTTTCACTACCACACTACAGAAGATTAACCTTTCACTACCACACTACAGACGGTTAACCTTTCACTACCACACTACAGACGGTTAACCGTCTGTAATGTGGTAGTGAAAGGGTTAAACTTTTGTAGTGTGGTTGTGAAAGGGTTGACCCTTTGTCGTGTGGCAGTGAAAGGGTTAACCTTCTGTATTGTCGCAGTGAAAGGGTTAACCCTTTTGGTAGTGTGGTAGTGAAAGGGTTAAAATGTGGGAGTGTCTTTTTAGACTTTGTCATCAAAACCTTTACTGTAAAATGTGCGTTTCGCTGGAAAGGGGAACAAGTGTGTATACATTTAAGAATGAGTAATTGGCTTTTGGTTTTAAAAAAAAAATCTGTTTGTATAGCTACTTTTGAAGATTACAAATGTGAATAATTATTTTTTGTAATTTTTTTTAGAATACTGTTTTGGAGTCTTAATTTAGTTAAGAATATAGGACGGGCATGTATAAGCATTATGCTTCAGCCTGTACCTTTTAAGTCACTGCCAAATCAAAGATTGTTGAAGGATTATGCATATTGTGTTGTCTGTGATGACTGAATAAAACTACTACTACTACTGTTTACCCCTTCCTGCTCCAAAGACATTGAATGGAGCACTTGACTTTGTGGAGCGTTGAAATATTGAATTGAGTTCTCGCACCCCATTGAGGTTTAGTAGTGTTTCTAACGGGTCTGGAGGACCAGAACTTCCAGAGCTCCACACAATCATTGTTACGGCTCCACAAAGTCCTCGCCTCGTTCCTCGTTGATGGAGCAGCCAACGATTATTTTCATTCATGTGATGGATCCCAAACTCTAGGGTCCTCTGATTTCTAGCCTCATGGTGGTGCATGTTCACAAGTATAAACTGAACTGGGGCACAGGAGAGAACATATGAGATTATTATTATAATTTTTTTTACTGGGTGGTATTACCCTTTTACCTGTCATCAGAGGAACAACGTTTTCAAACCTAATTTATTTACGATGGTAAGTTAAGAGTGTCATGTTCATTCACAGTGAAAGACGGTAGAGGTTGAGTACATTCTTATAATATAGATATAAATATCACATTGAATGAATGACTAGTTTTATTTCGAACAATACACGGTAAAAAAAAAAATACGAAGAGCATTTGCTGTGAAAAGAAAAAACAATAATAAATTAAGATCAAATAATAAACAAAACAGTCTTTTGTCCGAAAAGGAATATGCTCATCATCAGGTCATACCTCCTTATTGCAATATATAGCACAGTGTTTAATTTTCTTCCAACAGAATGATCTGCAAACAAAATCACATTCCATTGTCCATTGATCAAGTTAATATATAATAATTGCAGTTAATAAATAATTGTTATTTTACAATATATGGACTACATTCACCATACGAGTGATTTGGATTGACTTTACAAATGTAAATGCATGCATTTCTAAGCTATTCCAAACATTTTCTTTTTCTCAAGGGTTAAAGGAACACGCCAACATTATGGGAAATGTGCTTACCGTCTTAAAAACTAAAAACTAAACGTCTCAAAAACTAAAACAGTTTTTGGCCAACAGCTATGCTAGTGGTATCCGATTTCATTAATTTGTGCTACGCTAGGCTAGCTTGCAGCTCGGATCATTTTCTACCGAGCGCACAGACAAATTGGTATCTATCTTTTTGTCAGACTCTGGAGAAGACGGTAAGCACATTTCCCATATTGTTGACATGCCCCTTTTAAATTCCTGAATGGGGATGTCCTGTCTGCACATCAGCTGTACTATGTAACGTATTGAAGTCAAATTCACTCTCCTCAGCTCAGATATCTTGTCAGTTCAAATGTCAAGTAGCGGCAGCATATAGAGCATAGTTGGGCGTCTGTTTATGTCAATTCAGTGAGTGTGTTTACATACACATTGATATTCCAATGTTATTTGAGGTCCCTGGGTATTCTGTCTCTGTTGGCCCATGTAAACACTGGTTCCTTAATAGCCTGGATATGAGAAACCTGGTTATGATCGCTCGAATTCGCCATTGTATACAGTAGGTGAAAGATTTTGTCAGGACTTGTCAGCAAAACACGTTCGCCGGTCTGATGAGAGGTCCCTGACTGCTAGCAAGCTTATCTAACACTAGCCCAGCTGATGGGAGAAGTTCTCAAGTCAGGAACACGGTCGAATAACCATCAAAACGAAGAGAAATGCCACGACAAAACGTTTAAGAGGGTTGAATTATCTAACTCCTGCAAGTCTGTGGAGAAGAGAACGAATGGCTCCTTCTGCAAGAAACAAACTACGGTACCTCCACCTACTCTTCGACTGTGCAGACACCACCATGCTTAATGGAAAGGAGAGGCTTAACGTAGTCGTAGACGATTGGCACAGACTTATAATAACACCAGTATTATCCTTAAAAATTTATTATAATAAGATCCATCTCCTGATATGAATGAATCGCATTGACTCGAGCTCTGATTTGCACCGACTGAGCCTGGTCATACACACAGACCTTAATAGATGTTGGGGGTTGGGTTGTCATGGCAACCGATTTAAGCCCCCCCCCCCTCATGTGTGCAGGTGCGACAAGCGACGCAGGGAGCAGGAGAGTAAGTACATCGAGGAGCTTGCGGAGCTCATCTCAGCCAACCTCTCCAACATCGACACCTTCAACGTCAAGCCAGACAAGTGTGCCATCCTCAAGGAGACGGTCCGTCAGATCAGACAAATCAAAGAGCAAGGTACCCACCTCACTGCCTTCCTCTTAACCAATCAACAGTAAGGTACCCGCCTCACTGCCGTCCTCTTAACCAATCAGGTCTTCCCTTCGTCATGTGTGTTTAAGGAACCTGAAGCATTACACGGCTCATTTGGAATTGAATTCCTCGGCACGTCCCTCAGTGCCTTGCTCAAGGACACGTTGGTTGTCGTAGGGAATCGGATCTGCATAGCTTTTAACTATTTAGTTACTTTACACCCCAAGAAGTCATGCTTTTTTTTTGTTTTCAATGTTTTCTCTCTTCACTGGAGGCTTTTAGAAGGGTTTCAGAGCTGCGGCGCGTTCCTCTGGGTTCTATTGAAGGGGTTCAGAGCCGCAGGGCGTTCCTCTGGGTTCTATTGAAGGGGTTCAGAGCCGCGGGGCGTTCCTCAGGGTTCTATTGAAGGGGTTCAGAGCTGCGGGGTGTTCCTCAGGGTTCTATTGAAGGGGTTCAGAGCTGCGGGGCGTTCCTCAGGGTTCTATTGAAGGGGTTCAGAGCTGCGGGGCGTTCCTCAGGGTTCTATTGAAGGGGTTCAGAGCCACGGGGCGTTCCTCAGGGTTCTATTGAAGGGGTTTCAGAGCCGCGGGGCGTTCCTCAGGGTTCTATTGAAGGGGTTCAGAGCCGCGGGGCGTTCCTCTGGGTTCTATTGAAGGGGTTCAGAGCCGCGGGGCGTTCCTCAGGGTTCTATTGAAGGGGTTTCAGAGCCGCGGGGCGTTCCTCGGGGTTCTATTGAAGGGGTTCAGAGCCGCGGGGCGTTCCTCTGGGTTCTATTGAAGGGGTTCAGAGCCGCGGGGCGTTCCTCTGGGTTCTATTGAAGGGGTTCAGAGCCGCGGGGCGTTCCTCTGGGTTCTATTGAAGGGGTTCAGAGCCGCGGGGCGTTCCTCAGGGTTCTATTGAAGGGGTTTCAGAGCCGCGGGGCGTTCCTCGGGGTTCTATTGAAGGGGTTCAGAGCCGCGGGGCGTTCCTCTGGGTTCTATTGAAGGGGTTCAGAGCCGCGGGGCGTTCCTCAGGGTTCTATTGAAGGGTTTCAGAGCCGCTGGGGCGTTCCTCAGGGTTCTATTGAAGGGGTTCAGAGCCGCGGGGCGTTCCTCTGGGTTCTATTGAAGGGTTTCAGAGCCGCTGGGGCGTTCCTCAGGGTTCTATTGAAGGGGTTCAGAGCCGCGGGGCGTTCCTCAGGGTTCTCAGTCTTCAACCCTCCCACAAAAACTAACCACACTAGCTGTGTTGCCATCTGAGCCTATTATCTTGTCCGGCAGCGTGGCTACATGAGTAGAGCTCCGGACTCATGATCGGAAGATCACCGGTTCGAGCCCCGGTCAAGGTTGCTATCGGAAAGTGGTGTTGTTGTCCAGCAGGGGGCACTCTGTCCTCTGGACTTGTCAGTAACAATGCCCCTGTTACAGTGTTGGGGACACCGTACAGCGGCGAGTGCCGTTCTTCGGATGAGACGCTAAACTGAGGTCCTGACTGAATTAGGTCGTTAAAGAACCCAGGACGCCTTTCGTAAAGAGTAAGGGGTTCCCCGATGTTCCTGGCCAAATTCCCAATCAGGTCTCTGACATCAAGGCCACCTAATCATCCCTTCCCCTTAATTGGCTGATATCAATCCCTGTCTCCTGAGCCGTTCAGCCATTGTGTAGTGTGATGTGTGCCTGGTGCCATTGTATGGTAGCCATTGAGCCTGCGTAGCCCAAGGTTGGCTATATAAATGCAATTAATTAATTAGACATGAAAGGGGTTAGTTCGGCCCTCTTCCCTCTTAGCTGATCTGTTGACTATTCTGTTAACGGGGTCTTAGTCGTCAATCTCCCTTTTTTATTATTATTCTTTTTACATTTCGCTTTTCTCTTTCATCTCCATGAATAGCAAAACAACACTAGACAGAGGGGTATACCTGTATTCTAGGGATGGTATTCAATAATCAAAAGAAATGACTATCTCTATCACGATATACACATGGGTAAGGAAAAAGATCCATCTTGAATAATCCATTTGATGGTCATCGTGTTCGACAGCGCTGTCATCGGAAATATGACATCAAACTGATTTCAATTCAACGATTCTCAGAAATTGTGAAATATTTCACCCAATACTCTCTTTAGCACTAATATATAATATATAGCATTATAATAACGCAACGGCGATACCGTCACACAGATGAGGCTATAAACAATACATATGGATATATTGCCCGGCCCTGGCTCGCGCGCTGGTTGTTTGTGTTGCCCGGGGTAAGTGAACACCAGTAATTGAGCCCTGGCAGTGGTAGTGATGGCTCAAGGCCGTCAGCACCGTGTGTATCTATCTGTGCCAGACCCTGCCTCTCCCTCCCTGGATAACTAATGACAGCAGGGACACAGGGTCTATTCCGCTCCTGTGCCCCCCTCCCTCCCCGGGCTCTGGCACCAGTGGGCTCCTTCCCCCTGCATTCAGTCAGCAGCACGACACCCCTTTGTCACGACCACATTAACCCCCCCCCCTCTGCATGGGGAATATGGAAATGACAAAAAGGCATGATCCAGCCTGATAAACAGATAAATCTCTAGAATACAATATTTAGAATTGGTATGTATAATATACCACTATGTGGACATTCAGATGAGAGATGATGCGTCTCCCACTGGAAACGGAACAGGGACTCCACAATTCTAAACCCCTCCCCCTACTTTTACAAGAATCACAATTTTAAACCCCTCCCCCTACTTTTACAAGAATCACAATGCTAAACCCATCCCCCTAATTATATAAGAATCACAATTCTAAACCCCTCCCCCTAATTATGTCACAATTCTAAACCCCTTCCCCTAATTCTACAAGAATCGCAAGTCTAAACCCCTCCTCCTAATTCCAGAAAAAGATCCTATGTGAAACACTACTATCACAGATCTGAAATGACTGTTAAAACGGGTAAAGCGTCTTATTTAGCTTCCACCACAGTGTAGCTCCACCTCACATGAGCTATCTGTGGGGTTAAGTGGAGAAGGAAGCGAGAGAGCTCTATCATATTGGAATCTGCCCAGAGGGTCACAGCTGGCTACTGCTGCTCCCAGTGTTGTGCAGCCAGGTTGCCATAGTTACAGGACGGGATGATGGAAGGGCCTCTCTCCCTCTCCCTATCTCTCTCTCTCTCTCTCTCTCTCTCTCTCTCTCTCCGTCTGTGTCTCTCTCTCTCCGTCTGTGTCTCTATCTCTTCCTCTCTCCGTCTCCCTGTTGTCTCTTGTCACACACCTATGATCCCCCTCTTTTTTCCTTCCTGTTCTGGTGTCTCAGTATTTAGTATTACTCCTCCATCCTCTACATTATCTGGTGTATGAGATGATGTATGTGCTCTGAAATAGCAAAGTATATATTGTGTCCCCTGTTTTGATATATCACTGATCAAGTAAGCGTGAATTCTGAATTCCCGCCCCTCCCGCTGGTGTCTGGGAGCTTCAGCCACATGGTGGTTTTAAAAATGGATTCCATGCCCGTGCTGCCACCTGGTGGCAAGTGGTAGTATTATGTTTCATTGTGTTCCGCTTAGTTTGATTCTGTGCCCTCATCGTGAACCTATGTGGTTCCCAGGAGTGGTGTTGTAAAGTATGCAAATATTTAAGAAATTTACTTAATACAGTTACCTACAGTTTGAAAAGGTACTCTGGTAGAAATATAGTCTTGAGTTCAATTCTACTTAAGTAGCAAGCTGAGAGCGGGGAGCTCCCGTAGCTCACCGCGTATCTCGGCGCTATTTCTGCGTCGGGGACAACCGTGCTCGTCACGGATCTGGGGTACACGAGTTCGATTCCCGGACCCGCCGTATTTTCTCAGTGTCTTCCCCTACTCTACATCCCATTCAACCTGTTTCTGTCGGTCATGCTTGACCAGAAAAAGCGATAAACGCTAAAAAAAAAAGTTAAAAAAAAAAAAAAAAAAAAGTAGCAAGCTGAGTATCAGCTAAGTATAATAATAGCAGATAGTGAATGTACTACTGTTGAAAGTAAACATTCAGTCCTTTCAGTTTCCTAGAATGTTAAGTCCTCCAGTACAAATAGGCTATCAGAAATGTGCACTCACAGCAGCGGTGTAACCACCATCCTTACCAACGTGCCCTTGAGCAAGACGCTGAATCCCAAACCGTTTTCAGGGGCAACCTGGAAAACCGACATCTAATGAAGTGTGTGTGTGTGTGTGTGTGTGTGTGAGTGTGTGAGTGAGATGCACCGATCCGACTTTTTCAGTCCCGTTACCTGGGTTTGGGTATCGACCGATCCGATACCCATTGTCCATATTTACATAATTAACTCTACTTCATGTAGTGTTGTATTATAGTCGAGTAAAAACACAGCAGTTTAATTATTAACCTAATTAACTCTACTTCATGTAGTGTTGTATTATAGTCAAGTAAAAACACAGCAGTTTAATTATTAACCTAATTAATTCTACTTCATGTAGTGTTGTATTATAGTCAATAAAACACAGCTGTGTAATTATTAACATAATGAACTCTACTTCATGTAATAATACTAATAACTTTATTTGTATAGCACTTTTCATACAGAGGTTGCAGTTCAAAGTGCTTCACAACAGTAAAAAATACAGGCATAAGCGAGCATAAAAATTAAAAATGTAAATACAAAGAGATAGAGAGGTAGCAAGGTTAGGCAAATCACAGTTCTTCAACAATATAAATAATAAAATAGAATAGATTAGATAGAGTAAAAAAGTGCGGTTTGATTCAGTTTAAAATAGGCTAAAAATAATAAGATAGAACGGACAGTAAAAAGTGTGATAAGATTGTTCAATAAAGAAAAAACATATAACAGAGCAGTGTATCGCTCTTAGTACTTTGAGTTTCCATCGCTCTTAACACTTTGAGTTTCTTTACAAAGTACAGTTCTAAGTTACCTTATAGAACAACAGAGCAGTGTGTCGCTCACAACAACAGAGCATCACTCTAACATCATAGAACCGACATATGAATTTCATTTGAAGTGTATGAAAGTAGGTAGGGTAAAAATATAGCAAGGTATGGTAAATCAGTGTTTCACATTAGGATCTAGCATCCCAATAGGCTCTCTGTTTACAGTTTGATTCAGTAATACAAATAATAAAAATAGTTTAAAATGATTCAGTTTAAAAATAGTCATCAGTAAGAAGTAAAAAGTGTGATAAAATAGTTCTCTTAAAATTACAGTGCATACAGTAGGAGGTAGTGAGATAAAATTAGCATAGAACCGACACAATTTGATAGGCAGTGTATAAAAGTAGGCAGGGTAAGAATAGTGCAGGTAAGTACAATTTGTGTCGGGATATCCCTGATGTTTCTATAATAATATTTCCCCTTGCCACTAGGTGGTAGCAGATATCTATCTTCAAATATTTGCCTGCATTACCCCACAGTGAAATGCCTGAGCAAAGAGGTTTTAAGCTGTCTTTTAAAGATGTCTAGCGAGTTGGCTTCTCTGATGTTTTGGGGTCCACAGTTTTGGGGCATAGTTGATAAAGGCTGCATTACCGGTCCTCTTTTGACTGTTTCTGGGAGCCTCTAGTAGTCCAGCAGCTGATGATCGCAGTGTTCTTGCTGGTGTGTAATTTATTAGAGTGTTGGCGATGTAGCTATGTCCCTGTCCATTTAGAGCTTTGTATGTAAGGAGAAGGACCTTGAAGTCAATTCTAAATGTTACAGGAAGCCAGTGTAAAGCAGCTAAGACTGGACTAATGTGTTGTATTATAGTCAACTAACTTAAAGTCAAGTAAAAACACGTCTGTTTAAATATTAATGTCGTGAACTCTACTTCATGTAGTGTTGTATTATAGTCAAGTAGAAACACAGCAGTTTAAATATTAATGTTGTGAACTCTACTTCATCTAGTGTTGTATTATAGTCAATAAAACACAGCTGTGTAAATATTTACATAGAATGAACTCTACTTCATGTAGTGTTGTATTGTAGTCCAGTAGAAACGTGGCCGTTTAAATATTAATGTTGTGATCTCTACGTATCCATGCAATGTGATGTGGTGTGACCGTGTGTCCCTGTGTCTCCTCAGGCAAGGCCTCGTGCAGTGATGATGATGTCCAGAAGGCGGATGTCTCCTCCACCGGTCCAGGGGTCATTGACAAGGACCATCTGGGGCCTTTGCTCCTCCAGGTCAGCCTGGGGCTATACACCGGGGGCCAAAGGCCAGCGCCAATTAGCTGCACTTCCATATGCTTGGATCCCCACTTTGTTTCCATTGGTTCAGATCTCTGCTAAGTTGATAAAGAGATATTGTGCAGGTCGTGAGGGCACAGCTAGTGATCAAGTAGGGTGTGCATAATTTAATTATGTGCATCGATAACTCTAATATGATCATGATTTAATCCTTGAAGGGAAATTGGCTCACTGTCAGCTGTAAGAGATGACAGGCGCTCATACAGGAATGCACCAACAGTCATACCACGGTGCACCAAAAGACCATACAGGAACACACCAACAGTCATACCACGGTGCACCAAAAGACCATACAGGAACACACCAACATTCATACCACGGTGCACCAAAATACCATACAGGAACACACCAACAGTCATACCACGGTGCACCAAAAGACCATACAGGAACACACCAACAGTCATACCACGGTGCACCAAAAGACCATACAGGAACACACCAACAGTCATACCACGGTGCACCAAAAGACCATACAGGAACACACCAACAGTCATACGTACAAAAAGACACAAAAACAACGAAGAAGAATGTAAAACATGGGTTCTATTTTACTCTACTGTTGACCGACATTAGCTTTAGCGGTGGTGCTGTCCTTTTTGGTTCACCTTTGGATTCCAGATCAGCCCCCTTACCTGCCCCCCTCCCCGTGTTTGTCGTTCCCAGGCCCTGGACGGTTTTCTGTTTGTCGTCAACCGGGAGGGCAGCATCGTCTTTGTGTCAGACAACGTGACGCAGTACCTGCAGTACAAGCAGGAGGAGCTGATCAACACCAGCGTCTACAACATCCTCCACGAGGACGACCGGGAGGAGCTGCACAAGAACCTGCCCAAGACCAACGGTGAGGCTGCGTCCAGACGTGCTGCTTATAGGAGGGGCCACAGCGCCCAGACGTGCTGCTTATAGGAGGGGCCACGGCACCCAGACGTGCTGCTTATAGGAGGGGCCACAGCACCCAGACGTGCTGCTTATAGGAGGGGCCACAGCACCCAGACGTGCTGCTTATAGGAGGGGCCACAGCGCCCAGACGTGCTGCTTATAGGAGGGGCCACAGCACCCAGACGTGCTGCTTATAGGAGGGGCCACAGCGCCCAGACATGCTGCTTATAGGAGGGGCCACAGCACCCAGACGTGCTGCTTATAGGAGGGGCCACAGCGCCCAGACGTGCTGCTTATAGGAGGGGCCACAGCACCCAGACGTGCTGCTTATAGGAGGGGCCACAGCACCCAGACGTGCTGCTTATAGGAGGGGCCACAGCACCCAGACGTGCTGCTTATAGGAGGGGCCACAGCACCCAGACGTGCTGCTTATAGGAGGGGCCACAGCACCCAGACGTGCTGCTTATAGGAGGGGCCACAGCACCCAGACATGCTGCTTATAGGAGGGGCCACAGCAGCCAGACGTGCTGCTTATAGGAGGGGCCACAGCGCCCAGACGTGCTGCTTATAGGAGGGGCCACAGCACCCAGACGTGCTGCTTATAGGAGGGGCCACAGCGCCCAGACGTGCTGCTTATAGGAGGGGCCACAGCAGCCAGACGTGCTGCTTATAGGAGGGGCCACAGCAGCCAGACGTGCTGCTTATAGGAGGGGCCACAGCAGCCAGACGTGCTGCTTATAGGAGGGGCCACAGCAGCCAGACGTGCTGCTTATAGGAGGGGCCACAGCACCCAGACGTGCTGCTTATAGGAGGGGCACACATATTGGGGGCTGGTAATCCGGAGGTTCCCGGTTCGATTCCCGCTCCTCCCGGGTAGCGTGTCGAAGTGTCCTTGACCAAGACACTTAACCCCCTAACTGCTCCCGATGAGCAGGTGGGCACCTTGCAATGGTCGCCTCCGCCGTCGGTGTGTGAATGTGTGAGTGAATGGGTGAATGTGAGGAACAAATTGTAAAGCGCTTTGGATAAAAGCTGTTATATAAATGCATCATCTACCATTTTACCATATTGCCACAATACACACGGCCATTGACTCCAGTGGCCTGGTGGACAAAGAGGCCGTCCCATAACCGGGGAGGTTACAGGTTGAATCCCTGCAAAACACCAATGAGTCCTTGATCTGCTTGAGCTGGACACTGAACCTTACAAAATGTACACATGGTAAATGGTGCATTTATATAACAGCTTTTATGCGTGTCTCGAGAATGATATGCAAAGAAAATACATTTAAAATGTTTATGTGTGTAATATGCCAATTAATGGTCCTCGTTCATTTGACGAGTCCCCTCGTAACTGAGTGATTAACGTGTCCCTCGTCTCTTCCTGTGTCCCTCGTCTCTTCCTGTGTCCCTCGTCTCTTCCTGTGTCCCTCGTCTCTTCCTGTGTCCCTCGTCTCTTCCTGTGTCCCTCGTCTCTTCCTGTGTCCCTCGTCTCTTCCTGTGTCCCTCGTCTCTTCCTGTGTCCCTCGTCTCTTCCTGTGTCCCTCGTCTCTTCCGGTGTCCCTCGTCTCTTCCTGTGTCCCTCGTCTCTTCCTGTGTCCCTCGTCTCTTCCTGTGTCCCTCATCTCTTCCTGTGTCCCTCGTCTCTTCCTGTGTCCCTCGTCTCTTCCTGTGTCCCTCGTCTCTTCCTGTGTCCCTCGTCTCTTCCTGTGTCCCTCCCTTGTCTCTTCCTGTGTCCCTCGTCTCTTCCTGTGTCCCTCATCTCTTCCTGTGTCCCTTGTCTCTTCCTGTGTCCCTTGTCTCTTCCTGTGTCCCTCCCTCGTCTCTTCCTGTGTCCCTCGTCTCTTCCTGTGTCCCTCCCTTGTCTCTTCCTGTGTCCCTCGTCTCTTCCTGTGTCCCTCCCTTGTCTCTTCCTGTGTCCCTTGTCTCTTCCTGTGTCTGTCCACCAGCTGCCAACGGAAGCTCGTGGACCGGAGAGGCGCCCCGGCAGAAGAGCCACACCTTTAACTGTCGTATGCTGGTGAAGTTCGGCCACGCCCAGGCTCACGCCCAGAGCCACGGGCCCTCGGAGGAGGGGCCGAGGGGCCAGCGCTATGAAACCATGCAGTGTTTCGCCCTCACACAGCCCCGCGCCATGATGGAGGAGGGAGAAGGTAGGAGGGACGGCTGGCTTTGTGTTTTTTTTGGAATAGGGAGACCACTTTCCCCACTGCCGGTACCGATGCCACGTACTAAACCAAACCGGGGGATTGATCCCCATCCAATACGGAATGGACCCCGCCCTCGTTTCTTGATCCTCCAATCACGACTGTTGCTTCCCTCGGACACACTAGGAATGCTAGTTGTGATTGGAGGATCAAGAAGAGAGGGGGCGCACTTTGAGATAAGCCCATTAGAGCATTTGTCGGAGTCATTGGACAAACATGATTGAGACGTCTTGTCATGTGAAACATTTTGGTGTTTGCCACATGTCCAATACTAGTATCGGTGCATGCCTATCCAAGGTGAAATTAGATTAGATTCAGATGTATGGTTATTATTATTATACAGCACAAGTACAGTACAACGAAAAAGAGGTTTGGCATCCAACCAGAGTGCAAATGTAACAGTAAATTGCAACAGCGATATACAATGTACAGGTGATTAAACTGGATATGAAATGTATAAATTAGTACTACGGAGTGTAGTGCTAAATCGGATGCATCTACAGAGTTGTTGTATAATAAACAAAGATGGTATGGCTACTACTGGCCAGCAGCGTAATTAGTAAGAGTAGGATATGTACAGATATAGATATAGTAAAGGACTATGCGCAGGTAAGTGCAGACGGGTGAGAATAGATATATAATGCGGTCCCAACAAGGATCGTTATGGTGTACTGATGTATTGTGTTTTGTGTTCAGACTTGCAGTCTTGTATGATCTGTGTGGCGAGACGCATTACTGCTGTGGAGAGAACGGAGAGGTTCAGCACCCGACACGAGCTCACTGGTGAGGTCACTCTGCACTTACAGTAGGGGTGTAACGATGCATCGATTAATCGAAATGCATCGATTCTAATGTGACGATTCAACTCCATCGATTTGAAAATGTTAGAATCGAAATTAATCGAAATAAACACTTTTTTTTTAATGTTTTTTTTTTTGTGTATTGATTTTATGGACCTATAGTCCATTCATGCTGAGTGAATCAGTTCCCCCAGCCACATTTGTGTATTCAAAATGTTTTGGGGAATTAACTGATAGAAAATGTATCGAATCTAATCGAATCGTGGTCAAATGAAGAGATTTCATGATGCATTGAAATATTGAATCGTTGCCTGAAGAATCGTAATCGAATTTAATCGTTGTGCCTGTGAGGTTGCATCGTTACACCCCTACTTACAGTACATACACCATACTCTGCACTTACAGTACATACACCATACTCTGCACTTACAGTACATACACCATACTCTGCACTTACAGTACATACACCATATATACTCTGTACTTACAGTACATACACCATACTCTGCACTTACAGTACATACACCATACTCTGCACTTACAGTACATACACCATACTCTGCACTTACAGTACATACACCATATATACTCTGTACTTACAGTACATACACCATACTCTGCACTTACAGTACATACACCATACTCTGCACTTACAGTACATACACCATACTCTGCACTTACAGTACATACACCATACTCTGCACTTACAGTACATACACCATATATACTCTGCACTTACAGTACATACACCATACTCTGCACTTACAGTACATATACCATATACTCTGCACTTACAGTACATATACCATACTCTGCACTTACAGTACATATACCATATACTCTGCACTTACAGTACATACACAATATACTCTGCACTTACAGTACATACACCATATATTCTGCACTTACAGTACATACACCATATATACTCTGCACTTACAGTACATATACCATACTCTGCACTTACAGTACATACACCATATATACTCTGCACCTACAATACATACACCATATATACTCTGCACTTACAGTACATATACCATATATACTCTGCACTTACAGTACATATACCATATATACTCTGCACTTACAGTACATATACCATACTCTGCACTTACAGTACATACACCATATATACTCTGCACCTACAATACATACACCATATATACTCTGCACTTACAGTACATACACCATATATACTCTGCACTTACAGTACATACACCATATATACTCTGCACTTACAGTACATACACCATACTCGGCACTTACAGTACATACACCATACACTGCACTTACAGTACATATACTATACTTTGCACTTACAGTACATACACCATACTCTGCACTTACAGTACATACACCATATATACTCTGCACTTACAGTACATATACCATATATAATCTGCACTTACAGTACATACACCATATATACTCTGCACTTACAGTACATATACCATATATAATCTGCACTTACAGTACATACACCATATATACTCTGCATTTATAGTACATATACCATATATACTCTGCACTTACAGTACATACACCATATATACTCTGCACTTACAGTACATACACCATATCCTACACACAAGTACCTTCCCTCATGTTCCTCTATGCTACATATTCAGATTATTTTATTGTCAGTTTTTAAAATGTACATACATTTACATGTACATAGAAAAACGTGAGATGCTTGTTTTTCCCGGCTCCTCAACCGTAGTAGTTTTGTAAACATGGTACACAACGTATATTCTATCTATATAACTATAAGCTATAACTATATAAACTATAACTATAAACTAAATAAGCTATAAGTAGACTATAGACTATAAACTAAAACTATAAACGAAACATATACATAACGTTACATTCCTATCTATACAAACTATGCTACACTAACTGTATAAATAAACACTGTTATAGTTTTAAACGATATACTATAACTATAAACTAAGTCACTAAGGTGCTTATGTGTGCATGCTCATGTGATAATAGTAAGTTAGTGGAATTGAATGACCTTATCCTTCAGTACCTGCTGAAGGGGACATGCTTACATACTTAGCTTTTTTGACAACAATGGCAGGGGCCGGTCCCCTGAAACAGGTGCCTAATCAAATCCATATCGGAGTCGATCTAATCTAAATGTAATCTGGTAATTTGGTGCCGATGCCCAGTCCTAGACTTTTATATACGTACCTCTCTCTTTATCTGGTTTTTCATTTGAGGTGTTTTCAGAAGTCTATCTATGTTATATTCTTAATGGAGATTTACAACTATTAACTATAACTACAAATAATTGGAGAACTAATGGTGGCAGAACTCAAGAACTACTAGGAATGTCTGCTCACTAAGTGTGTTTGACTCTTTTTTTTTTTAAACTTTGGCCATTCCGCTGGCTCTTTTTTGCGTTTATCGCATTTACTCTGGTCAAGGATGACCGACAGAAACAGGCTGAATGGGGTACAGATGGGGGGAAGACACTCTGGGAAAGGCACGGCTGCAGTCCGGGATTCGAACTCGCTAAACCCCAGATCCGTGACGAGCACGGTTGTCCCCGGCGCCGAAATAGCGCTCGAGGTACGCGGTGAGCTACTGGAGCTCCCGTGTGTTTGACTCTTAACCACCTAACCTGCACAGACTACAACGTACTGTATAACGTATGACGTATATCATGCCAGTTGGGGTACCTTATGTATACTGCACCTGTGTATACTGTTTACTTTACTTACTCATCGTATATATTCAAATTCTAATTGACCATATTTATTGTAACGTATAATATAACTGATGAGGGCGACTGTGAATCAGGAGGTAGAGCAGTCGTCTGGTAATCGGAAGGTTCCTGGTTCGATTTGTATTTGAATAGTTCATTCATTCATTCAAACCCACATTCATTGCACACACACCCACATGCACACTCACTTTAAACAAACACCCATCTTTAACATTCACTTTAGACACTTTAAAAACTTTTTTAACACTACACCATATTTTATCTATTTATTTATTTACATACCTCAATTTAGCATTTAAAAAAAGTTAGCATTTTTTACTTCAGTTTGTACTTTAGGTTGTACATTGTATATTTTGTATAGTGTTTTGTATAGTGTTTGGACTTTATTGTTTTTACAGTATGAAACACATTCTCAGGGGGCTCCAAGCATTTCACTGTAATGTACTTTATACGTGACAAATTAAACAACACTTGAACTAGTTCCCAGTGACTTATCGAATAGTAATTCTGTGAGTGTTGCCCATCCCTACTGCATATCATGAAGCACAGATGATTCATTGTTTGCCTCGCTGTGTGTTTCCCAGGGAAGCTGATTGAGATCGAGCAGCAGAGCTCTCTCCACACCACCATGCGTCCCGGCTGGGAGGACCTGGTGCGACGCTGCATGCAGATGTTCCTGCACCGCAGCGAGGGCCAGCCCTGGTCCTACAAGCGCCACTACCACGACGGTACGCTCCACGGGCTCGGCGGCGCTCGCTCACCGTGTTACTGAATACCAGGCGGGGTTTCTCACAGGCTCCCGGCTTATTTTAGTTTTTAGTTTAGTTATTTTAGTCAGTTTTCTTTGAGGGACGGTGCATATTAATCAACAGTTTATACATTTATAAATTAATACAAATTAAAAAAAAAAATGTAAATAAGCCAACATTAGCAGGGTTGCTAGTTTTCAGGTGTACTCCCTGGGCTAACGTCACAGTGACCAAATGCGTCCACATTTTTATAGGATTCTATCACATTTTCATAACAATAGCGAATATTACTTACCCTGCGCCGTTTTCATTGAGCTTTCTTACAAATTAACGATGTTTTATTTGTCCTATATATGCGGATAACATTTAAAATCTTAAATTGTACCATTTTGTTTCCCTTTAGACAACAAACATTATGCTAATGATGCACTTTTGTTAAGATAATTAGTTTACCATTCGCGGTCACTGTACTGAGGTCGCATTAATAGTTTACCGCTGTTCAGATCGCGTCAAAGAATAGACGCGTCCCAGTGACCTGTGACCTGTGCTAAAGGTCTTGGGAAATGTATTGTTGTAGTTTTCAACATTTTCACCTTTTAATTTTAAACCAATGCTGCCAGAAAGTGTATCGTCACCTTGAGCGGCTACCCTCGCACTTCCGTAAACACCGTTGCCCAAAAGAGATTCCCACTTTTTACTGGGAATGGGGCGTGGCCGTATTTGGTCCCAGACAATAATGCCTCTTTTCCATTGCATGGTACCTACTCGACTCTACCCTACTCTACTCTACTCGCTTTAGGTACCTGGTACTTCGTTCCTTTTCCACTGCAGGTACTAAAATAAAGTACTCAGTTTGTCTCCGTGTGGGGAGGCGGGGCTGCTGGTGTACAGCTGAGAGCTCCATAGCTCTGAGAGCTCCAGCATAGCTATGTCCGTGAGCTAGGCGCAAGCCAGAGTAAAACACAGTTTTCAATCAATCAATCAATAACAACATTAACGAGACTCTTGTTGTGTCTATTCTGCTAACGCTAACGTTACCTCTCATTGTCTATTCTACAAGCGGTAACGTTAGCTAGGCTGTATGCTAACGTTAACGTTAGCATTAGGCTAACAACAAAGCTGTAACGTTACCAGTCTCGAGTCTATTTGCTAACGTTAGCATTAGGTAATAACCGGTTTAAAATGGATGGTGATTACCTCACGTTGTGTCTATTCTACTAGCATTAACGTTACTCATACAAACAATCAATAGCGAGTTATATTGATCACGCTATGTACGATAGCCATGCTAAAACGCTAGCACAACATTAGCACCTAACCTAACAACAAGCTTAAGCCTTAACAAGTCAGCGATCTTTTTGCGAGACTAAACTCTCCGCTCGGTGGCAAATTGTGTTGATGTCGGTTTTGTTTAATCAATAAATGAGGCAGAATACACAGTGACTGTATCCTTTGTTTATTGCACTTGTGCCTGCTGCAAACATAATTGAAATCCTATGCGAGACATTAAAGATGGCGGCTTTCTGTTTTCATTCAGACTCTCCAACGAGTGACGCGTCTCTCTTCTGACCAATCAGTGGTCTGCAGTGTTTCATGTGACTTTTCTGGTACCAGTTCTACTCGCTTGGCACGCGCTTGGAACCTCGACAGAGCAGGGACTAAAAAAGTACCCAAAAAGTACCCAAAAATTACCTGGTACCAGGTACTTTGGTAATGGAAAACCGAAAATGCCGAGTAGAGTAGAGTCGAGTAGGTACCATGCAGTGGAAAAGGGGCATTGAGTGGCTGCGATTGGTCTACGTTCCGTTAGATGTTTAAGCCAGAAAAGAAACAGCGGTGGCGGCGGTTCGGGGAAGAGAAAGGAATGTGTGTGAACGTGAAAGACCAGAGGCACTTTTAATCTCGATTCTCTAGGGGCTGTCAAACTATAAACGATAGGCTGTGATTTATTGAAATTAAATCAAATGAAAACAACATTACATGACGGAATGCATCTGTGGGAGCTGCGGTAATGAAGCGATGTGAGACACGGTGGTGCGGGGGCGGGGGGGTCATCGCAAGCACGTGGCGGTCACGGGAGTCTTCCTGTGATCCATTTTGTCAATTTTATCTAACAGTAGCTTCATTGACAAACGCCGTTGATCCAGCTGCACTGGCCACTCCTCAGGAACACCGTCGTTAGCGAAGACAGCTGGGCTTGTAGACTATACTGCAAACTTGTCTCTTCGGTCGGCTTCGTCCAGTGATTCTCAAGGCTATTCTGTCAGCCCCCCCCCCCCCCCCCTTTTGTGGACCAACATTTTTGGTGGGCCCCCCCACTCCAACAAAATAGTCATGAAATCATGAGCTTTCAAATTGTGCCACGACTTAACAATAACATTCTACATCAGTAACAATAACTCAAAACGTGAGGGAAGAAAATATGAAATTGTGCAATCCCTTTGCTAGAACAATAACATACATAACAATACAGTTCAATAGAAGAGAGAGAGGGAGCTTATAGCAGACTTAATCATTTTAGAATAGTTCTGCTAATGAAGTGAAATATTTATTATCAACTATCCAGTTCGTTTTTATAGTGTAACATTGGGTAACAGCTTGCAGTAGGGCTATGTTTTTTTTCTCCTGTTATTGTAAGTATTGATTGTTAAATATGTGTAATTGACAGACTATCTATTTCTATTATTTATTTATTCTTTTGAGTAAGGTGCAGGCAAAATAAATTTGTCTTCTCCCTGCTCCTTTTCGCTCATGGAATGTGCAAGAGGCGCTTTTATTATGAAATTATGCTGTTGTGCTTTTATGGAGCTGTGCATTGCCATGAACGGAACAAATATAAATTAAATTAAATGAAGATGGACAAATCATGAAATTGGCAGATACACATAAAAATAGACCTATCCACCCAGTATTTTATAATGAAATGTGCCATTCAGTAGACCAGGCGTCGTCTTGTCCCTCTGTATCCTCCTGGTTTGCATGTCGGAGAGACCAGGAAGCACTTCCCAACACCGCTTGCTTTAGAAGTTATGGGAGGCGGCTGGGGTCAAAAAGGCTACCGTACTTTTCGGACTATAAGCCGCGGCTTTTTTCCCCATTTTTCGACCCTGCGGCTTATATAACGGTGCGGCTTATATGTGGACAAACCCCGAAATATTGCTTTTTTTACTGCATTGAAATGTTATTTATCTGTTCCCTTATTTGCTAAACTTAATACAACTTGTAAATGAGTTAATGTTATTTGTCCGACAGTATTGTGTCCCAATGGGAGTCATTCTCTGTAGAGGTGGGAACTTAAAGCTCAATATAAGAACGGCCATGCACCACCACTCACAGAATCGAGAAAGAGCAATCAATCTGTCGAGCCTTTCCGTGTCCGGGCCGGGTGAGGTTTCCCGTGTTGAGTCAAATTAAGCCGCAGGCTCCACTCCTTACATATGGTAATTAAACATTAAAATTTAAAACACATGCGGCTTATAGTCCAGTGCGGCTTATATATGTACACATCATTCAATTTAGCTGCTGCGGCTTATAGTCACGTGCGGCTTATAGTGCGAAAAGTACGGGGTAATGTGATTTAAAAAAAATATATATATCCTTTTTTTTTGTAATTTGTCGCCAGAATTACCACAATGATATTGACATCCCTAAATGTATTTTTTAGGTTTGGGGAATTTATTCATGTCAATAAATATAAATAAATAGATTCCAAGTCCTTTCCTCAATGCCTCTCCCTACTTGTTTTGATCCCAATAATTTGTCCTGCTTCTCTCTCTCTCTCTCTCTCTCTCTCTCTCTCTCTCTCTCTCTCTCTCTCTCTCTCTCTCTCTCTCTCTCTCTCTCTCTCTCTCTCTCTCTCTCTCTCTCTCTCTCTCTCTCTCTATCTCTGTGTCTTTCTCTCTCTCTCTTTCTCTCTCTCTCTTTCTCTCTCTCTCCGTGTGTCTGTCTCTCTCTCTCTCTCTCTCTCTCTCCCCCCCCCCAGCTCTACACCACGGCCACGCAGAAACGCCGTGCTACCGCTTCGTCCTCTCTGACGGAACCCCGGTCACGGCCAAAACCAGGAGCGACTTCTGCCGGAACCCCAACTCTACCGAGCAGCCCACCTTCCTCTCCACACACCTGCTGCAGAGGTGCGAGCGCTGTCACCACGGTCACCAGCCCGTGCAGTAGTACAATCAGATGCACCGCAAACCGACATCTAATCTTGGAACAATAACTAGCGAAAGTGCCATGAAAGCTTTCTTGTGTGTTTTGGTCTCAACCGTAACATTTACAAAAATTGACCCTTTTTTTTTTTTTTTTTTTTTTATCCCAATGTTAGTCGTATGCCAATTCCCAATCCCCTTCCTGGTCGCTGCGCACTTACCCCCCACAGTCGGTCTGGGAGAGTGGAGGCTATCACGTGCTTCCTCCGACACACGTCCAGCCAATCAACCGCTTCTTTTCACCTGGCAGCGCGGATTCTCACTGAGAGGGCATAGCGTGTGGAAGGATCACACTACCCCCCTTAGATCCTATCCGCGCTTAGCAGGCGCCCCGACCGAACTGTAGGAGTCGCTGTTTACAACGACCCGGACCCACCCCTCCAGCTTCTCCCACCCTCTAATACTGCCAATTGTATTAGAGTGAACGGCCAGCCAAGCTGGTGACAACCCCGGAGCTGTGAGCTGGATTCGAACAGGCAAATCCAGCCGCTCCGGGGTTGGTGACGAACGCAATCTCCGTTACGCCACCTGACCGCCCTAAATGTAGTCTCTTCAATATTTTACTTCAATAGTTGGGTTGACAGTGGCTCATGAGGTAGAGCGGTCGTCTGGTAATCAGAAGTTTCCCGGTTCGATTTCCCGCTCCTCCCGGGCAGGGTGTCAAAGTGGTCCTTGGCACCTTGGCATGGTCGCCTCCGTCGTCGGTGTGTCTATGGGTGAATGTGAGGAACAAATTGTAAAGCGCTTTGGATAAAGGCTGTTATATAAATGCATTCATGCAAAACCATTCAATATCTATAGGCCAAAGTGCACTCATAGCGGTCTATTTCATATTCATTGTGAAGAAGTTGAACTACTTTGGAGCAAAGCTGTGTCGTGTCTCGCGCCGTCGTTCCCTTGGTTTTTTCAATGTGTTGCGCCGCCTCTGGATTATGTTTAGTGGTCCTTAAAAAAAAAACTACATTGTGAGCGATTGTGCTCCGGGCGACAGTGGGTCAGGAGGTAGAGCGGTCGCCTGGTAATCGGAAGGTTCCCGGTACGATTCCCGTTCTTCCCCGGTAGCGTGTGTCGGAAGTGTCCTTGAGCAATACACCTAACTGCTCCTGATGAGCCGGTCGGCGCCTTGCATGGTCTCATCCGCCGTCGGTGTGTAAATGAGAGGCGCAAACATTTTAAAGCGCTTTGGAGAAAAACACTATAAACGCACCATTTACTTTGATGTGTCCAGCTTATCGCCGCTGTCGCATGAAAACGTAACTCCAATTGTAACGCATTCACACCACATAGTATAAATAAACGGCAAGAATCTTTCTGATTTATGTTTGGAGACGTGCGGTTTTCATGCAACAGCGACCATCATATTGAATCTGAATTTCACCTAGTAACCATATTTCATTTCTCTCCCAGGGAGCCGAATGGTTACCGGGGCAACCAGGCGGGCGCCATGAGACCGCAGGGCGTGGCCGCCCAGAACCCCAACCACGCCCAGATCAACGCGGCTCCGGGTGGGGCGGGAGGGGCCATGAGCCGGGGCTACAGCATGGGTGAGCAGGGCAACGTGCCACAGAGGGCGGGCGCACCCCCCTACGCCGGGGGCAACCGGGGGAGCCCCATGAACCAGATGAACCCCATGCATCAGATGAACCAGATGAACCCCATGCATCAGATGAACCAGATGAACTCTCAGATGCACCACCCCATGAACTCCCAGATGAACTCCATGCACCAGATGGGGCACCACGGTATGCAGCATCCGCAGCAACATCCACAGCAACATCCACAGCAACATCCACAGCAACATCCGCAGCAGCATCCACAGCAACATCCGCAACATCCGCAGCAACATCCGCAGCAACATCCTCAGCAACATCCGCAGCAACATCCTCAGCAGCATCCACAGCAACATCCTCAGCAACATCCACAGCAACAGCACCACCAACATCCGCAGATGGGTCCGTTCCATCGAGGAGGAGGGGGCGGGGAGGGCGGATACGGGATGGGGATGACCAGCCCCCCGCAAGGGAGCCCGGGGATGAGCGGCCCCCAGCACAACATCATGGGCTCCCCCAGGGTCAGAGGGAGCCCCAAGATGGGTGCCGGCCCCTTCTCGCCAGGAGGTAGGAGTCCTGAGCGCCGTGTCTCTAGAATATTGTGCTGCTACTGACTGTTGTGCTCCGGTTGTGTGAAAGAAATCTTCAGTTTTTGTGTTCGGTGTGAAGGTTTACAAGGTGCTTTCTTTTTAATTTTTTAATTTTCATGAGTCCAGGGTCGTGGGGGCGACAGTGGCTCAGGAGGTAGAGTGGTCGTCTGGTAATCGGAAGGTTCCCGGTTCGATTCCCCCTCCTCCCGGGCAGCTTGTCGAAGTGTCCTTGAGCAAGAAGGTTAACCCCTAACTGCTCCCGATGAGCAGGTCGGCACCTTGCATGGTCGCCTCCGCCGTCGGTGTGTGAATGTGTGAGTGAATGGGTGAATGTGAGGAACAAAATTGTAAAGCGCTTTGGATAAAAGCGCTATATAAATGCACCATTTACCATTTTAGGGTCTATGAAACCATTTGAAAACCCATTGTACATTGTACAAATTCCAAAAATATAGTTGACAAGGGCTTAATAATCTTAGTTTTTAAAATGATCTTAAACGTTTGTTTGGTGGTACAAGCTGTTTATCGGGCACAATCGAGTTATTCGTTATCCGAGGTTGCGTTTTACGTGGTACACCTGTTTAAGCTACAGACTTGGCACACGCCCGTCTTCCTCCTGCAGGTATGAACTCTCCCATGAGCTCATGCCTCTGTGTGCCTCCTGCAGGTATGAACTCTGTGGCTCTGTTTCTCCTGCAGGTATGAACTCTGTGGCTCTGTGTTTCTCCTGCAGGTATGAACTCTCCCATGAGCTCCGGTCACCCGGGAGGCCCCTCCTTCTCCAGCAACTCCCTGAACGCCCTCCAGGCCATCAGTGAGGGAGTGGGCAACCCCCTGCCCTCCCCTCTCAGCTCCCCGCCCCCACACAAGCCCGACAGCTCCCCCAGCATCCATTCCACCAACCAGAGCCAGAACCAGGCCCACGGTGGCCCCTGTAAACCCGGCCCCCCAGGCCACTCTGATTCCAAGAGCCCGGGCGGCCCGCTGGGGGCCGGGGGAGAGCCGCAGCAGCAACACCCCCACACGCCCACCGCCGAGGGCCCCCCCGAGAAGCCCGACAGCCAGGCCGGCAGAGAGGGAGGCCCGCCGCCCGCGGGAGAAGCCAATCGACGCGTCCCCGACGCCAAGGGCCACAAGAAGCTGCTCCAGCTCCTCACCTCGCCCACGGACGAACTGGTGCCGAACGTGACCCCCGGCTCCGGCCCCGTGTCCACCTCCGAGACCAAAGAGGGAGGAGCCGGGGTCACCAGCCCCTCCTCCTCCGCGGGGGGCGTGTCCTCGTCCACGGCTGGCCTCGGTCAGCAGGGCCTGGGAGGGGTGTACTCTGCCGCCGGGGGCGCGGGGGCTCACTTCGCCAACCAGTCCTTGCAGGAGAAGCACAAGATCCTCCACAAGCTCCTGCAGAACGGGAACACGCCCGACGAGGTGGCGCGCATCACGGCCGAGGCCACGGGGAAGAGCTCCCTGGAGGCCGGGGGCCCGGAGGCCGGAGGAGCCGGAGCCGCTGGGGGAGCCCGGGGGCTGGAGGTGAAGCAGGAGCAGCACAGCCCCAAGAAGGAGAAGACGCACGCCCTCCTCCACTACCTCCTCAACAAGGACGACTCCAAAGACGGCGGCGGCGGCGACGTCAAGCCAAAGGTCGAAGAGCTGGAGGGGAGGGCGGGCGCCCAGGGGTCGGGGGTCACCAGCTCCGATCCCCAAGCCCCAGAGGGCAAGGTCAAGACCGAGCCGACTGACGAGGTAGGGATGCCTGGTTTAAAAACAAATGGATCCTTGTGTATATTAATAACCCTTTCACTACCGCACTACCAAATGCTTAAACCTTTCACTGTGACAATACAGGAAGGTTAACCCTTTCACTGCCACACGACAACGGGTTGACCCTTTCACTAACACACTACAGAAGGTTAACCTTGTGTAGTGTGATAGTAAAGGGTTAACCTTCTGTAGTGTGGTAGTGAAAGGGTTAAGTGTAGATTAGCACTTAATAGGGGTGTAACAGTACACAGAAGCCACGGTTCGGTACGTACCTTGGTATTGGGGTCACGGTTCGGTACGAGTTCGGTACAACAGAATAAAAAAATATATAATAATTTTAATATTTTTTTATATTATATTTATTATAATTATTATTATTAAATCGAATAATTTTCTATAGGCTTGCCGTGGTAGTCAGTGATACTGGTGTCATTCTGTGTTCAGGCATCCACTTGCCTACTGCCCCTTTAACAACTTATCCTTGCTAAGTTTCACTTTCACTTCTAGAGAGAATTTAACTTCACGACGAGACTGAATACTAGAGAACAGATGACATATTACAACAATGGCAGAGGATTATTTGGATTTAAACACAGTGGAGCTCAGATGATCTGTCCGGAAAAGTATGTTTATTTTTTTTTATTTGATGAGCTGTGCCTGTGAGTCCGGCGGGGGAGAATGTTGATGTGTTTGTTGGCGCGTGTCGGCGACGCGTGTGTGTTTCTTTCCATTGGTTTCATTTGGTTAACGTTATTGGGCGAACAAGAAAACGCAGCTGTTCCAATGTAAATGTGCCTTTCTCCGTGCACTTTCGCCGCTCTGAACTGAAGTCAAGGACTCTGTGTGCCGCGCGCTGTTCTCGCACGGACCTCGCGAGTGCCTGCATGTATTCTCCGTATGGCTCGTACCGCACCGTGACGACCGTACCGTAAATTCGCGGGACGAATACACGTACCGTTACACCCCTAGCACTTGATAACCATCCTTTTCTAATCATCGTCCATGTGTCTTGTTCCAGTTGGAGACGTTGGAGACCATTCTGGGAGGCCCCAGGAACACGTCTGCCTTCTTCTCTGAACCAGACTCCAGAGCTGGGAAAGAGATGGGGAACAAACAGGGCAGCGTGCCGGACAGTTTACACGGTAAGGCCGTCTTCTCTTCACTGGAACATACAAGACTACACATAACATACAGTCTGATCAAAGCTCATGGGTGTTGTTCACGATGAGTAGATTCTTGCTTTGTGGTCATTTGCACCCGTCTGGAAACATCAGCTGTACTTTATTGGGAACTGTACACATGCGCACACTCATTTCCCACACATTTATCAATCTGCGCTTAACCCATATAACGGAACATAGACCAATCTCGGTCACGCTCTTTGTCTGGGAAAGCCCAAAACCAAATTCGCTCACGTCCCATTTTGTGCGACATCCAGGCTTTTTTTTACTGTCAGCGTTTGGGAATTTCATGCCGACAGGTAGGTGAAGTGAAATTATACTTATTTTAGAATATATATATCAAATTTCATGAGTATTCATCTATATTTAGTCATCTAAAGACTATTAGATATGAAAGGAAAGTACCAGTAAAAAGTGGGACTCTCTAGAATGTGTTTTGGGCAACGGTGTTTACAAGTGTGCGGGGGTAGCCTCTCTGATCAATTAATGTTATACACAACACTTTCTGTTGTCAGTAGATGGCAGCATTGGTTTAAAAGGTGAAAATGTTATGACTACAAAATGACTACAAATCCCAAGACCTTTATCACCTAGTTGTTCACAGGTCAGCACCGGATAGACCACTGCACTTCCGCGTTACATTGAAATCGGGGAGGAGATAGCGGGGGGAGCAAATGAATGAATGTGGATGAGAGCCGTGATGTAAGTGGTTGCAGCTACGGCTGTGGGGGTGCTGGAGACATGATCCAATAGACTTTTATGCGCCTGAGTTTCCTGAACACGGCGCGACCCATTCCTAATCGATCAGAACTAAATCGGCCGAGATCAAGTCCCTTTTCCAGCACCTACTCCCCATACACATGCGCAGATTGTCAACGGAGTCTGGACGACGCGAGATGACGCACAAATGAATGTTGAATGTTCCATCAGAGGGGGGAGCTTGTGGTTGTAGTGTGAGTGGCTGGAGACTCCGAGGTAATTGTAGATGTCGCCATAAGACGCGTCTGGCCATTTAGTGGGATCATTTTTTCATTATCCTGTTCGGCTGAAAGGACACTGGCCACCGAAGCTCCCCCCTCTGATGGAACAGTCCACATTCATTCGTGCGTCATCTCGCGTCGTCCAATCTGCGCATGTGTATGGGGAGTAGGTGCTGGAAAAGGGACTTGATCTCGGCCGATTTAGTTCTGATCGATTAGGAATGGGTCGCGCCGTGTTCAGGAAACTCGGGCGCATAAAAGTCTATTGGATCATGTCTCCAGCACCCCCACAGCCGTAGCTGCAACCACTTACATCACGGCTCTCATCCACATCCATTCATATGCTCCCCCCGCTATCTCCTCCCCGATTTCAGAATCCCGGAAGTGTTGCAGTGGTCTATTAGGAAAACGTGATCTCAACACAGGAGCGTTAAACTATTAATGCGACCTCAGTACAGTGACCGAGAATGGTCACCTAATTATCTTAACAAAAGTGCATCATTAGCATTATGTTTGTTGTCTAAAGGGGGACATATGGTACAATTTAAGATTTTAATGATGATCCGCCCATAAAGGACAAAATAAAACATCGTTAATTTGTAAGAAACCTCAATGAAAACGGCGCAGGGTAAGTTATATTCGCTATTGTTATGAAAATGTGATAGAATCCTATAAAAATGTGGACGCATTTGGTCACTGTGACGTTATATATTTGTCTCAATGAAAACCGGCCTATAGAAAACGTGAATCAGGAAGTGCATATTGTCACAGACACTCCAAGAGGAGTTGACATGTTTTTGATTAGAGGGGATCTTTAAAGAACCATATTAGTTTTCACACATTTTGAATAGCCAACGTAATGGCTAATTTATTCTTAATTTATTGTTAATTAAAATAAGGTGGTGAAGTTGCATTATACACCACCTGAAAATACACAAACTATATATATATATATTTATTTTGTATACGTTTCTTTTATGTATATTTAATTTTTTTTTACGTGAAGTACCTCATAGACTGGCAATGTCACTAACAGACTCACTGAATCACTCACTCGCTCACATAATATGTATATAGTAACTCACTCATTCACGGTTAGCCACTCTGCCCCTAGTGGGCGCTCGGAGGCAATGTGCTTTGTCTAAGAATTGCAGCTCTGACACTGTCTTTGTTTTGATAACACTGACGCACACACTCTTGTGTTAAAGCCATCTAAAATTGTAAATGGATTTGTGTAGACGGTTTGTAAATAATGATGACATTTTGGGACGCACGTACAAAAAATACAACAAGTTTCGAAAGTCTCCAGGGAAACTATGCGATGTCCGACGACCTGTCCACTCGCGCGTGCTTTTATCCAGAATGTCCCTTTTTAGTAGAGATGATGAGGGCCTATGGGTCTTTGTCTGACAGATGAATTGTAATGTAGGCAGGTGGGTTAGTGAGTTATGTGACCTTGCGGCTCTTGTGTTTTCCAGAAGGGGACAGAGGGCCCATGACGCCAGCCCAACGAGTGGCCTATCAACGGGCCCTGTCTGCCGATGCTAAGCCCATGGGTGGTGGTGGTGCTGGTGGAGGAGTAGGAGGGGGGTTAGCTAGTAGGAGGAATGTCCCCTGTCCCACCCTGGTTAAACAGGAAAACATGGAGATCCCCATCCGGCCCGGAGCCATGGCTAACGGTTTCTCTGGAGGCATGGGGGGGTGTCCTCCACACACTGGTGCAACAAGTAAGTTACCCACTTTCTACAACCCAGCATAACACAGCCCTCTCTCTACCACCCAGTATAACAACACAACCCTCTCTCTACCACCCAGCATAACACAACCCTCTCTCTACCACCCGGTATAACACAACCCTCTCTCTACCACCCAGCATAACACAACTCTCTCTCTCTACCACCCAGTATAACAACACAACCCTCTCTCTCTACCACCCAGCATAACACAACCCTCTCTCTACCACCCAGCATAACACAACCCTCTCTCTACCACCCAGCATAACACAACCCTCTCTCTACCACCCAGCATAACACAACTCTCTCTCTCTACCACCCAGTATAACACAACCCTCTCTCTACCACCCAGCATAACACAACCCTCTCTCTACCACCCAGCATAACACAACCCTCTCTCTACCACCCAGTATAACACAACCCTCTCTCTACCACCCAGCATAACACAACCCTCTCTCTACCACCCAGCATAACACAACCCTCTCTCTACCACCCAGCATAACACAGCCCTCTCTCTACCACCCAGCATAACACAGCCCTCTCTCTACCACCCAGCATAACACAACCCTCTTTCTCTACCACCCAGTATAACAACACAACCCTCTCTCTACCACCCAGTATAACACAACCCTCTCTCTCTACCACCCAGTATAACACAACCCTCTCTCTCTACCACCCAGCATAACACAACCCTCTCTCTACCACCCAGCATAACACAGCCCTCTCTCTCTACCACCCAGTATAACACAACCCTCTCTCTACCACCCAGCATAACACAACCCTCTCTCTACCACCCAGCATAACACAACCCTCTCTCTCTACCACCCAGTATAACACAACCCAGTATAACACAACCCAGTATAACACAGCCCTCTCTCTCTACCACCCAGTATAACACAACCATCTCTCTACCACCCAGCATAACACAGCCCTCTCTCTACCACCCAGCATAACAACACAGCCCGGCTCTAATAAAACACAACTGACAATAGTTTTCAACACAATAGTTAAAAAACACAACTGATTAATATATTAACTTGTACTATTTTGTGAGAAAAGGACCTCTGTTAACTAATACAATTACAAACCAATCTATCCATAGAGCTCTTTCTTTCTTTAATCACCTTGTAAAATAGCATATTCGTACTCTATATTCTTTATTATTTTGACCAAATTAATTGTCAAACAACATATTTCCTGAACGTCTCAGAGAGGCTGGTGATGGTTTACATCCAGTGTAGCGCTAGTCCATGAAGCGCTTCACGTTCCCTGTGTGTTCCTCAGGACCCATGGGCAGAGGCGTGGGGATGCCCCAGAGGCCCCCCATGGCAGGGCCAGGAGAGTGGGGCGGGCCCCGGTCCAGCGGCAGCCCGGCGGCGGGGCCCGGGCACCCTGGCATGGGCCGTCCTGGCATGATGGGAGGCCCCATGATCAGCCGCTCCAACAGCGTGCCTGCCAACAGCAGGTCTATGCTGCAACAACAGCTGATGGATATGGGTATGTAGTGGAGGGATGTGGGTATGTAGTGGAGGGATGTGGGTATGTAGTGGAGGGATGTGGGTATGTAGTGGAGGGATGTGGGTATGTAGTGGAGGGATGTGGGTATGTAGTGGAGGGATGTGGGTATGTAGTGGAGGGATGTGGGTAGGGGTGTTGTCTGGGTGGTGGCCTGTACAGCTGAAGAGATAGATTCCAAAAATCTATTACTCCATTATGGGAAAGGAAATGTTGCCTGATATCCATTATAATATAATAATAATATATTATAGTATTTGAAGACGACAAAAGAACATGTACCCTCTCCTCCTGAAACATGTACCCTCTCCTCCTGAAACATGTACCCTCTCCTCCTGAAACATGTACCCTCTCCTCCTGAAACATGTACCCTCTCCTCCTGAAACATGTACCCTCTCCTCCTGAAACATGTACCCTCTCCTCCTGAAACACGTACCCTCTCCTCCTGAATCGTGTACCCTCTCCTCCTGAAACACGTACCCTCTCCTCCTGAATCGTGTACCCTCTCCTCCTGAAACACGTACCCTCTCCTCCTGAATCGTGTACCCTCTCCTCCTGAAACACGTACCCTCTCCTCCTGAAACGTGTACCCTCTCCTTCTGAAACGCCTACCCTCTCCTTCTGAAACACGTACCCTCTCCTCCTGAAACGCGCACCCTCTCCTTCTGAAACACGTACCCTCTCCTCCTGAAACATGTACCCTCTCCTTCTGAAACACGTACCCTCTCCTCCTGAAACACATACCCTCTCTCACCGTGACCCTGGATATTCTCTCCTCTGTAGGTTCCAGTGAGGCCAGTATGGGTATGAGCCCCTACGGTGCACAAGGTCCCCCGCCTCAGTCCCCCTCCTGGCCGGACAGCGCCTTGGTGATGGACCGACCCCAGAGCACCCCCGCCAGCAGGTACAAACTTACGGGACGAGGCTGGTTATACTCTTTAATGTTCCCCATGCTGCGCGGGACTGCCGCCGTGGGCTATGCATGGGGCATTGTGGTCACTCATCCACTCACTCATCCACTCACTCACCAACATCTTGTCAACTGGACCAGGAATGAGTCAGTTGTGTGTTTTTCTGTATTTCTTTTTTTACTTGAAGTAACCTTAGTGCTTGTATGCTCACTAAGTAACCTTAGTGCTTGTATGCTCACTAAGTAACCTTAGCGCTTGTATGCTCACTAAGTAACCTTAGTGCTTGTATGCTCACTAAGTAACCTTGATTTGATTTGATTTTTATTTAGTACATACAATTTATACAATAGTATAAAAACAAGGGGTACAAGGATAACATGTGAAAGTCTGTCGACTTGTTTCCAACATGGTCCCAAGAAGAATACAATAAATTACAAAGAGTTAAGAAGATAAAATAGATACAACAAGTAGATAAAATAGACAACACAATTTTCTGAAAGAGCCTCATTACAGCATGTCATGTTCCTGTTCTTCAAGAGTGGTGGCCAAGCACCCACTGCAACCTATTGTTGCAGATGTCGCTTCACACCCCTCTTGAAGACAGCAATAGTGGGGGAGTTTTGGATGGCCCTGGGCAGAGAGTTCCACAGTCGGCAGGCTGTAGACAGAAAGCCATTCTGTGAATAGGAACCCTTTCTAGGCTCATAAACTGAGAGCTGTCCAGACCGTAACTGTCGTCCGTGGACCTGGCCACGCAGGACAATACGAGATCATAAATATCTGGGGGCAGATCCATTTAACATTTTATACATATGTCCCAGTTTCAGAAAGGAGACACTCTGCTCCACAGGGAGCCATCCCACCTCATTGAAGTGACATGGCTCAGTGCTTAGTGCTTGTATGCTCACTAAGTAACCTTAGTGCTTGTATGCTCACTAAGTAACCTTAGTGCTTGTATGCTCACTAAGTAACCGTAGTAATTGTATGCTCACTAAGTAACCTTAGCGCTTCTATGCTCACAGTTCACTTGTAAGTAAACCAGGAGAGAGAGAGCTGATGGTGAACTGATCAGAGGGTGAACTGCTCAGATGGTGAGCTGCTCAGAGGGTGAACTGCTCAGAGGGTGAACTGCTCAGAGGGTGAACTGCTCAGAGGGTGAACTGCTCAGAGGGTGATCTGATCAGATGGTGAACTGCTCAGAGGGTGAGCTGCTCGGCTGACCCTGTGTTTGCGTCTGTGCACCAGGGGCCAGTTTGGGAACCCGCTGGATGAGCTGCTGGTGCCGCCCTCCACCACCGAGGGGCAGAGTGACGAGCGGGCGCTGTTGGACCAACTGGACTCTCTGCTCAACAACACAGACGTCATCGCTCTGGAGGAGATCGACAGAGCCCTGGGTATCGCCGACCTCGTAGGCCAGGTAATGGACATGACCGACCTCGTAGGCCAGGTAATAGACATGACCGACCTCGTAGGCCAGGTAATGGACATGACCGACCTCGTAGGCCAGGTAATAGACATGACCGACCTCGTAGGCCAGGAAATATATATGACAGACCTTGTAGGCCAGGTAACAGACATGACCGACCTCGTAGGCCAGGTAACGTATATGACAGACCTCGTAGGCCAGGTAATAGACATGACCGACCTCGTAGGGCAGGTAATATATCGCTGCTGGTGGGACAAAACCTCATAACTCCAAAACCCAACTTTTCAGCAGATGAAAAAAACTAACACAGATTTGAGGGCAAATAGAGTTACGAGGCTTAGACAGATGATTGGTTTAATGCTTTCCCATTGTGTAGACTTTGTAAAACCACACACACATTGAGGATGATCTACTTAGTTGATAAAAAAAAAAAAATTGAGTTAGGAGGTTTTGTCCCGCCAGCAGCGATATATGACTGACCTCATGGACCAGGTATTGGACATGACCAACCTCATAGACCAGGTAATAGACATGACCAACCTCATGGACCAGGTAATAGACATGACCAACCTCATAGACCAGGTAATAGACATGACCAACCTCATAGACCAGGTAATAGACATGACCAACCTCATAGACCAGGTAATAGACATGACTGACCTTGTAGGCCAGGTATGACGATCACGCTTCAATCTAATTACTTTGGTTCCAATTCTAACATTTGATGCATTATACAATCTTACTGTGATGCACACATTGTTTGTTTCAATTAACACATTGACCGCCAGCACCAGGGGGCGCTGATACCCCATTCATCGCCAGGTCTTTATTCAATGGATATAGTTTTAGACTGTGACATTTGCGAGTACTTAAAATATATCTTATATTATATCTATGGGTCTAATAACGCCGTCGGGTCTCAGTGAGTTGCTTCTAGTCAACATGCCCGAGACAGATTGTTTTTTCATTGGTACATTTCCGTTTTATACCGTTTTGAATAGAGTATGGTTTGGGTGTTTTTCAGTAATTCCAGTAAAAAGGCGAGAAAAAGGTGTTTACTGTAATCCAGTCATCACGTTGTAATTTTTCGGCTGATTATCTAATCATCCTGAAATCAACGCTAGATTATCATTAGTATGTCTCCTTGTCCATACATGAAATGACCGTCGTAGCTGGGAGATAATCCAAATATCTGATCGCAATTCCAAATAATGCTCGTGGAGGTCCGCACCACACTACCGACCGTTTCACAATGACGGGCAGGCGGAGTTACTGCTCGATGCCACCGTTGTATAGAACGGGTTCGCCCGAGTATTTAAACCCTGCCCGCCCGGCTCAGATCGCCTCCTAAAACACACCAACCCATTTTGAATGAGATGCAATAGCTCCGCCTGGCAGTAGAGGGCGGTGTTGACCGTCTGCCAGCTCAGACAGGCTCTGAAGAGGATACCAGAGGCTGCAGCTATGAATTATGAATAGATATAGAGAATAAATGAAATAACGATCGCTCAACGCATGGCGGCCAATAACGAGTTAACTCGTTTATGGCGCACATTGTGTTAATGATATATTCTAACAGTGAAATGGCAAATGTGATTAATATATGAAACTTTACACCCAAAGTCGTATTTCAAAGCATAATTTTACACTAACATGCATTAACTTTGATTGATTTAAATTCCAATGCATTCAGCTGGATTCATATCACTACATTATTATCAGTGTGATCTTTGTATGACCTACCTTGTAGTCAGACATACACCCACAAAGATGGTCAGACACATTCATAATATGTCACTTAATAAAAGGTTTTGATTAGTAATGCAGCTGGATTCATTCATATCACTATATTATGATGCATATCAGTGTGATCTTTGTACCATGTAGTCATAGATACTTACACCCAAATAGATGGTCAGACACATAATATGACCCTTGATAAAAGGTCATAGGAGATGTTCTCAGTACCTCATTGTAACCCGTGCTTCCTCTCCCTGCCCCCCAGCCTCATGGTCCAGAGGGCCAGCAGCAGGACCCCCGTCAGGGCCAGGGCCCGCCCTCTCCCTTCCCGGGGCCCGACTCCTCCATGGGCATGGAGCAGAAGCCCATGTACGGGCCGGGCTACCCGGGCCCCCCTTCCATGGGCATGCAGGCTACAGGCTACAGTGGGGGCCACATGCAGGGCCAGGCCCCCGGGGGCTTCAGCCCCATGATGAACCAGATGGGCCAGCCGGGCTTCCCCCCCCGCGCCGGCATGATGAGGCCCCGCATGATGAGCGCCACCAGGCCCCTGCGCATGCAGCTGCAGCAGAGGCTCCAGGGGCAGCAGCAGGTATTCATATGGCCAGACAGTTGGTATTTACTGCATTTGTGAGGACCTTCCATTGGCGTACCCTCATTCCTAAATCCTAACCCTTACCATACATGCATATCCTTAACCTCACCATAGTTCTATCACTAGCCATAAACTTCTCATTAATCATAACATGTAGTGTAGTAATTTACACACACACACACACATATATATATATATTAGGGGTGTAACGGTACGCGGATACGTACTGTACCACCTCAATGTGGTCCTCCGGTACAGTACGTGCTGTGCACAGAACGATTGCAACGGTATGGAACCTTTTTTTGCGGAACTTAAATCCCCCCGGCCCTAATATAACGTGCACAACTAACCGGATGTTGTTTGTTCATCCCACGCAGCGCGCAGCTACACTAAACAAGAGCTGTAATTCAGCATAGCATATTAGCCTTAGTATGGCGAGTCAATACTAACTGACCAGCCAGAGCTAGAAGATGCTCCCACAACATTCAAGTCTCCCGTTTGGGATCATTTCGGATTCCCAGTTAACCACAGTAATGGACAAAGACGGGTGGATCGCACTAAAGCTACGTGCCGGCTAGCCCCTTTCGTGACTGTGATGCAGACTTGTGATGCAAGCCTTGCATCACAGTCACGAAAGGGGCTACGTTGCCGGCATTGTTCAACTTTATTGTGAACTTTATCACTCATTTGAAACGGCATCACCCTAATGTGAATATCACTGGTACACCGAAGAAGCAAACCCAGCTCCCCGTGGCATTCAAGCAGCATCTCGCTATTAATTCAGACCGGGCCAAAGCAATAACAAACGCCATATGTGTTTTTATAGCAGCAGATCTGCGACCATACTCCGTTGTCGAGAACACAGAGTTTAAGCACATGTTAAAAGTAATAGAGCCCCGCTACCTAGTTCCCTCTCGTCCGTATTTCAGCCAGCAAGTCATACCAGCTCTGTATAAACTAGCCCCTTTCGTGACTGTAGCAAGCCCTGCCCCTGTATTCAAGCAGGGCTTGCTCATGAAAGGGGCTCTGTATAAACAAGCACACGCTACAGTTGTCCAAGGCATCTGCTATATAATAATCTTCAGATTTACATTAAGTGGTATTAGTAGGTTACAGCAGTAAGCATTAGTTTGCTCAGTAAATTATGGCCAATTCGTTTTATATTGTTTAATACAGTTAAATAAATAAATGGATAAATGAAAAGCAATTTTTTTGGAACCGTGACTTCAAAACCGAGGTACGTACCGAACCATGGATTTTGTGTACCGTTACACCCCTAATATATATATATATATATACGCACTAGGGATGGGGATTATCCCTTGTTTTTACCAGCAACTACACTGTGTAGTGTATTGAGAGGGGACCCTATTAACTGTTACACCGCTGAATGGCATGCTGGGTACAGGTAGCTAGCCAGGTAGCGTGACCGTCTGTTAACAGCTGGGAGAACAGAAAGATTAAGAGTGGGGGGGTTGATTAGCAATGGAATAGTTCCCAGTGACTATCGAATAGTAATTCTGTGTGTTTTTCCCATCCCTAATACGCATACAAATACATACAAAATCGCACAGAATTTCCTCTGGAAAGTACTGTATGTAGTTGCAATCTGTCCTTACAGTGTAATATTTCTTAGTAGCCGCTGATGAGCTAATCAGTGACTTTATGTACCTCATCTTATCCTGCAGTTCATGAACCAGACTCGACAGGGCATTAGGATGGAGAACGTCCCGGGAGGAAGTCCCACCATGCGCCCGGGTATGCAGCCTGGTATGCAGCCTGGCATGCAGCCTGGCATGCAGCCTGGTATGCAGCCTAGTATGCAGCCTGGCATGCAGCCTGGCATGCAGCCTGGAATGCAGCCTGGCATGCAGCCTGGTATGCAGCCTGGCATGCAGCCTGGTATGCAGCCTGGCATGCAGCCTGGCATGCAGCCTGGCATGCAGTCTGGAATGCAGCCTGGAATGCAGCCTGGACAGGTATGTATTTACTATCTACAATAACAACAACAACTTCACATCTTAACATCTTAACTCATTGGACGCCACCGCTTAAGTGCGCCAGAGGGCGGTAGAGCGCCACCGCTTTAATCAATGGGAGGAGTGGGAGATTTGCGAGTGCTTAAAATACATCTTAAATTATGGCTATGGGTCTAATACACTCGTCGATTATCAGTGAGTTGCTTGCAGTCAACATGTATGAAACTGATTGTTTTTTTCATCTGTACATTTCCGTTTTATACCATTTTGAATACAAGTATAGTTTTGGTGATTTCTAGTAATTCCAGAGAAAGACGCGATAATAGCCCTTTAGTGGAATACACAAAACATGTCATTTTTCGGCTGATTATCGAATCTTCCTGAAATCAATGCTAGATCATCATTATTGTCCTTCATCGTGCATGTTGTTTAGACCGGCGAACATGCAAAAAAGAGATAATTTTTACGTTTGTGCGTTATCCCGTGGTAAATATTGTATAGTTTAGGAGTGATCCGGGATAATTCCTGAAAAGCTGAGTTATAGGGCGCTACGTGAATTCTGCTATAAGCGTTGGCGTTTCTTGCCTGGACACGCTATTTCCTAATCAAATGTATATAATAGGTATTATGTTTCATCATGAATGCATGAAAGGGGGTGGGGGGGTCATTTTTTTTATGCTTTGATGCCAGTAACTGCATTCGTTTTGCACACCACACACGCTGATCAGCTGGATCGATATGAAAACATTGTACGATCAAGCTGGAATTGACGTCAGACGTCAGTCCTTACCTTTGATCGGGGGTATTCCAAAAAGAATATTCCAATTGTCTGCTCGCGATTTCCAGTATTGGTGTCCATCTGGTCCCAGACATAATTTGGCACAATTACACAGTGTGCTAGATGCGTTTTGAAGTGGTCGGCTGAAGCGATTTACTTGGCTCCGTCTAAATTCAGTGCCCGGAGGGGTTTAACGTTTAAGTGTAACACACAGTGAGATATAAGGTTTCAAAGGGTGGGCGATACTGCCACCTAGCAGGATGCAGCCGGTATTGCACTTTGCTGATCTCAGAATAATTTCCTATGGTAACACCGAGGTCAGTGGATGAATAATGAATAAAAGAAAAAACTTTCCAAAAAGTAATATTAAGTGGATGGCACTGAATGAGTTAACACCCTGCGGATTCACTTGGCACCTTTTAGCTTAATGAAGCCGAGGTTAAAGCTGACTGGAACAGAATATTCATCAGTATTATGAGTATTATCTATATTCATCAGTATTATGAGTATTATCAATATTGATCAGTATTATGAGTATTATCAATATTGATCAATATTATGAGTATTATCAATATTCATCAGTATTATAGGAAATATCTATATTCATCAGTATTAGGGGGGTGACAGTGGCTCAGCAGGTAGAGCAGTCGTCTGGTAATCGTAAGGTTCCCGGTTTGATTCCCGCTCCTTCGGGCATCTTGAGCAAGACATTTAACCCCTAACAGCTCCCAATGAGCAGGTTGGCACCTTGCATGGTCGCCTCCGCCATCAGTGTGTGAATGTGAGGAACAAAATTGCGAAGTGCTTTGGATAAAAGAGATTTATAAATGCGCCATTTACCATTTTATCTCGTCAAATTAATTTCTATACTACTGTCTAAGCCTAACCCAGATGATGGCCCAGCGCAGCAGAGAGATGATTAACCTGTTGATTCTGTCCCCCAGCCTGGCTTCCTGAACGCCCAGATGATGGCCCAGCGCAGCAGAGAGATGATGACCATGCAGCAGATGAGGAGGCAGAGGATGATGATGTTGCTACAGCAACAGCAGGGCCAGGGCCAGGGGCCGGCGGGAGGCTTCAGCCCTCCGCCCAACGTCACGGCCCCCGGGGGCATGGACAGTCCCATGACGGGATCCCCCATCAACCAGCCCGGACAACAGGCCTTCAACTACGGGGGTAACTACGGTGTGTAGTCTGGGCGGTGGGACCGGTTTCAGTTTCTAAATGTAGAGAGAGAGAGTGGTCCCTGTTTGACGCAGTACCGCCCATTCAGTCTCACAACAAGGACACCGTTAGAGGCTGATTTTAATTTCAAACCACAAGGGTTTCCCCTCTCAAAAAAAGAGATAAACCCAATGGAGAAACATGCAGAACAGATCGCTAACGCGTCCCTGACGAAGACGGATAGGATGACTTGGAGCTCCCAGCTGCCCTTGGGGGGGAAAGAGAGGCATTTCATGTGTCGTCCATCTTGCATGCGTGTGTTTGCTGTATTACAAATAAACGTCTTCTTTGAGTACTTAAAGCTGCAATACCTATTTTCTGACAGTATTTTTCACATTTTCAAAAAAAAAATTATTTACTTATAGTGGCTCCTTGCCGCCCTAGTGGTCAGATCTATTATTATTATTATTATTATTATTATTCCAGCTTTAATAAACCGGTCCCGTCTTTCTGCCCTTGCAGGAGTGAACCAGCAGGGGGAGCCGTCCTTCATGGCCCCTGGCAGCAGTCCTCCTGGCAACATGATGCCAGGGCGTATGGGAGGCCCTCCTCAGAGCCCCATGATGCCTGGCATGCAGGGCAACCCCCAGGGAGGCTGGCCGCAGGGAGCCATGCCACGCAACAGGTGTGTAGAATACAGCTCCGTGACATCACACCATCTTGACTGTGGTTGTCATGGTTACCATTGTCATTTCAACTAGATTTCCCACTTGGGCAGAATCTCTCCATCAAACTTATTAGAAATTCTGAATCACTGTTGTGTTTATTTTGTTTATTTGTCAAACGCACAGTGAAAACAGGATTGTCAACTGGCAAGTGAACTGCTTGATCTGGCCTGCGAGCGTCCTTTCAACAGTGTAATCAACAAGGTTAATTTAAAAACAAAACATAATTAGATTCAAATGAGTAGTACTAAATAACTAAATAGTCATTTTATCATCTGGGTATTAATATAAGCCACCATAGGCCATTATTATGTGGTAATAACTGCACCTAACCTGACATAAATATATTCATAATAACTTATATGAGATTCAGATTATTTTATTGTCACAGCTTTTTTAAATGTACATTCAGAAAAATGCGAGATGCTAGGGCGACTGGGTGGCGTAGCGGAGATTGCGCTCGTCACCAATGCAAGAGACTCCGGTCTTGACTCCTTGAGTCAGCGTTGCCTGCGGCTTGGGCCAGTCGTCATACTATCTCAATTGGCAGAGGTAGCGGGTGGAAAGTCGATGGGTGGGGATTGGACGTTGTGGACAGCGACTCCTACAGGTCGGTTCGGTGACGCCTGTACAGCAGAGACAGGAAGTATCGGGGGCAGCGTGAGCCTCCCACGCGTTACTCCTCGCCACTGAGAGTCGGTCTGGTGAAAAGATGCGACAGGCTGCCTCCTCGTGTGCCGGAGGGGACACGTGATGCAAGGCTTCTATCCTCACTACAGCCGACCAGTGAGAGGCATAGTCTAGCAACGTTCAAGACAGGGGAGGGAAGAATTGAAGGGGAGAATTGGCGATACGAAATTGGGATGGGAGAAAAATAAGGAGGAAAAAGTGGATAAAAAAAATGTAGATGCTTGTTTTACCCGGCTCCACAACCGTAGGAGATTTGTAGACAATGGGCGGCTAGGTGGTGTAGTGGGCAAGGCACTCGCCACCAGTGTGGAGACGCTAGGATTCGCGTGTTCGAATCCAGCTCTCCACATTGTTTTCAGTTTAGCTGGTCGTCCGCAGTAATACACATTGGCCGTATTACGGGGAGGGAAAACTGAAGGGTGGGGATCGAACGTTGTGAACAAGCGACTCCTACAAGTCGGTTGGTGCGCCTGCGCAGTAGAATCAGGACGTGTCGGGGGCAGCGTGAGCCTCCCACGCGTTACTCCTCGACACTGAGAGATCGAGCTGCGCAGGTGAAAAGATGCGACTGCTGTTACCTCAAGTACCGGAGGGGACTTGTGCTATGTATGACTTAGTCCACATTGCAGCCGGCTTGTGGGAGGCAAGAAACAGCGTTCGTGACAGGGGAGGGTTGAATTGGACGATACGAAATTGGGATGGGAGAAAATATAGAAAAATGGGAGAAAAAGTGGATAAAAAAAAAAATGAGATTTGTAGACAACCATACACAACAATCTATACAAACTATACAATATAATGATATATTCTATCTGTCTGCGCTTGGTTAAATCTCACCTACTATATTCTCCTCTCTCTGTGTCGCTCCAGTTCGTACCCCCAGCAGCAGTTCCCTCAGCAGGGCAGCCAGGGCCAGTTTGGCCCTGTGATGATGAACAGCCCCATGAGCAGCCCTGGGCCGGCGGGCGGGGCTGGAGGGGGTCAGATGCCAGGACAGATCCAGGGTCAGATGCCAGGACAGATCCAGGGTCAGATGCCAGGACAGATGGGCATGAACTCCATGGCAATGGGCCGAATGCCGATGGGATCTGACCAGGTAAAATTACCTCTTGACCCTGAAGGGTATGATTGTGTTGAAAAGAATACATACCGTATGTTATTCCAGTCATCTTATACAGTATAAATACTTGGTATTCCAGTCGTCTAATACAGTATAAATACAATACCGTATGTTATTCCAGTCATATTATACAGTATACATACAGTAGTCCAGTTATCTTATACAGTATAAATACATACAGATACAGTATGTTATTACAGTCTTCTTATGCAGTATAAATAAATACATACCGTATATTATTCCAGTCATCTTATACAGTATAAATACATACAGTATATTCCAGTCATATTATACAGTATAAATAGTACTGTATGTTATTCCAGTCATCTTATACAGTATAAATACATGCAGTATGTTATTCCAGTCATCTTATACAGTATAAATACTTGTTATTCCAGTCGTCTAATACAGTATAAATACATAATGTATGTTATTCCAGTCATATTATACAGTATAAATACATACTGTATGTTATTCCAATCATCTTATGCAGTATAAATACATACAGTAGTCCAGTCTTCTTATACAGTATAAATACATACTGTATATTATTCCAGTCATCTTATACAGTATAAAACTATGTATAAATACATACAGTATATTATTCCAGTCATATTATGTAGTATAAATACATACAGTATGTTATTCCAGTCATCTTATACAGTATAAATACATACAGTATGTTATTCCAGTCATATTATACAGTATAAATACATACTGTATGTTATTCCAGTCATCTTATGCAGTATAAATACATACAGTATGTTATTCCAGTCATCTTATACAGTATAAATACATACAGTATGTTATTTGTCATCGTATACAGTATAAATACATACAGTAGTCCAGTTATCTTATACAGTGTTACTTACCCTTAGCTGCCAGAGTTGTACCCTTCCTGCTGACTTGTACAGAACTTGTAAGTCCCTTTGGATATAAGCGTCGGCTAAATGACTAAATGTAAGCTAGCCTAGCTTAGCACAAATGAATGGAAGTGGATACGTGGAGATCAGCTAGCCTAGCTGTTGGCCAAAAACACCTCTCCTGGTGTTTTAAGCTAGGCTAGTGATCCGTATCGGCTTCCATTAATTTGCGCTAAGCTAGGCTAACTTGCAGACTGATAGCTTTCTGCCGAATGCACAGAGAGGAAATTTGTATCTATCTTCTTGTCTGACCCTGGAGAAGACTGTAAGCGCATTTCCCATAATGTTACCATGTTCCTATAGTTGTGATGCCGTCAAGATATGAATGTAGAGAGGTGAAGTCAATGTGAAGATGGTGACGTTGACTGTGGGAGACTTTTAATGAACCATTATCCCTGTCTTCTCGTTCAAAATGGACATGAATATTGTAGTCTAAAGCTTATTTGGGTGAAACTCTTACGTGAATCCACAAAATCGGTCTCCCTTTTGTCGTCTATGTATGGAGCAGCTACAGATGTCACGTGTTGAGGACATCACGGGTTAAGAGTCTCTCGGTGAGGTCGGACAGGGTTTGGGAGAGAGTTGTTTGTGTTTACAGATATCGATCAGACCGTCCTAGACCATAAGAAATTATACATATTCATTCTTGATCTGAAATGGTGTTAGCTTTTTACTTGTTCTGTGTTGTACTTCTATTCTAAGAAATCTATGATGTTGACATAGAGCAGCCGTTGTAATGACGGCAGTGTCCTGGTTCGATGTCGTGAAAGGATCACGCCAACATTTTGAGAAATTAGCTTACCGTCTTCTCCAGGGAGAGACAAGAAGATGGATACCAATTTCCTCTCTTGTGTGTTCAGTAGAAAGCTATCTGGCTGCATGTTAGCCTAGCTTAGCACAATGAATGGAAGCGGACATGACTGGTTAGCTTTCGGGAGACGTGTTAGTTGGACAATGCCTAGGCTAACCGGTCATGTCTGCTTCCATTCATTGTGCTAAGCTAGGCTAACATGCAGCCAGATAGCTTTCTACTGAACGCACAGAGAGGAAACTGGTATCTATCTTCTTGTCTCTCTCTCTCTGGAGAAGATGATAAGCTAATTTCGCAAAATGTTGGCGTGTTCTTTTAAGACCGAACACACCTCCATTAATTAATTTTCTGTTATTTTGCAGAAGTATTGCTGAGGATGTGAGGCTGAGAGCAGGAAGAGAGCCCATACCAGAGGGGCTACAGTGACTCGAGCCTCCCCACCTGTGCGGGGGGGGGGAGGAGCAGAGCTGGACGGAGGACTCCTCCATCCCTCTCCTCCTGCAGAACACACCGCAGTGACATCACAACCGACTGCTCCTATCAGATTCACATAGAGAGTTGCATCCCTCACTGCAGCTTCACACACCTGAATGGATTATGTCTTCAAGATGGACAAACAGAGGGTCTCTTTAGTGCTTGTGTGTGTGTGTGTGTGTGTGTGTGTGCGTGCGTCCATGCAGGTATGGGTTGGAGTTGATTTATTTTCAATTTATTAGTGCAAACATAAACAGAAACCGACAATTATTTGCCTAATGGATTTAATAAGTTGGACAGGACGCCTGTTTCAGGGTAAACGCTTTCCATAGAACAACTTTTACTCATGGTGAAATTAAACATTTTGAAACAAGAAACTCCCACTTCTCCCAGATCGATTTTGAATTGAAAGTGGATTGAGCCCAACTCGTGTGTGTGTGTGTGTGTGTGTGTGTGTGTGTGATTGCCCTGTGGCTGTCAGGCAGTGTTCTGCATCATGGTTGGAATAAGACTAGGACTATGGTACAACTGGCTGTAGCTGCACTTTAACCCAGAGGCTCCTAAAAGAGAAAAAAGAGAAAAAGAAAAAAAGAAAAGGATTGTTGCAATATTTCTTTGTCATTACAGCCTTACTAGAGATTCAATGCCTTCACAACAAATGTTTGTCTTTCTTTCTCATCCTTTTGGATGCACCTCTTTTTTTAATCTATCTTTCTGTTTTTTTTCCTTTTTTTTTTTTACCGAAGTCATTGGAAGCTATAAGCACACAGGTCAGGGGTTGAGGTTAATTTGTTTTGAATTTCAATCAATTGAAAATAGAAACAAAGAGATTGCAGTTTATTCCCTAAACGATGTAGCAGTCATTCTAGCATAGCAGACATTTAGTTGATAATTAGGTTGCGTAGAACACCCTAATTATTAAAAAAAGTTTCGAATGAATTGAATTTTGAACAGAAAATACGGCTTCCGGAAATTGAAAGTGAATTCAACCCCCAGACGGTGACTACAGCTAATTTGTAGTTTATTCAGATTGGAGCAATAAAACGTTGTTTCATATGTTTATGCGTTCGATTGTAACTGAGTATCATAAACCCTGTCATTAGCAAACAAATGGTACTGCAGTATTAGAGATATCGCCAATATCCACTCTGTGAATAGGAATTGTAAATATACTACAAATATATCATACATGCTTATTATTGACCCATTTTATTGCACAGAGTATATGACTTGTCCGTATTTTAATTGTGTCATTTGATTTGACAAAAAAAAAGATTTCATTTTCTTTTTAACCTTCAAAACATTATTTGCAGACATGCAAGTTTCCCCCTTTTTCCATACTTGTCATTTTCCTCTGAATATATATTTTATATTTTCTTAAAGATAACAGCCATGTATTTCATGTTTTTATTTTCTTTTTTTCTTTCAGCGAGGCACTTTTACATGTGATGAATATCTGATGAACTGAAAGTTTTTTTTAGCTTTCAAATGATTAGAGGTTTTAATGTCTGGTGGTGGAAGTGAATTTGGTTCAGGACGGTTCCCTCGAACATAACCGTAACACTTACAGCGTACAACTACGATGAGTTATAACGTGTTGAAAGAGTGCGTTTAGCGATAAGATGGTTTTACCTTGTAATGTCTTTTCTTGGAACAAATTTGAACCTTATCCATTGTGGCTCTAATTTTGTCTGGATTGTTTGATTGATTTTATGACGATGTTATTAGCTGGTTTTTTTTTGTATGTCGAGAACCACTTGTATTGATACAGCTGGTCAATTATGAATACCCCTTATAATACTTCATAGATACACGCTGTAAGTGTTATGGAGATTTCTTTGTCAACATAGTATATGATTGTGAGTGAGTGGAGCAGGGTGTAATGATGTGATGTGTGTGCGTGTAACAACAGGACTGTTCCTAACACCATTCCTCGCTGTTTTTTTTTTTTTTTTTTTTATCCCCTCATTTCGACTGTTATCCTTGACTCGCTGAAAAATCTACCTTCAAAACATGCGCAATCCAAAGATATTTTTCCACATCTTTGTATAGTTTCTGAAGTCGCTGGTTGTACATTTTAATTGTGATTTTTATTCTACGCGTTCTATTATTGCCGACGGTAAAAGGGGGATACATAGATGGTGATTTTGTAAATGGAAAGGACGAGCTACGTACTGTATGCGTGGGAGGACTGGGTTGAGCTGTGCTCAGCGGGGAGAGGCCGGTCTGGACGGAGGTAAACACCGATGCCGCTTCTCGCTGCCGAAACCACGAGTGCAGATCCAATCCGTCGCTTTCTCTGATCAGTATTGACTTAGACCGTTCGTTCGGGGGTCTTTGGGTAAAGAATGATTGAGTTAAAAGTTTATTTCCTCTTTTAGAGTGATCTAACATCCTTGTATGTGGGGAGGGGGTGCAGAAAATCAAGTGGCTTTGTGTTGGATTTTAGTATTAGGGATATTCTGATATGAATATTGGTATACCCTCTTTTTATCCTGGTATCGGCCCGATATCCAATACCAGTATCCGTATGGGTGCATCTCCAGTGAGAAGTACAGTACTAAAAGTGGACTTGAAAGTCTACTAGTACTCTTCTTTACATCCAGATGAGTTTTGTTTTTGTTTTTGACGTTTGAGGAAGTACCTATAGAATGAAATACTCTTTTAACACATATCAATCTATTTCTTATATTCTTTTGGAAACTAAATGTTTTCTTTCCAGGTTTGTTAACTTCAGGAAATTTCCCTTTTTCTAGAATTTCAATGAAGTGAAAAAAAAATGAAAAAAAATGAGAAAAAAAGGTCTGGATATCATTGGGTTCTTCAATTTTCTTTCCTTTTTATTTTGGAGGCGAGATAAGCTGTCATTTTACAGGATGTATATTACAGATTTTTTTGTTTCTCTCTTGATGTTGATATTGATGTAAATACAAATTTCTATTTAAACATTTGTGACTCCACTGTCGTTTGTTAGTTCAGTATTTTACGTAATAAGGGCAGCATATGTGCCAGTTTGAGGGCTACACCCTGGGCAGCATAGGTACCAGTCTGAGGGCTACACCCTGGGCAGCATAGGTACCAGTCTGAGGGCTACACCCTGGGCAGCATATGTGCCAGTCTGAGGGCTACACCCTGGGCAGCATAGGTACCAGTCTGAGGGCTACACCCTGGGCAGGTACCAGCTGGATTTCCTGCCACTCTTCTGTTCATTCTTTTTGTATCCACTTTTTCTCCCATTTTCTATTTTTCTCTCATCCCAATTTCGTATCGTCCAATTCAACCCTCCCCTGTCTCGAACGCTGTTTCATGCCTTCCACAAGCCGGCTGTAATGTGGACGTGTAAGCCATACATTGCACAAGTCCCCTCCGGTACTCGAGGTAGCAGCCGTCGCATCTTTTCACCTGCACAGCGCGATCTTTCAGCGTCAGGGGTCTGAGCTTTGGAGGGACGCCGCCCCCGTCGCTTCCTGATTCTACTGCGCAGGCGCACCAACCGACCTGTAGGAGTCGCTGTCCACAACGTCCGATCCCCACCCATCAGTTTCCCACCCCCTAATACTGCCAATTGTATTAGTACGAACGACCAGCCAAACTGAAAGCAATGTGGAGAGCTGGGCACGAACCCAGCGTCTCCAGCATTGGAGGTGAGCGCCTTGCCCACTGCACCACCTAGCCGCCCCCACTCTTCTGTTCATGAAGTGCACACACAGGTTTTCCAATGACTGCAGCGTCGCACTGGAGTTCTGAATAGTGAGGGAGTGGAACCAGCAGATGAAAGTGAAGGTTCGTCTGCTGTTAACCAAAGAGCTGTAGAATCTATACAATCTATACAATCTAATGTTATCAATAAGTAGGGGAGAAAACACATGGAACTTGATGGTTTGGTGCCAACGCATTACAGTGATCACATTACACACTGATACGTGATGCCAGGATGTACAGCACCGCTGTATATTATCCTAGATACATTCCAGCTGTCAGCAGAATTGATATCAGTTGGTAGCAGGAGTGAAGTGAGAGACCAGTAGTGGCCCACAATGTACCAACAGTCAGCTTATCACAAACCCAGTTTGAGTATGATGAGACTGATGTATTACAAAACACAAAACCTTCTGCCCTGAAAAGATGGTGAACTGAAATATGGCTACTTTGCACTGCCTTATCCAACCACAATTCAGATTCAAATTTAGATTATTTTATTGTCACAGCTTTTATAAATGTACATACATTCAGAAAAACGTGAGATCCCTGTTTTCCCCAGCTCCTCAACCATAGTAGATTTGTTAACATACACAACGTATATTCTCTATACAAACTATCACTATAAACTAAATAAGCTATAAACTAAACATAATACACAACCTATATTCTATCTATACAAACAAACTATGTTAGCAGCATTGTGTGGTGTGTAATATGGTCATAATTCAGAGTCTGTCCGTCAGTAGTTTGCCCGCTGGAAGTAGCTGTTCACTGTTGTTTTGAACCACCTGAGACTGCGGTACCGTCTGCCAGACGGCGTGAGGTGTATAGATGTAGGCTATAGGTTGCAGTAAAGATAAGGATGATAAAATCCGGCAGGTGACATCACTGAGCATGCTGATTAACATCTTGCTGCCAGGTCACCACAGGGTGGCGCTGTTGTCTACTCCTGCTTTACATACATGTTCAAAGGTCTGTGCTAGACTGCAATTCATGAAATGACCGCCTAGTAGCAGTAAATGACTAAAAACAAGTTTAGCTGAAATAAATTACATGATGCAAACTTCAGGCGTGTATGGTAGGGATTAAAATGTGAAATTGCACATATGAAATGGATAGCCTATGTAAGTCTACTGTAGTAGCCTAGTGCTTCGTGGCAATAAAGAGCAATTTTTTTTTGTAGCCTACAATCGCCGTTCCTACATTCCACAGAAGCCATCTCTGAGCCAGAATTATGTAACTGATTTGAGTTTACCCTATTAAAAATGTATTATCCTGATATATATTTTTTTTTAATCTGTTTTGGTACGAATGAAAAGACAAAACGACTAAACAAGTAACCTCCGTGGATTAAGATTAAAAGAAACATGTTAAATATACTCGTGTCAATTCTAACCCTCTAAAGTGTAAGTTTTTCTTAAAATAAATAAATACAGCGTGTATATTAATAGCAGGCTTCTAACTACTGTGCTGTGGGAATCTATAACAGAGCGCGCGAGCGTCTCTCTTGTTGGCGGCGCTCCCAGCCCATCTGCGGCCTGGCCCGTGGATTACTGTTTGTTAATGTTTCAATCAGCTGTGTGTTGAGGAATGTGGAGCTATTTAACCTGAACTTCCCCAGGTGTGCCGCGGCGCCGCTCAGTCTGGGCCCCGCCGCCCTCCCCTGCCCTTGGCACAAAGCTATCACACAAACACAATCACACACTGGCCGTGCCTCAGAACGCCGGGGCTGCAGCTGTGCGCATCGCACCGCAGGGACGTGGGGAAAACATTGCACCAGGGAGACAGAATAAATCTTATAACGAATTGCCTTTCCAAACCATTTTAACCCGTGCCCTGCCGAAAAGACTGAAACCCCCTTAATAATGTCGCGGATCTGATTTACAGGATCCTATATCGAAACACGCCTTTTTTCAATCACCGTTTTATTAAATACACCAATTTTTTATATAGAGCCTAACTTATATCAGGTGTTTTGGCAATGTTTAATGCATTTAATGAAACGGGGGGGGGGAGACGTATAGTCCATGTGTTGAAACATGTGTCATATTATACAGCAGGGCTGTGATGTTTATCATATGGGTTTTAAACATGTTGCTTACTGACTGCCACTAGGACCTAGGACAAGCACTTTAAAACTATAGGGAGACTTCCTCGTGTAATTTGATATGTTAACGAGCCATACAACAGCAAATTACCAATTTAACTGGTCGAGGTCGTTATGTAGGCCACCAGGCTTGGTATCATGTTACACCTGCGGTAATAAGTGAATTGATAATAGTTTATGCTATAGATTGCCCTCAGCGACGGGACACATTACATTTCCCAGGGCCCCCATCAGTGACATCAATGTAAATATATATATATATGTTCTTGTCAAATAGTAATATAGTTATTGATAAATCAGAATGGCCTGGCTTTTTTAATGTAGCCATTAAAACCTGTCGTCAAAAGACTTCACACTCGTCTCATTTGCACTTTATGTAAATAAACAATGGCCATATGTTAAGTAACATTTATGATATCATGTTGCTCACCCCCCCCCCCCCCCCCACACACAAACACGATGACACAACACAAGTGTTCTTGTTCAAAAATAATTGTCTTGTTTTAATAAAAACACCGATAAAGTACATTGTAAGAAAACAATATCATTTTCACATAATGTGGCATTGTAATATACAATACAGTTTGTCGCTCAGGAAGAATCTGAGAAATGAACTTTTTTTGTCTTTTACAAAATTTGGAACTTTCTACATGGATTTACACAAAGATACAAAAAAAAAGTAACAGAAAAGTAAAAACTCTTCTCCTTTAGAACCCTACAAGCAACGAGCGATGCTAGTTGCATTGGTAGCCTAACTGCCGTGGTCTCCCGGCTAACCCAGTCTATTTGGACACCGTCGGGCTCCAAAGGACCTCGGATGAATCGAGGGCCTCCCCGGGACACATGGTCCCTTTCCGCCCAGAGAATGTCCACTGAATGTATTTGTCTAGCGTGGGAGTTTGAAACGTCCCTACTCAGTTCAAGGTTGATTTCTGACGTGGTCTAATGTCACATCATCAAGTCGCCTTGTTCGTTCTTTCACTGCTCCTCGCTCGTGGAGTGATGCTCCCGTGTCAAGTCTTTAGCGGCACATGATCCTGTCGTCCGAGCATCCGTTCTGTAGAGAGGGAGAGAGAGAGATGACAAGATGGTTACAACACTGGTTTACTTCTCTTAAGTCATCACACGGGACGTCTGTGTTGCAATTAATGGGCGCCAGCTTTACGCATGACCCGGGTAACTTTTACGCACGCTCACAACATTAGTAACTGACCCGATACTGACAAGTTTAGAGCAGCCGCTCCAAGAAGACACTCATCAAAACATGGGGGAGACAATATTTACCTCGACTGCGATGCTGGCGAGCTCCGCGTTCAGGGTGGTCAGCGGCGTGCGGGTCGCGCCGTTGGCCGCGTGCTGGCGACTCTTCTCGGGCTCGTCCAGCTCGACCTGCAGGTCCCAGATGTAGTCGATGACATGCTGCAGGATCTCCACCTTGCTCGCCTTCTTGTTGGTGGGCAGGGTCGGTACCAGCTCCTTCAGCTTACTGTAGCAACTGTTCATGTCCTGGAGGAACACGCTCATCTGCTCGTCCAGCAGCGGGAGCTTGCACTTGGAGATGGCCAGGCTCTGGTCCGACAGGCAGCGCACCACGTCGTCGCTGCCCACTTTGCTCTTCAGGGCGCAGGTAGATCCGACAACCTTCATCTCGACTGGGTACACAAGAGTAGTTTCCAGGGAAAAGGAGGGAAAGCAAGATGTAGGCACAAAAAAAAACAAGTAGTTTTTCTTTTGGCTTAAAAGCGATAAGGCTTCTTCTCCTGTTCTTGGAGATTGTTGAGACGGCAATGTTGACAGTTTGCAACAGCCACATGAGCGAACCTCCGAGGCTTTATAGTAGACAGGGGGCTGGTGGGCGTCGCCGAGCGCGTCCTGTTTGCGGGAATAGACCAATGGGGCGGCCGCGTTTGTATTGGTGGGTCGGTCCACAACTGTTCTCGCAGCCAATGGCGGCGCTCGCCTGGTTATCGGGATTTACAATCTGTTTGAGGGACGGCGTTACAAATGGAAACAAATGTGTGTCTTTTACGGGTGATATGTGGGAATCCAGCTGTCCATGGCTTGGGGACTCTGCAGGTGTAGAGTGCCCGGGGACAGCCGAGGGGTGGTTGAATGCATGGGTATGTACTGTGAGAGAATGTGTGTGGGATCGGGGGGGATGAATAGGATGAATGGTTGATGATAATTACCGTAGCGCCCTAGATTTGCCTCTCTCCATTATAGATGACACCACAGATGTGGATGACAATGGTGCAATAAACTAGGGAGACGCAATTACTTTGAACAAGATATAACACTTCTGGGAAGGGGATCCCATTCATGTGTGCTTAAAGAGTGGCCTAAACTAAATGGTAGTCTTTTTAAGAACATCAGTCACCTCGCCGTAGCCTTTTCAGAGGTTATTATTATAACCACACGCGAGTGAGATGACTCGACACGAAATGAAAAAACATGTCGCGGTGGAAAAGATGCAGAAATAAAAATGGAAATTAATTTATTAAAGCTTAATAGCATTAGAGAATAATGGCTAAATGTGCATGTTGTTTTAGTCGTTTTTAGTGCACTGCCACTTATGCATTAGGCTTTCTGGAGAAGTCTCGGCTTTTAAACTCAATGCTTTCTTTATGCTTGCAAACTGCCCCTATTTTAGTACAGACTCTCTTTTTCCTCTCGTGAAGGAAGCCCCTGTGAGCAACTTCACGGATTCCTTCACATGTTCTCCGTGTGTGCTCAGCCTTGTGTGCACATTGGAATTGCATTGCTCTGTTCTGAGTCTTCCCCCAGATTGTCCAAACAAGCCGAAGCAGACTGGCAGGCGCCAGCGCGGTGACGTCACCCATTCATCCGAGCCTTGACGCCTGTCAGCCTGGCGCCGCGCGGGCGGTCTCCATGGAGACCTCAAACAAGAGGCTCGTACTCCCCCATTCACCTGCGTTGCGCGCAAACCATGAGAACAAACTGGCTGCGGAGATCATCATTCATTTATCACCTTAAATCACTGTGATGAGATTACCGCCCAGCGCACCTGCAAGCGGCTATTGTCACCCGGCTAACTTGAACAGTCCTTTAAGCAAAAGAGCCGAGGAGGGGAGGGCGGGTACTTAGGGAAAGCATGCATTTTTCCCACCACATTTTTACACAAATGTGCAGGGTAACTGTGGCATTCCTTCACATGAACACTTTTTTTCCCAGCTCCATTTCCCTTCTGCTACTTCCCTGTGTTGTGCAAGATGCTTTTCAATTATCACAACATTGTAAAGCAGCTGTGATGATTTTTTATTTCTATTATTATTATTTAATTTAATAGAATAGAATATAAATACTTTAATCATCCCGAGCTAAATTTGGCACTACAAATCACTCACAGTAAACATTTAGGTAGACAAAACAAAGTTACGAATAAGAATAACAAAAAAAATGGCCTAAGAATAAAATAAGCCTAAGAATACTTATTATCATTATTATTATTTTTGCAAAATAAAAGCATGTCTCTATTATCATCATATGCCATATTAACTTTAATCGACAAAGCTGCCAGTTCAATTCTAAATGCATTTTCGTGCGTCATGCATTTGTTCTACAATATAATTTTAATTGGCAATAATAAACAAAACTTAAATTTTTGTATAAAAAAAAATGTAAATGCACATTTCCTCATGCAACATAAACAGATTATACCAGCTCGTCGAGTTTAAAAACGATTAGCATTTGCAAATACAATGAAATTCCAAGCATTTTCAAAAAGATTTTTTTTTTTACGAGATTCTAAATCTGCTCCGTTCTCATGCATACAAACGAATGACTCCAGCATCGCTCTCTTGTAACAAACTATTTTCTCGTAGCTCTCACAGCAGCCCGTTAAATCCTTTTTTTTTTTTTTTTTGTAACTTTTTTTTTCTTCCCGTCCTTTTTTCTTTTTTGTTTTGCCCTCTGTCCTAGGTCGCAGCTGACAGGGGCGGAGGGAGGGCCCGGGTGGGCAGAACAATGGGAGTGCGTTGCAGGGATTGTGGGAGAGAATCTAGGCTGGAGCCACCGTGTCTGGAGCGCCCCTCCACTCCCCTCATCCAGCTTTTGTTCCGCTGCAATAGCTATCAGCACTTCCTACTGACACCAACAATAACTCTACACAGCTGGGCTCTTTTTAGCCTGTTTACAGCACATCAAGGAGAGGGGAGCTGGGAGAGAGAGAGAGAGAGAGAGAGAGAGAGAGAGAGAGAGAGAGAGAGAGAGAGAGAGAGAGAGAGAGAGAGAGAGAGAGAGAGAGACAAGGCAGAGGAGGAGGAGGAGAAAGAAAAGTGAAACATATTAGCTCCTGATTTTAACTGACCATCCCTCCCCCCTCGCCCCCACACACCATCCCAAAACATCCCTTCTTCAGGCATTTGGTAGACAGGCGCTGGTACGGAATTGTATCCCCAGTGGAGCCTTAGTCGTTTCAAACGGATTACAACCGTAAGAGGGCTGTCGAATCCACTTTGTACTTCCCCTCAACGCCCTGGCTACTGTTTGGACCGTGACGTTGCAGCGTCCTGTAACCGTCCCACGGCTGAAATGCTACTTTTTGGGTGTTTTTTAAGAACACTGTGTACTTATAAGCTCTGTTTGCAACACACAGAAGACAGAACGCTTTCCCCCCCTTTTTTCCCAGTATGTTTGGTTTTAAATTGTCCCCGTTCGGTAGTAGGGGAAGTGGGTCTCGCACGCCCTCTTTATCGCCACAGAGAGGAGATCCACAAGAGCAGAGTACAGGAAGCAGTGCAGGGGGAAAAGTCGATGCAGGACTTTGTACAAAGGAAACAGGACATTCCAGTAACGCTTTCACACTTTTGGCGCTGTTATTATTACTGGGCAGAGGACAATAAGTAGCTCTCTTACTACTTCCTGAGACATGAAAGTGCCACAACCCCCAATAACGACGGATGAGATGAAATGGTTTCTTGGAGGGAGCGAGGCTCTCGCTTGACTGCCGTCATTATGGCTGCCCTATGTTGAAAGGCAGCAGCGAGGAATTTTGGTTTGCGAAGCACATGAACATTTTCAACAATATTCACTCACATCACACACATGTGATGCACACACACTCTCGCACACTCACACGCACGCACACACACACACACACACACACACACATTGAGGCCATCTCCCCACCAGCTGCAGGATTAGTTTCCAGTTCCCAGTCTGGCTCTTCCTGTTTGTCTCGATAATGATCACACCTGCGTGCAGGTGTGTGTGTCGGGAGGCTCGTGAGACCGGGGGAGGGAGGGGGTGGTGCGGTGTCACGTACAAACACTTTGTACACAATGTCACATCTTCTCCTCGTCGGGGGCTGTTGTCTCATTATGCGATATATATTGTGGAGATTGACCTTTTGACACTCAATTTACAATTTGCAATTCTCAAAGTCATTTAGCTGAACGCTTTTATCCAAAGAGACTTACAGATTGTGAACAACATGTCACCAGGAGGGGTACATCTCTGGCAGCTATGGGTCAGTGGCGTTGTTCGTCAAGTGTTGAGCTTGAGTGTGACACTCTGAGTGCATAGTAGTATAGACATATTACATATACATTTACATTTAGTCATTTAGCTGGCGCTTTTATCCAAAGCGACTTACAAGTTCTGTACGACAAGTCATCAGGAAGGGCACAACTCTATCAGCTGAGTAACAATGTTCATCAAAGTGTTGAGTGCTACAGTGTAGGTTAGTATATTAGGACATGCATGACAGTAAGGTTAGTTAGGGTTAGATATATATATTTATTTATTTTGTCATTTCAGATAATGGTTGAAGAAGTGCGTCTTTAGTCGATGGCGAAAGATTGGACGGGTTTCGGCTGTCCTAACTGTGGTGGGCAGTTCATTCCACCATTGTGGGGCAAGGACTGAGAAAAGGCGGCTTCTCCTTGATGACCCTTCCGGAGCTCGGATAGGAGTGGGTCTGAGACGGTAGGCGGGAGCGGTTCCCTTTGCCGCCGTCGAGGGCCTTGAAGCGGATTCGTGCGGCAATGGGGAGCCAGTGCAGGTCCCTAACAAGTGGGGTGACATGGGCTGACTTCGGTAGGTTTGAGATATTAGCAAGATAGGTGGTAGTATAAGAATAGTAGCATAGTAAGAGGGTTAGTATTTTTATTAATATTTTATTATTTCAGATATGGTTTGAAGAGGTGTGTTTTTAGTCAAAAGATGTAGAGCGATGTAGAGCGTAGGGGTCTTGAGGGACACTCGATATATATAATATAAATAATATAATTTTGATCACGTTTTGTAGTTGTGAGAGGGTCTGTTAGAATCTGTTATGGCAGGTATATGGAATATACCTCTTTTTCTGGGTATTCATAGTATAGCTAACCCACCTACCATTACCGTTGGAATATGCATATAGTATGATGAGGTCAGAGTAGAACCACCAACTACCACTAGAGTACAACACAGAGTATACCTACCTATCAATCAACCAACAATAGATCGTGTATTTGTGAACTTGGAAAATAAAATAAATTATAAAATAAATACAGTAGAAGGTGCAGTGCAAGGAGATCAATAAAAGCAAGTATCAGGACAGACACACATGGGCAGGGGGGGGGTAAACAATCACAGACTAACAGTAGCAGGACAGACACATGGGCATTGGGGGGGGGGGGTAAACAATCACAGACGAACAGGTGTGGACATCGTTTAAAAGACATTTTGTCCTTAAAAAGAGGGATGGAAGGTTGGACAATTTGAGTGATATTTGCAGCTCATTCCAATCAGTGGCAGCAGAGGATTGGAATGAGCTGCACCCATAGGAGGTATGGGCCTCGGGTGGTATTAGGTGTATGTACTGGGAGGACCTTGGGAGGTATTAGGTGTATGTACTGAGAGGACTTTGGGAGGTATTAGGTGTATGTACTGAGAGGACTTTGGGAGGTATTAGGTGTATGTACTGAGAGGACCTTGGGAGGTATTGGGTGTATGTACTGAGAGGACCTCGGGAGGTATTAGGTGTATGTACTGAGAGGACCTCGGGAGGTATTAGGTGTATGTACTGAGAGGACCTCAGGAGGTATTAGGTGTATGTACTGAGAGGACCTCGGAAGGTATTAGGTGTATGTACTGAGAGGACCTCAGGAGGTATTAGGTGTATGTACTGAGAGGACCTCGGGAGGTATTAGGTGTATGTACTGAGAGGACCTCGGGAGGTATTAGGTGTATGTACTGAGAGGACCTCGGGAGGTATTGGGTGTATGTACTGAGAGGACCTTGGGAGGTATTAGGTGTGTGTACTGACGGGACCGAGTGTGGAAAGAGTTCTTGTGCAGTAGGTTGCTGATATATGGTATATATTTACCGAGAATGGCTTTGTAAATGAACGTACCACAGTCCACGTGTCTGTGTCAGCAGTTTGACCCTATAGTAGACCCTATAGCCCTTTAGTAGACCCTATAGCCCTATAGTAGACCCTATAGTAGGCCCTATAGTAGGGGTCAAGTCAAGAGTTTTATTTGTCACGGCATACAAATATACAATGAAATGCGGGGGGTCTTGCCCGCAACGATGTGCATAATACAATAGTAATATATAATAGAATCCAATAGAATGACATTGTGCAATAAAACAAGTAAACAAAGTAGGGCATCGATGTACTAGCCTCAGAAAGCTAACGTTAGCTGGCTCCACTAGCAGCCTGTCGATGTACTAGCCTCAGAAAGCTAACGTTAGCTGGCTCCACTAGCAGCCTGTCGATGTACTAGCCTCAGCAAGCTAACGTTAGCTGGCTCCACTAGCAGCCTGTCGATGTACTAGCCTCAGCAAGTTAACATTAGCTGGCTCCACTAGCAGCCTGTCAATGTACTAGCCTCAGCAAGTTAACGTTAGCTGGCTCCACTAGCAGCCTGTCAATGTACTACTAGCCTCAGCAAGCTAACGTTAGCTGGCTCCACTAGCAGCCTGTCGATGTACTAGCCTCAGAAAGCTAACGTTAGCTGGCTCCACTAGCAGCCTGTCGATGTACTAGCCTCAGCAAGTTAACGTTAGCTGGCTCCACTAGCAGCCTGTCGATGTACTAGCCTCAGAAAGCTAACGTTAGCTGGCTCCACTAGCAGCCTGTCGATGTACTAGCCTCAGCAAGCTAACGTTAGCTGGCTCCACTAGCAGCCTGTCGATGTACTACCCTCAGCAAGCTAACGTTAGCTGGCTCCACTAGCAGCCTGTCGATGTACTAGCCTCAGCAAGTTAACGTTAGCTCCACTCTAGCAGCCTCCTCTCTCTCTCACTCTGTCTCCCCCATCCCTCTCTCTCTCTCTCTCTCTCTGCTAACAATCCTGATTAGATTATTGAACCTATTTAATTAAAAAGGAAGATATTGATGGACATTAGCTATAGTATAGCTCAGCAGCTGTAACAGAATAACAGCTGACATACCAGTGTTTTACCCCTTCAGAAGCATTTATATAGACATTTTAAGATAAGTTAATATACCGTGATATATACCGTTACCGTCTATGCTTCAAATTATACCGTGATATACATTTTAGACCATACCGTCCAGCCCTACCCTATAGCCCTATAGTCGACCCTATAGCCCAGGGGTCAGCAACCTTTACTATCAAAAGAGCCACTTTTCCACCGTCCCACAAAAAAAAATGCTCAGGGAGCCGCACAACCTATTTACCCTTAAAATGAAGATAACACAGTGTATAACGTTTTATATATCCCCAAGCATACCCCACATTTAGCATAAAACGCCTGACAATTGCATACCCAAAGTAATTTGCGATTTATTATACTTTATACTTATAGCACACAGTTTGTTGCATTAATGGGATTATAAAGCAACAAAAATTTTAATTTTGACTTTTTATTGCTGTTATGACAAAGGAAAACCTCAAACTCTTATGAAGAGGAGAAAAAATACTGGCTGTGTATACCTATCTTTAAATAAAACAGAAGAGGAGACAAAACACTGGTGTCTGTAGACCGACGTTGAAATAAAACCCTGAACTATTCAGGTATATTTGAGTCCTTCCCTTATTTGTGGAACATTTATAAAATAAAAAGTAGTCCACTTTGAAAAAAGACTACCATGTGTAGACCTACTTTGAAAGAAAACACAGAAAAGGAGAAAAAACACTGGCATCTGTAGACCTACTTTGAAATAAAACCGTGAACTATGCAGCTCTATTTGAGTCATTCCCTTATTTGTGGAAATAAGTTAGGGTTAGTATTTTTATTAATATTTTATTATTTCAGATATGGTTTGAAGAGGTGTGTTTTTAGTCAAAAGATGTAGAGCGATGTAGAGCGTAGGGGTCTTGAGGGACACTCGATATATATAATATAAATAATATAATTTTGATCACGTTTTGTAGTTGTGAGAGGGTCTGTTAGAATCTGTTATGGCAGGTATATGGAATATACCTCTTTTTCTGGGTATTCATAGTATAGCTAACCCACCTACCATTACCGTTGGAATATGCATATAGTATGATGAGGTCAGAGTAGAACCACCAACTACCACTAGAGTACAACACAGAGTATACCTACCTATCAATCAACCAACAATAGATCGTGTATTTGTGAACTTGGAAAATAAAATAAATTATAAAATAAATACAGTAGAAGGTGCAGTGCAAGGAGATCAATAAAAGCAAGTATCAGGACAGACACACATGGGCAGGGGGGGGGTAAACAATCACAGACTAACAGTAGCAGGACAGACACATGGGCATTGGGGGGGGGGGGTAAACAATCACAGACGAACAGGTGTGGACATCGTTTAAAAGACATTTTGTCCTTAAAAAGAGGGATGGAAGGTTGGACAATTTGAGTGATATTTGCAGCTCATTCCAATCAGTGGCAGCAGAGGATTGGAATGAGCTGCACCCATAGGAGGTATGGGCCTCGGGTGGTATTAGGTGTATGTACTGGGAGGACCTTGGGAGGTATTAGGTGTATGTACTGAGAGGACTTTGGGAGGTATTAGGTGTATGTACTGAGAGGACTTTGGGAGGTATTAGGTGTATGTACTGAGAGGACCTTGGGAGGTATTGGGTGTATGTACTGAGAGGACCTCGGGAGGTATTAGGTGTATGTACTGAGAGGACCTCGGGAGGTATTAGGTGTATGTACTGAGAGGACCTCAGGAGGTATTAGGTGTATGTACTGAGAGGACCTCGGAAGGTATTAGGTGTATGTACTGAGAGGACCTCAGGAGGTATTAGGTGTATGTACTGAGAGGACCTCGGGAGGTATTAGGTGTATGTACTGAGAGGACCTCGGGAGGTATTAGGTGTATGTACTGAGAGGACCTCGGGAGGTATTGGGTGTATGTACTGAGAGGACCTTGGGAGGTATTAGGTGTGTGTACTGACGGGACCGAGTGTGGAAAGAGTTCTTGTGCAGTAGGTTGCTGATATATGGTATATATTTACAGAGAATGGCTTTGTAAATGAACGTACCACAGTCCACGTGTCTGTGTCAGCAGTTTGACCCTATAGTAGACCCTATAGCCCTTTAGTAGACCCTATAGCCCTATAGTAGACCCTATAGTAGGCCCTATAGTAGGGGTCAAGTCAAGAGTTTTATTTGTCACGGCATACAAATATACAATGAAATGCGGGGGGTCTTGCCCGCAACGATGTGCATAATACAATAGTAATATATAATAGAATCCAATAGAATGACATTGTGCAATAAAACAAGTAAACAAAGTAGGGCATCGATGTACTAGCCTCAGAAAGCTAACGTTAGCTGGCTCCACTAGCAGCCTGTCGATGTACTAGCCTCAGAAAGCTAACGTTAGCTGGCTCCACTAGCAGCCTGTCGATGTACTAGCCTCAGCAAGCTAACGTTAGCTGGCTCCACTAGCAGCCTGTCGATGTACTAGCCTCAGCAAGTTAACATTAGCTGGCTCCACTAGCAGCCTGTCAATGTACTAGCCTCAGCAAGTTAACGTTAGCTGGCTCCACTAGCAGCCTGTCAATGTACTACTAGCCTCAGCAAGCTAACGTTAGCTGGCTCCACTAGCAGCCTGTCGATGTACTAGCCTCAGAAAGCTAACGTTAGCTGGCTCCACTAGCAGCCTGTCGATGTACTAGCCTCAGCAAGTTAACGTTAGCTGGCTCCACTAGCAGCCTGTCGATGTACTAGCCTCAGAAAGCTAACGTTAGCTGGCTCCACTAGCAGCCTGTCGATGTACTAGCCTCAGCAAGCTAACGTTAGCTGGCTCCACTAGCAGCCTGTCGATGTACTACCCTCAGCAAGCTAACGTTAGCTGGCTCCACTAGCAGCCTGTCGATGTACTAGCCTCAGCAAGTTAACGTTAGCTCCACTCTAGCAGCCTCCTCTCTCTCTCACTCTGTCTCCCCCATCCCTCTCTCTCTCTCTCTCTCTCTGCTAACAATCCTGATTAGATTATTGAACCTATTTAATTAAAAAGGAAGATATTGATGGACATTAGCTATAGTATAGCTCAGCAGCTGTAACAGAATAACAGCTGACATACCAGTGTTTTACCCCTTCAGAAGCATTTATATAGACATTTTAAGATAAGTTAATATACCGTGATATATACCGTTACCGTCTATGCTTCAAATTATACCGTGATATACATTTTAGACCATACCGTCCAGCCCTACCCTATAGCCCTATAGTCGACCCTATAGCCCAGGGGTCAGCAACCTTTACTATCAAAAGAGCCACTTTTCCACCGTCCCACAAAAAAAAATGCTCAGGGAGCCGCACAACCTATTTACCCTTAAAATGAAGATAACACAGTGTATAACGTTTTATATATCCCCAAGCATACCCCACATTTAGCATAAAACGCCTGACAATTGCATACCCAAAGTAATTTGCGATTTATTATACTTTATACTTATAGCACACAGTTTGTTGCATTAATGGGATTATAAAGCAACAAAAATTTTAATTTTGACTTTTTATTGCTGTTATGACAAAGGAAAACCTCAAACTCTTATGAAGAGGAGAAAAAATACTGGCTGTGTATACCTATCTTTAAATAAAACAGAAGAGGAGACAAAACACTGGTGTCTGTAGACCGACGTTGAAATAAAACCCTGAACTATTCAGGTATATTTGAGTCCTTCCCTTATTTGTGGAACATTTATAAAATAAAAAGTAGTCCACTTTGAAAAAAGACTACCATGTGTAGACCTACTTTGAAAGAAAACACAGAAAAGGAGAAAAAACACTGGCATCTGTAGACCTACTTTGAAATAAAACCGTGAACTATGCAGCTCTATTTGAGTCATTCCCTTATTTGTGGAAATAAGTTAGGGTTAGTATTTTTATTAATATTTTATTATTTCAGATATGGTTTGAAGAGGTGTGTTTTTAGTCAAAAGATGTAGAGCGATGTAGAGCGTAGGGGTCTTGAGGGACACTCGATATATATAATATAAATAATATAATTTTGATCACGTTTTGTAGTTGTGAGAGGGTCTGTTAGAATCTGTTATGGCAGGTATATGGAATATACCTCTTTTTCTGGGTATTCATAGTATAGCTAACCCACCTACCATTACCGTTGGAATATGCATATAGTATGATGAGGTCAGAGTAGAACCACCAACTACCACTAGAGTACAACACAGAGTATACCTACCTATCAATCAACCAACAATAGATCGTGTATTTGTGAACTTGGAAAATAAAATAAATTATAAAATAAATACAGTAGAAGGTGCAGTGCAAGGAGATCAATAAAAGCAAGTATCAGGACAGACACACATGGGCAGGGGGGGGGTAAACAATCACAGACTAACAGTAGCAGGACAGACACATGGGCATTGGGGGGGGGGGGTAAACAATCACAGACGAACAGGTGTGGACATCGTTTAAAAGACATTTTGTCCTTAAAAAGAGGGATGGAAGGTTGGACAATTTGAGTGATATTTGCAGCTCATTCCAATCAGTGGCAGCAGAGGATTGGAATGAGCTGCACCCATAGGAGGTATGGGCCTCGGGTGGTATTAGGTGTATGTACTGGGAGGACCTTGGGAGGTATTAGGTGTATGTACTGAGAGGACTTTGGGAGGTATTAGGTGTATGTACTGAGAGGACTTTGGGAGGTATTAGGTGTATGTACTGAGAGGACCTTGGGAGGTATTGGGTGTATGTACTGAGAGGACCTCGGGAGGTATTAGGTGTATGTACTGAGAGGACCTCGGGAGGTATTAGGTGTATGTACTGAGAGGACCTCAGGAGGTATTAGGTGTATGTACTGAGAGGACCTCGGAAGGTATTAGGTGTATGTACTGAGAGGACCTCAGGAGGTATTAGGTGTATGTACTGAGAGGACCTCGGGAGGTATTAGGTGTATGTACTGAGAGGACCTCGGGAGGTATTAGGTGTATGTACTGAGAGGACCTCGGGAGGTATTGGGTGTATGTACTGAGAGGACCTTGGGAGGTATTAGGTGTGTGTACTGACGGGACCGAGTGTGGAAAGAGTTCTTGTGCAGTAGGTTGCTGATATATGGTATATATTTACCGAGAATGGCTTTGTAAATGAACGTACCACAGTCCACGTGTCTGTGTCAGCAGTTTGACCCTATAGTAGACCCTATAGCCCTTTAGTAGACCCTATAGCCCTATAGTAGACCCTATAGTAGGCCCTATAGTAGGGGTCAAGTCAAGAGTTTTATTTGTCACGGCATACAAATATACAATGAAATGCGGGGGGTCTTGCCCGCAACGATGTGCATAATACAATAGTAATATATAATAGAATCCAATAGAATGACATTGTGCAATAAAACAAGTAAACAAAGTAGGGCATCGATGTACTAGCCTCAGAAAGCTAACGTTAGCTGGCTCCACTAGCAGCCTGTCGATGTACTAGCCTCAGAAAGCTAACGTTAGCTGGCTCCACTAGCAGCCTGTCGATGTACTAGCCTCAGCAAGCTAACGTTAGCTGGCTCCACTAGCAGCCTGTCGATGTACTAGCCTCAGCAAGTTAACATTAGCTGGCTCCACTAGCAGCCTGTCAATGTACTAGCCTCAGCAAGTTAACGT